>NC_090451.1:62534004-62906504 GCF_031143425.1 Pleurodeles waltl | reverse complement strand
ACACTGCTGTACCAACCACAGCCAACTCACACACACACACCTGGTGCTGTACCACCCACATCTGTCTCTTTCTCACACACACTGCTGTACCAGCCACAGCCGTCTCACACACACACCTGGTGCTCTACCAGCCACAGCCATCTCACACATACACACACACACTGCTGTACCAGCCACAGCGTCTACACACACACACACACACACTGCTGTACCAGCCACAGCCGTCTCACACACACACCTGGTGCTGTACCACCCACATCTGTCTCACACACACACACACACACCTGGTGCTGTACCAGCCACAGCCGTCTCACACACACACCTGGTGCTGTACCACCCACATCTGTCTCACACACACACCTGGTGCTCTACCAGCCACAGCCGTCTCACATACACACACACACTGCTGTACCACCCACATCTGTCTCTTTCTCACACACACTGCTGTACCAGCCACAGCCGTCTCACACACACACCTGGTGCTGTACCACCCACATCTGTCTCACACACACACACACACCTGGTGCTCTACCAGCCACAGCCATCACACACACACACACACACACACACACACACCTGGTGCTCTACCAGCCACAGCCGTCTCACACACACACTGCTGTACCAGCCACAGCCGTCTCACACACATCTGGTGCTGTACCATCCATTTCTGTCATATACACACACACCTGGTGCTGACCCAGCCACAGCCGTCTCACACACACACACACACCTGGTGCTGTACCAACCACAGCCGTCTCACACACACACCTGGTGCTGAACCACCCACATCTGTCACACACACACACACACACACACACACCTGGTGCTGTACCAGCCACAGCCGTCTCACACACACACCCACACACACACATTGCTGTACCAGCCACAGCCGTCTCACACACACCTGGTGCTGTACCATCCATTTCTGTCATATACACACACACCTGGTGCTGACCCAGCCACAGCCGTCTCACACACACACACACACCTGGTGCTGTACCAGCCACAGCCGTCACACACACACTCCTGCACTTCACCGGTCTCCACAGCCCTCCCTCAAAAGTTGTCAGCACAGCCCAGACACGTGACGTAGACACGTTGCGCCCCAAGGCTCACGCCTCCCAGATCGGTTTTTAAATGCTCATTAATTTGCCGGCCCTTGTTCTGAGTGTCCCCGAGGGGACGGCGACGGCGCTGATAATGAAAGGAGAGTGGCCCTCCGCCGCGGGGCCTGGTAAGGAGGCCTCATGCCTCAAAGGCTGGGCACCGAGGCGAGCAGGAGTGGGTGTAGACACGTGGCGCCGCTCTGCATGTAAAGACCACGCACAGACCTCGTCGTGTTGCAGCCACACTCGGAACTGCGTCACCGCAGTTCCGTCCTTTATTTATACACTCGTGCTCCGTGCCCCTCCCGGACACGTTGAGCACGTTAACATAATGCAGAGAGCCCGTATGGCTCTCTGCTCCTCTTTACATCTCCCCCATGTTTCACTCCACATGGAGAGGGCTTAATCAAAGGAACCTAAACGAACACTAACCTTTGTAGTACTACACACTTTTAACTGAAAAGATTAAACTAACTCGTTCTCGTTAATAACACATTTTTGACAATACCCCCATTAAGTTTCTAGGCACCCAGATCGTTAATGTCACTCACAGAGTCCTTTTTACATGGCCGGGGTTGTGGTACACTGTTCCCAACATTTATTTTCTTCATGCAGGGCATTTATGCTTGAGCAAAATGTTCACCAAACAAAATCTTTTAGATGACTACTCGGCACTGGATTAGGGCGTAAGTTATATCTTCCCCTTCTGGTGTTACCGCTTCCATGTTCCCGAGCCGAACCAGGTTCCACCTGGTCAGTCCCGGTAGGCTCCGGGTCATTCTTCCTCTCTTCACCCAGACTAGGTGACTCCTCAAAGATGTCCTCCATCTCCTCACTTCCACTGGTCAACTCTCGTAGACCAGCCCTTTTGAAATGTGACACATTTCTCGTGACTCTTTGTCTCCCTCGGGCGGCTGTTATCATGGATCCCTTAATGCCGATCACTTCCCACACCTCAGGCTCAAAAGGCGTTCGGAATTTCCCTCCTCCGCGCCTACATCTCACCACCACTCGATCTCCTTCTTGGAAACCCCTATACCTGGATCGTCGTTGGCTACTCGCCCTTTGGTTGGTAGCTCTTCGCTTGTTTTGAGTAGCTTTTATATCGAATGCTGGAGGTTTCCATTTAGGGTAGGCAGGAATGCAGTCGCGTGGAGACACTTTGAACATTAATGATGAGGGAGCACAACCAGTCGTACTATGTGGAGTTTGACGGTAAGCACTTAGAAATTGATAAAGACACTGTTCACTGTTCTCATGTTTCTCGACTCCAATCCTAAGAGCCCTATTCAGAGTTCGCATGAACCTTTCTACATCTCCATTGGCTTGAGGCCAATAAGGCATTATCTTACGATGACGAACCGCCAGTCCCTTGAGATAGGACTGAAACTCTTGTCCATGAAAAGGGGGACCATTATCCGTTCGGATTTCATCAGGCAGACCAAACAAAGCAAAAGTCTTTTGTAGAACGGGCCTTATATTTTCAAACGACGTCGACGCCACCACATCCACCACTGGGAATTTGGTATAAGAGTCAATTAACACTACCGTCAGTCTTCCATCTGGGAAACTCCCAAAGTCCATGCTTACTTTAGCCCACGGTTTCAGAGTAGGCGGTTCGGTTATTACTGGGCAAGTCGGAGGTTCTATAGACGTGATGACACACGAATGGCACTTTCCTACCATCTCATCCACCTGCGTATCCATTCCTGGAAACCAGACCTTAGCTCGTAACCTCGCTTTTGTTTTGGCAGCCCCTTGATGCCCTTGATGAGCCAACTCGATGACCCTTGACCAGAGACACTGTGGAAGCACAATTCGCCGTCCTCTTAGAATTAACCCATCACCATCCATAGACAGCTCCTCTCGCACCCTCCAGATGCTCTGCATAGCCACCTTTTGCACAGGGCATGACACCTGGGTCTTCTCTAGAAAGTTCTTCCATTGCTTGCGACCTAAGGCCTCTTTGACGGCATTCAACAGCACATCGTCCTGTGTGGCACTCACAATATCAGTCACGAGAAGAGCATTTGGACATGCCGACTGCACCACCATGCTCACAAAAACTTCCGTATTTTCTTCTTCTTGTTTCTGGCGGCCATCAACACTATCGGGAGACGGATGTCGAGACAGATAATCCGCCGGATTATTAGCACCCGGCCGATACACTACTGTGAATCGATACGGCTGAAGTAAAACTGTCCACCGCTCTATTCTTGGAGGTGCAAGACGCGGACTACCCATAAACAACGGGACAAGAGGCTTGTGATCGGTTACTACTGTAAACTCGTGTCCATACAAATACAGATGAAAATGGCGGCATGCCCATCGAATTGCTAGCGCCTCCCTCTCAATCTGAGCATATCGGGTTTCCACCGCCGACAACGCCCGGCTGGCGTATGCAACGGGGATCCACTCCTGATGTCGCTGTTCCTGCAAGAGCACAGCTCCCAGCCCAACGGGACTTGCGTCAACTACCACTTCCGTTTTCCTACTCGGGTCAAAATATGCCATCGTTGCTTTATCTAGTAAGGCATTTTTAATCTCTATAAAGGCCTGCTGAGCACTGGAAGTCCATTCCCACCGGTGTTGCCCTTTCGTGAGCTGTCTCAGCGGTTCAGACATGGTGGCAAGTTGGGGTATGAACCTTCCACAATAAGTAGCCATTCCCAGAAAGCTACGAACTTCTGTTGGGTTCAGCGGAACAGGGGCTTGACGGATAGCTTCAGCCTTCCTGGGATCCACTTGCAAACCTTCTTTAGAAAACACGTACCCAAAGAACTCTACTGAGTTTTGAAAGAACGCACATTTCTTCTTATGAAGTGTTAGTCCTGCCCCAGCCAATCTTTTCAATGTCGCTCTCAGATGACGATGGTGTTCTTCCCTCGTTTTAGAGTATATCAGAATGTCATCACTCAAGTTAATCACTCCTGGTAGTCCGGACAGCGTTTCTCGAATTGCATTCTGAAACACTTCAGCGGCTGACGACACTCCAAAACTTAATCGTTTGTACCTTCGCAACCCTACATGCGTCGAGAAAGTAGTAATGTTCCGACTTTCCGGCTCTAGCTCTAGCTGATGGTAACCGGCATTCAGATCTAGTTTGGAGAACCATTGGGCTCCGTTCAAATCGGCAATAATATCGTCCATAGTAGGGGTTATATGTCGCTCTCTCTTGATAGCCTTATTAGGCAAGCGCATGTCTACACACAGACGGATCGCCCCCGGCTGTTTGGGTTTCGGCGCTATCACCAACGGTGACACCCATGGTGTCGGCCCGTCCACCTTTTCAATGACTCCTTGTTCCTCCAAGGACAACAGCTCTTTCTCAACACTCGGGCGAAGATGAAACGGCACTCGACGATGTCGCAGAGCCACAGGGACTACATTGGGATCTATGTGCAACTTGATGCACCTTCCTTTCAAACGACCCAGACCTTCAAACAACTGCGGAAACTCCTGGAGAAGGCACTCCACTTGATTATCATGTACCTGACGCGCAAAGAACACCAACTCCAAAACTTCGGCCGTGTGACATCCAAGCAACGTGCCACGATCTCCAGCTACCACATAAAATTTCGCCTCAGTCGATTTGTTTCCACTAGTCACAGCCACTTCTACCGTGCCTTTAAGGGGGAGCGGATCTTTACCCCCATAATTGTATATTTTAGTTGCTGTCATGGTAAGTGGCGGGGCAGGTACCAGCTTTTTGAAGAGGGTTTCATCCATGACATTGACGGACGCTCCCGTATCAATGAGTACCGACACCAGCGTGCCATTGACATGGACCTCACTCATGGGTGGGGGTCTCCTTTTCCCCGGCTTTCCCCGCGTAAAAGATATTACAAAAATGTCTTCTTCGTCGTCCTCTTCACCAACTGGACCACTCGCCATCGTTAGATCCCTTGCATCCTCCACACTTTTCGATACAGCCCGGACATTCGTGTCCCTTCCTTTCGGTTCTCCTGGCTTGTTCCTCCTGGATCTGCACACCTTCGCAAAATGATTAGCTTTCCCGCAGCGATTACACGACTGACCTTTGGCTGGACACCCCGCATTCTGTCGATGTTCATAGCCACAACTCCCACAAACTCTCTCACCGGGTCTGCTGGGGTTCAACTTGCGAGGTGTGGCCGGACGTGTCTGGATAGCCTCTACTTGTTCCTCCTTGACCTGAACAGCACGAGTCGAAGAAGCAGCAGCCAACGACTGGCCTCTCACCGCCGCCATCGCATCAGCTCGCACTGCCGACAACTCATGTGACCTCGCTAAAATCAGAATATCGTCAAGGGACATGCCCTGTTGCCGAAGGATAAGCTTCCTTAACGCATTGGACCGACATCCTTGAATCATCTGCGCTCGGATTTCTTCTTGCTGGTTCAGTCCTGTGCACGAACTCGCTAGTTTCCTCAGTCGAGCGTAAAACATATCCATAGACTCTACTTCAGTCTGTTGCGCCTGTCTCAGTTTGAACCTTTCATAATCCGAGTTAAGTTGAGGATCAAAATATCTATTCAACGCCGTCACTGCTGCAGGAAAATCCGACCTGTCACCTGTATCCGGCAACGAATCAAACAACTCTTGTAACTCGTCTCCCCCCATCAACAGCATCACCGACCTGCGTACTTCACCATCCGTTTCTCGGGTAGCAGAAAAATAGTTTTCTAGGCGATTAATCCACAGACGCCACCTTGGCGCAGCAGTGGCGGGGTCAATCAGCTGGCTAAACGGTGGTAAAGAAGTAATCGAGGAGTGAACACTATTGTGGTGTAGTGGAGCTGGCAGACGGGGATTCCCTGGTGGTGGAGGGGGATTGGCATTATTTGCATTGTCTGGCGGTGGCGCACTCATTTTTACACCCCTTCAATGTAGGGTTTTACACGAGTCACTAATGTTCCTTACTTATTTTTCTGTTGTACAAGTCCTTTGTTTATTTGTTGCCTTTTTTTCAAAACACACAAAAAAAAACCTTCTCTCTTTTTTTTTTTTTTTTTTATATTTTTTTTTTTTAACACGTTCCCATATACGTGTCAATTACAGCTGAGGCCCTTTCCTGGGCAGCGCTCAGCTTGCCGTTCCTCCTTCAGCACATCCGCTGCTTCGTCCAGCAAGCGGAGTGCTATATGCAGCCTCGTGGCCCCACGTGGCAGACACGCTGTCTCGCTTCCAGCAGAACCCCACGTGATGGACGCGCTGCTTCGCTCCGGCGAGCAGAGCGTCGTATCAGGGCCTCGGGACCCCACGTGACAGACGCGCTGCTTCGCTCCCGCGAGCAGAGCGTTTTTTTTTTCGTGTCAACAACCGCTGCCCCACGTGGCAGTCCACCAAGGCGGGGCCAGGCCGGGCTTCCAGCTACAGCTGCTCCGGCAGCCGCGAGGACACGCCCGACGGGGCGGGGCTGGGCTCACCGTCTTGGGCTTCCCCGACCGGGAAGCCAACCGCACCACCTCCGCCGACGCAGGACTCCGCACGAGGCGCCCGGGCACCACCCGCGGTCTTCGCCTCTTCTCAGCGCCGACACCGCACCACGTGGTCTTCTTTGTGTTTTTTTTTTTTCCGGGACCAACGCTACACCACGTTTCAGGTACGTGTTATGCGTGAATCATCTCTTGACTTTCGGTTAATTGTAACACCATGTTCTTGGATCCCACTCGTCGCCATTGTAGACACGTGGCGCCGCTCTGCATGTAAAGACCACGCACAGACCTCGTCGTGTTGCAGCCACACTCGGAACTGCGTCACCGCAGTTCCGTCCTTTATTTATACACTCGTGCTCCGTGCCCCTCCCGGACACGTTGAGCACGTTAACATAATGCAGAGAGCCCGTATGGCTCTCTGCTCCTCTTTACAGTGGGCACCGAGGCGAGGTGGGCAGGAGTGAGGGGCGCCCGGACCGAGATGTGCCCAGAGGAACCCACAATGTGAGGCTGTGGGGTGGGACGTCCTCCGATGTCCTCAGGGACGTGTATGTTGGGTAGGTCGCCCCCAAGGCTGTCCTCAACGCTATGTGAAGTGGGCCATGCCCAGAATTTCCCTCAAACCAAAGAGAGGGCAGGTGGGGCTTGCCCAAAGGTCCCTCAACAGTGGTAATGTGGCGTGGTGTCGCTCAATCTTAAGGATGTAGAGGTGAGACACGCTCAGAGGTTCACGCAAAGGTGACGATGCGGAATGCGTGCATAATCAGTAGCCTACTGGCCGTCTGAAAGTCAGACCTATTGGCTTTGCCACAGATTGTTTTTTAAAACATAGACCTTCCAGATGTTTCTGACTGTGCTGGCTCCCCATAACACGCAAGCATCAACAGCCAGCAGCATGGTTTCCAAATATTAAATTGCCTTTGCACGGGCGTGTTAAATGTTGACCTTGTGGTGATGTCACTCTCGGTCTGTCTCATTTATGTTAGCATAATGTCGTTACATTTGAATACGACTTTCCCTAGCCAGGCTCCTTAGTTTCAACAGTTTCGAATGCACATTATTCTGGTCTCATTATGTTTAGTGCCAGCTTCTTTTGATCCGACACTTAATAAAATGAAACACGGGGATGATGTCTCTACTCACTGTTTTTGTGCGATAATACGTTATAGCGCTTCTATATAGCGCCACGTGTAGCGCTATTCCATTTCAGAACAGGCTACGAATGGCCTCTCAGCGGGGCAGTGCCCGAATGGCTGGCACAAAAGGCTTTTCGAGATTCTCCTCCAATGTGGTTTTGTGGCGCCTCGTGACAAATGACGTCACACTGGGTCTGAAAACCGAAGCCGACGTCATCAACCAACGCAACATTCTAGAAGGTTTGTTCTTGGTGATTCTCTCTCTTGCCGAAGTCTGACGGTGATAGGTCCAGGACCCCGGAAGTGACGCAGACGCCACCACTGGCGACGTCATCATACACGGGAGCTGCGGCTAGAGGTGCGCCTTAAGGCGCATTCCTCTGTTAACACAACGAGACGCAGGAGCAGTGTCTTCCAGCCCAGGTTTGTGTGTCTGCGACTATGAATCCCCCTCACTCGCCCCCCAGCCCCCCAGTGCTGCCGCACTCTCCGGGTTCGGTTTCTGTGGAATGCAGAGGTTTGGGAAAATGTCCAAACGGGATTTGTTAAGCTAGGAATGCGGTGGTTTCTGTTTGCTTCAAGCACCTCCTGCGAGTCTCAGGAGCTTCTGGGGGCTGCATGAAGTCAGGGGGGGGTGGATGTTGCTGAAACCGTGTGTCGGGGGGAGCCAGGAGGCGGGGCTGCTCCCGGCTTGTTTTGTGTTACCATGGCCAGTATTACAAAGTCCTTGCTGGCATTACAATTGGGGAAATCCCCTACAGCCGCCATATCAGTGCATACTTTGGACATTTAAGGAGAAAGCGTTTTAAAATGTGTCCAAGAGCTGCTTAAATGACCCCAGACTGATAATTAAAGTAAACAAAACCAGAAAGGCGATTGACCTTTGCGGAATGTTAAAACGTGAACAGATGCCTCGTAGCTTTCTCTGGGAAAGGCGCAACCCTACCAGGAGGTGAAGTTATGAACAATAACAGCAAAAACAGGCGATAACAGGAGGAGGAGAGTTCTGCTTAGTTGGGGGGGTGTAAAATGCCAGGCCTGAAGTGGGCGGCTGGGAGAGGTGAATACTTTACACAGTCAGGAAGCGTGGGAGCTCATACGTGAGGTTACACGATGGCTCCACCAGCCAGGAACTAATGCTGCTGTACTGAGGTTTAGTTCATCTGCTCATGCATTGTGGGAGTTGTAGTCCAACTTCGCTTCTGTTGCTCCAAGTGACTTGCCATACTGGAAACAATGACTTGTAAAAGGGAAGTCCGGGCCTGGAGCGCTGCTTTCTGGGTGACATGGAGTCATTTGGTAACACGAGGGCACGTGGGCTGGGAAGGCCCGGCAGCTGATGTTCTGAGGGTTCGGGGCACGTGAGTGGGGACACCCAGAGTTCAAGCATCATCTGCAGCCCTACAGGCCCCTCACCACGTGCCCCACTCTGACACCAAGGCTAATAACTGTGTAGAGTTTGGACATGCGCAGTGGAGCAATATAAAATGGAGTTCACCTAAACTGATATCCTGTCTTTCGCAACCAGAAGCAGGACCACTGGATTTATGCGGCAGTGGAGGACCAAATCAAGCGGCAAGGCTGACTAAATTGTGCCACAAGAAAAGGAAGATTATGCGGAGTAATGTGGCACATTGCGTGACAGTATTGCTTCATAATTTTGAAATGTTTATACATGGTAATACTGTCTGCACACTGAACAAAGGTTTCCCCTCCTTAGTACCAGTTTAACATACATATACATTAAAAACCAACAGAAAGGTGACCAGCAAACTTTGCATAGCACATTCCACTGCTCAGCAACAAAGGTCAACACCATTTTGTTAACTTTTAATCCCTTTCAGCTATAAACCAAAAATATTGTTAAAACCAGCAGATTAGGACTAAAATGTTAGATAATGTGGCAAGCATGGACATGATTTAGGAGTCACAAAGGGTCGAAATGCGACCCTTGGCTTGCCCCTTGCAACCCCAGGCACTGCCTCTGCGACCTCTTGCCTCAGAGGTTGCAAAATCCGTGCAGACACACAAGGGCAGCCCCACTTGCCTTGTTTTTTGTCAATTCCTTATTACACTGGAAGTGAATAATATTTTATTATTCACCATTAGTATAATATGGAATGAATTACAATTTGCCGAAATATGACCCTCCCTGCAGCTGAGGTAAGTAAAAAATGATTTGAAATGGGTGTTGTGTGCGCGCTCGCGGGTGAGAGCGTGTTTATGTGAGAACGAGTGTTTATGAGTACATGTGTGTGTACGTGTAAGCATGAATGTGTGAGTGAAAGTAAAGGGTAAATGATGATGTCATCTCCGCTGATCCTAGCGTTTTGGTGAATTGACATTCATGATGGCAAGTGTGGCAAATTCATAATTATGGAAAAAAAATCCATAATTCAAGAGGCCTTGACTGTAGGGTACGAGCCCTTTCTGTCAGTGGAGTGTGCCCACGCTGGTGGTGAGGGAGTGCCATCCATGGAGTCACGTGAGGGCACTTGAGACCTGTGTCCAGGAGGAGGTCACAGAAGGGTGACTTGAGGCCCGAGGGTTGAAAGGAAGTCACGCGCTGTAGGGCTGGGAACCCGGAAGTGGGTTGATGGACGGCGGCAGGGCAGGGACTTCACAAGTGAGGTCATGCACTAATGGTGAGGGGGCAGAAGCCAGCGTGTGAGGTGGGGATCAGGGAACAGATCAATGAACGATGGGGTCAGAGGTCAACAGGGAGCAGAGGCTGACGTCAAGGGGTGAAGTGGACGATAACAGGGCCCTTCTTGGGCTAACAGTGGTGTCAGAGACAGACCTCACCCACAGACCACTAGGGCGGACTGTGAGTGTGTCTTGAAGGCCCAGACTCCCACGCGCCCTCTCTTCTTGCACTAAGACTGTTTATGTTCCTGTTGTGTCTCAGGCCCTACCGGAAGTGCTCCAGGCTCCCACCTGCCTTCGTAGCTGGCTCGTGGAATACCTCGAACCGTTCCTCATTGGCTCATGGCTGGTCTGTCCTCTGCAAATTCTCTGACCCCCCCCCCCCCCCCCCCCCCCCAACGAGGCTCCTCTCACCTCACACAGCCTTCCATTCCATGGTCTGGGTTACTTCTGGTGGCCGAAACTGTACATACCTCAAACCTCAGTAACAAACCTCTGTTTCTACAAGAGTCCCAGCTGGCCCTACCAACTCCCCACAGAGAAGGATAGCAGGCGCTTGGGTCCCTGTGATGTGCTTGCACTTAGCACACAGCACTGTTTCTCTAACAAGTGCTACCTCACAAGCAGTGCCCGATTAGAAGCCAAAATTAGCCCTGGTGAGATGTTCACCCCAGACCCAACGAGACTGGACCCTGGGAAGATGGAGGGATCATGGGAGCCCACCAATCTCTAAAAGGAGCCCTTTAGCCCACATACCCCTAGGAAGATGCCCGAGTGGCAGATGGGCCAGTCTGGCCATGAGCACAGAAAAAGACAAGAAATACAGCGTGCTTGTCCCCTCTTCGCTTTCTACATTTGGATTGTCCGTTGTTGCTTGTTCTCTGTTTTGTTGCACAGCTGTGAACTATGCCAGATGTTGCGTTCTTTTTCAGGCGTCTGCTCATTTCTTGGGCCTCTCCGGTTGCCAGTGGTTAGTTTTTTAAGTGAGTGCCGGGTCCCCCAGTATTTCTCAGGAGGAACTGCAACTTCCACTACTCACTGCCCTGGCCGGCGCTGCCAAATGGCAGTACCAGTGGTATCCCCGTGGTATCCCCTACCCATTACACTCTTACAAAAGTGACAGTTCGGGCTATGCCACGTCATACTAAATATTTTGAAAATGGCCTGGATGCACTGGTATTATTTTTTTTATGTATTACATTGTTAAGTACTTTGTTGATGTGTCATTAAAAATAATCCGACTGCGCCACCATGTGGCAGATTACCATAGTGCTGGTGTTAGGAAATAAATGCATGTGCCAAGCACTGGAAAACACTGGCACAAATTAAGCACTGCCCGTTGCCCATCTGTTTGTATGAACATTATCTTTGGCATATCCTTTCAATATTTGGGTATCCCTTCAGAAACCTCACTGCGGTCAAAATAAGTTTTCTATAACTCATGACTCCAGTAGCTCTCTTAGCTAAAGATATCCCCACAGGGCTGCAGGGCGGAGACTCACGTTTTCGACTCAGCATCATAACTCTGCAAACATTTGCTATATGAAGAACACAGATAATGGCTTTAAGCCTCTCTAGCACCTAGAAGCTGCCTGGTTTGCAATATGGGCTATAGAACTATTCCAGCACACTCGCTCTTTCTTGTATAAAACCCGCCTCTTTCATGAGCCCGGCCCAGAATCACGTTCCCGCGTGGCTTCAGTCAAGGTTTATTGCATTGTGGTTTTATTTCATTCAATTATTTCTGGTAATGTGTATTGATGCCCCTTGTAATCCACAATAATAAAAAAGAAGCACGTAATTACACGCTCACAACTCCCAAACGTAGAACCCACCACATTCCTGCAGCGTTATTGTTGCAATCAATGATGCATACTAGAGTATTAATACTAATTTATATTTTGCATCGCTAGAAGTTACTAAAGCCTCAAAGCTCCCTCATTATCTTCTAACTATGCATAATCAAATAGTTTCTATTGTCACACATTGTATTTACCCCCAAAGCTGTATGCCGGGATTTTAACCTTTGACCTGGAAACTTTCACTCAGGGATACATGCTGTAGTTGCATTAACCAGTATCTGGTGTCATGATCTGTGTATGTACGCTTGCACACGGAAGAAATATTTCGAATAATTTTGAAAATAAAGTACATTTGTTTTTAGTGCTAATGAAGACAATCCCTTAAACAGTGGACACATGTTTTTCGTTGCTGGTGATTTCAGCATCATAAGGTTGGTATTGAATTTGGTTCAGTGGTGGGTGTTATGGTTGGTTTCCTTGAAAGGTTAAGGTAAGTGGTTAGTTTATCATTCAGTTTCATTGAAAGGTTAAGGTAAGTGGTCAGGTTATGGTTCGGTCTCATTGAAAGGGTAAGTGGTCAGGTTATGGTTCAGTTTACTTGAAAGGATAAGGTAAGTGGTGAGGTTATGGTTCGGTTTGCTTGAAAGGATAAGGTAAGTGGTCAGGTTGTGGTTTGGTTTGCTTGAAAGATTAGGGTAAGTGCTCTGTTATGGTTCGGTTTGCTTGAAAGGATAAGGTAAGTGGTCAGGTTTTGGTTCGGTTTGCTTGAAAGGTTAAGGTAAGTGCTCTGTTGTGGTTTGGTTTGCTTGAAAGGATAAGGTAAGTGGTCAGGTTGTGGTTCGGTTTGCTTGAAAGGTTAAGGTAAGTGGTCGGTTTGTGGTTTGGTTTGCTTGAAAGGTTAAGGTAAGTGGTCATGTTATGATTCAGTTTCTTGAAAAGGTTCAGGTAAGTGATCCGGTTATGATTTAGGTTAGCAATATTGTGATTTTAGCAAATGTTTGGTTTGGGGTTAGGGTATAGACAGGGCAACTGGAATTTTGCAATTCTGCATTCCTGCCATTTTCCACATAATTAAGGATGAGCCACATTTGCACATAATCCATCATCTTCTCCAAAATCTGCAGATTTTAACAAAAATAATCGTGTTTGCAGCTCAAACAGTTTAGAAGTAACTTAAACTATTGTGACGTGTTCCTGTGCAGTGGAAGACCTTTTGCAAAAGTTAACCGTCATCCATCACTTGTTTTATTGCTGTATTTGGGTGTTAAACTGGTGAAATTGTTTTCCAGACATTGTTAGCATGTGGAAAAAGGACAAAATAATGCAGTAATGCCATTTCATAATTTAGTTAATCTTGGCTCATACTTCGGTCTTCTCCTGACAACTGGAGTGGTGCTGGCGCAGGAAAGAGGTTTAGGGCTCAAATCTGCGTGACGTTGTCAGGGTTTTTCGTCAACACGGGGTTCTTCATAAAAATCAAGGCAACAGGGCCCTTCCCGCTCACTCACTTACTTACTCACCCTGATGGCCGAGAATCGAGGCTTACGGCTTTATAAGTCTTTCTCAAGCAAGACACACCAGCTTCACTTGTGAGCAAGCCATTGTATTTATATAGAGCGTACTATCCCTGACAAGGCGTCAAATCGCTTTTTGGCGAGTAGCATGTTACTCTGGCACCCAAAAGATTAGTGGTGGATTCGTTTAGGGAAATATGGTTTACTTTAAGTGGCGGACACATGAGTCCATTGGATTGAATAGAATAATGGAGGGATAGAGGAGGGAAGAATCCAGAAGTGTTAATTGGGAGATCATAGTAGTGAGATTTGGGAAGAGTAAAGGAGAGATGGAGGATGGAAGAGTGTAGAAGGGATTGGGGAGATCATGGTAATGAGATGAGGTTTAGGATTAGTAAAGGAGAGATGGAGGAGGAGGGAAGAGTCTGTAGAAGGGATTAGGGAGATCATAGTAGTGAGATGAGGTTTGGGTGAGTAAAAGAAGAGATAAACAAGGGAATAATGTAGTAGGGTTGTTTTGGCGCTCATAGTCGTAAACGGAGGTTTGGGGTGAGCCAGGTGGGCTGGAGGAGGGAGGAGTCTAGGAAGGTTATTTTGGAGATCAGCGTAGTAGGATGGGTTTGGGATGAGTCAGAGTGGGGATGGAGGACAGACAGAGAGACTTAGGGTGAGACAGTAGTGCATTGAGAGTCTTTTTTCTCTTGTACAGTAGGAGTAAAGTAATATTTATAGATGTGTGTGCTCTACAAGTCTTGCAGCAAGCATGGATGTGCCTAGAAGCGTGGGAATGCCACCAGGCACTTAAATGACGCTAAGCTGGCAAATGCCTTCCTCCATGCGAATAAAAAAATGTATTTATTCAGTCATTGAACAGTTTCATATAGTGCGTGAGCACTGAGCGCTATAGGTGCGCTTTACATAGTAACAACGGAGGCACTGAAGGTTGTGCCTTGAAGAGCTGACCTGAGATTGGAGACTGAAGAAGGACAAGGAGAGGGGGAGGGGCGGGGAGGAGGGCGGGAGCAGACAGAGCCGGAGATAAGACGTGGCCAGAGGGAAAGACAGGAGATGAGCATCCTTGAAGGTAGCCTGGGTGACTTGTATCAGACGAGCACGCACGACTCCAGCCAATGTGCACCTCAAAGGAAGTAGAGGTTCAACTCGAAGCTGGGGCGTGTGCCTCCAAGCGCTCCACTCTGTACCTACCAGCCAGTGTGAACGCACATGGAGGCCACCTTCTACTTTCCTCAAAGCCAGTGTGTGAGCGCCTCGAAACCAGTCTACACGTGCGCCTTGAAGCACACCTCCACCACCTTTCCCTCGCCTTTAGGTGTTGCAATGGACTTTAGTGGGGCCCTGACTGCTAGAGACCCCTCAAACCTCAGCTCTAGCGCTTCTCAAGGCCTCTCTGGTTTACCCCGAGAATGGCTACAATCCAGGGGCGTAAATGCAGCCCCTGGGGTGCAGTCCCCCTTCAGGGACCCAGAAAAGCTTCAGGGGGTCCTCATTCACCCCACAGCCATTGAATGTCTGTGAGATATAGGAGACGAAGGGCCCCTCTTCACATTCTGAGGGGCCCCATCATTTTGCATTACGCTGCTGGCAGACTCTCCAGGGGTCTTCCCTCCTTGTAGCCTGAGGCGCTACTCTCCCTGAACACACACAAGCCCAGCCTAGTGGCAGTGAGTGCTGTTTTGGGGCGCCGAGCTGCACGCAGATAACTGGTCTACTCCCCATCCCTAGGGCAGTTACTTCCAGAAGCTTCTAACACACAATGTTTATCTTTTTCCAATAAACGTAATGTTCTCAGATATTCTGCGCAGGTGCAACCCTTTGTGACATCAACAAGAATAAATGACAGTAAAAGACTTGGTAACCTGTCCTTAGAACATATGTAACTGTTTGCAAACATTGCCTTAATGTGAGAACTACCTCTGGAGATGGAGGGTGGGTGCGTCCGGCAGGAGCAAACACCATACCTCACTTCCTCTTCCTTCTTTACCGCCTGAAGAGTGGGCACATAGTTACCAACCAGGGCAGCACCATAGAGGTTTGGCCTGCGCCCCTGCTAGGAGGCAGGTGTACGTGCATTGCATTCTGGGAGATAACCTTCCTAGAGTCCTACCCGAGGAGAGAAAGGTAGGCTGATCCCGATTGGTTGGACACTTGAACTGAAAAGATTACCTTTGAGGAGGGATGTGGCGTAAGGGCCAGAGCTGCCGACTTTGGAGTTGGGGAACCAGGTTCTAGTATCCGCGTCGGCTCAACACCCTGTGATTCTGGTCGAATCACTTAATCTCTCAGCGCCTACCAAAAATGGATGTGTCCTTGTGTAATGTAACTGGTGCTCATGTAAAGCGCTGCAATACCTTCAGTCGAGTTCACGCTACATAAAACTGCAACAAAAAAACATGCCATTGATTGGCAGCGGGAATCTCTCCAGCTGCGGTGGCTGCAGGTGGTGGCGAGCATCTGCTGAGCCCTCGAAGCCCACGCGTGAGATGGTGGGTGGACTGTCTTTGAGATTGACGGCTGCGATGTGCGGGTGGTTGCGCATCTCCCTCGGCACTGACGTTTGTTAATTTTATCCATCAAGTTCCACCCTTTTCATCCTCTCTGTGGTAGTCCACTTCCGGGCTGGTTAGCAACCCTAAGTTCCCCTCGATGTCCTGAGGTCAGCCTACCTTCCCGGTGTTTAAATTGCATTACATTTATATAGCGCTTACTACCCCTGAAGAGGCACATAAACCAGGGGTCTCCAACCTTCTCTTCAATAAGATCATCCAGAGCTGCTAACATTGTTTGTGGTGCAATTGTGAGCCCATCAAATAAGGTTTCATTAGAGGCCACCTCTTCAGGATTACCACCAGAGATGCCCTTGGGTCACCAGGCTGGGTCGCCAGCAGTATGTAAACAAAGCTGGATCCATGTGGAATGCCTCTACAAGGGTAATACACAGCAGCCAAGACTGCAATGCCACTGGCACCATGGTAATAATATTAGTAATGAGTCTCCCCAGCGACGCATGATTTATCACTGAAATATGAGCTTTAAATATATTTTGGAAAGTCAACCTTTTTTCTCCAAACATCAGCTTATGTTTTCTGGAAATACACACATTTTCATCTTGAACACACGTTTCAGTTTTGATGTATGTATATTAAATCAACCAAGCGAAAGCATCTAACTTAGGAGGCCGGGCTGCAGACAGGAGAGCTACCAGCAGCTCACGAGCTACTGGTTGGAGAAGGCTGTGCTAACCTGGAAGACACGGTCGCCTTTCCTTGCAGGATCCCCTGCACCTGAACTTCCATTGCTTTGGTGTGCCGTCTCCTATGTAAAACTGTAGGTTTGCAAACTGTTGTTGAGTCTTAAGAGATCAACCTAGCCAAATTTGGTGGGAAGACTGCAATCCTCTATTGCAGAGATGGTGACCATTTCAAGTTTTGCTTCTGTCCTTGTCCTGCATTGAACTGGATCATGTCTCAGTCTTCCAGGTGTGTTCCAGGTTTTGAGAATATAAGAGCTTTGCAAACCTTAGAGCTTTTCGAACGTCCAACTGAGTGTTTCGCTGAGGCCCCGGATACCAGTGTTGTGTATCGAGTACAGCATCCGGTTTACCTGGTTACGGTATTCGTAAACGAGATTACCGCTCTCACTGCCAGATTTCTATCTCATTGTCTCATTCCCTGTTATGTTTGTGTTTTTTCGGTTTTTACTTTCCGATTACTGTTTATACTGTAAATATATATAAAATAAGAGATACTATTAAAAGTTGTGTGTTACACACAACCTTAGATGGACAGTCATAGTTTATTGCGATTGTGAGATTTGTGTTGTAATGTTCATGGACTCGCCTCCCACATCTCCCTTGGGGTACACCTTGGCCACTTGTCCACATCTACCCAAAGAGTCAGGGGTGAGCTGCAGTTTCTGCAGGACTTGATCTCTTGGGTGATGGCTTGTCAGAGATCCTCAGTTTTTACCATTTGTGAGAACTCAGTGGCCCCTTACACTGTGTCCAGAAGAACCTGACAGTGCCTTGAATCCGCGTGGGTGCGCTTCGGTGCCAGCGTGTGCGCCTTGAAGTCAGCATCTGTGCACTTTGGTTGACTACAGAGGATCCCAATGAAAATCTTTACATTTGTGGAAAATAATTTGACCCTCAAGCGGCTAAAGGTCATTGGTTAATCTTTGGGCTCACTTTTTGTGGCTACAATCGGCCATTTATATATTACAGTAATATATTTTAGATATGAATTGAAATATGTTTAGTCCCTGGTTACATCAAATAAAATAAACTACTTTTATCATAAAGTATCAGATTAAAACGTAAAGTTTTTTAAGAAAGGAATCCATGTTTGGACCCCTTTCTTTTCGCCACAGTTCCCTAGCTGGTACTAATCTGAGCTGGATTTCCTTAGTTGAATTCATATGATAAACTCCTGAAAAGGCTGCAAAGCAGATGAGCTATTGTTCCACAGCAGAAGAAGCCAGTGTATGTTTCAGTGAGTCGGTTCCACGACGGTGCTTTCCACCCTCAGAGACCCCCTCCCACGCGCTGCGCTCAGGCCACAGATAACCTTCCTCATTCCCTCCTGGCCACTCTTTCATAGGGGTATTCCGTGAAACCACAACTACCTCTTAATAACTTATCTGAGTGGAGTTCTGACGTCACAGTCCTGCCGACAGAGCCGGGGGTCCCACATCACAACAGAGGCATGTCTCTGGGAACCGAGCAACGCGCACTCTGCTTTTCACAAGCAGATGTCTCTATTTCTGGTTACTTTGGTGTGAACTTTTCCAAACAGTTCACAGTCATTAGCTTGTAAAAACACCATATAACAGGCTTAGCCTTTGACCCCACGACTGTGGTCCTGGGGGGTGAGGGGACAGGAACCCACCTGCCTATTACTGCCAGCTCTTTAAATCAGGAATCAAAATAGACTTCTTGGTGGCTTAGAATACAGAGGACATTTTATGACATACACAGCTCACATAGCATAGCATAAAACAGAAATATATCCGCGTAAAAGAGCGGACCACACTCTGACGTTGTTAATGGCTGAAGTGGGCCCCAAGCAACCTTAATAGGACTGTTTTGCCAGCACTTGAACCCGTGACCCTGAGGCCAGTGGAGTGGCTGTTCCGTGTGTCCTTCTTCTGTGTTTGTGACAATCCGCTACTTGACTGCCCTTCAAGCCAAGAGTGGTTTTTGGAAATGGTCACCTTTCAGGACATGTGGACAGACAGCGAGACTGTGAGACAGACAAACCTCAGAGGACAGAAGTACTAGCAACAGAGGGCCGGATTCTTAAAAGTCTGACTCACAAAAATAGTTTTTTTTATAAATGCAAACCCACTTTTGCTATTTTCAAATATTGTTTAACATTAGTAAAAGGATTTACTCACAAGAAAATGTCCGTGTTAGTAGATATGGGATGGGAGCGCACATTCCAAGGTGGGAATGCCATGTAAATTTGCGAACATTTTCAACTACACTTTTCTGAACATTCAGAATTGTTTTACTCAAACCTTCCCAACTTCAAAAGGTCAGACATTTACCTCTGGGAATGGCAGGTGTAAAGCCCTTTTGAGACTGGGAAGAAAAGTGGGCACATTTATAAAATGGTTGCGGTTAGGGGTCAGAGTTCACACGGACTTGTTTTTTTTTCGCAAACAGATACATTCCCACAGGCAAAAACGGAAATCACAAGTTTTCCAGGTGTCTTTTTGGAAAGCTGTGACTGTCAAAGGTCACTAACCAGAACTTTTGCGAAGTCCACAATGTCAGAAATCTACACCCAAGGGAGATTCGAAAACTGAGGGTGCACATTTCCAAATTAAAAAAATAAATAAATAAATCATTGCCTTTTTTTAACCCTGAACATCATGGAAAAGCTGCATTTCCCCTCGAATAGAAATGCAGAACTTGTACCAACGCGCTTCCCCATAGACAGTGGATAAAACCCATCAGGCCCATAGTTCTTTGAAGGTTCCATATGAAGGAAGAAGACAGAGGGTGCAAGTTATGTCCTCTCAAGGTCACAAGGGCGACTTCTTCAGATGGAAGCAGCTTAACTGTTTGTCTCCGAGGCTGTCAGGGGTGGACAAGCTGAGACTTTGTTACAAATGTGGGTGGATAAGGATGTGGGGCAGATATGCCATCTCCCTGAGGCAGGGTGGACAGTAGGCCACTTTCCACTCCAGCCGGGGGAGCAGGGAGAGTGCTTTGGCTTTCAGTGCCCCCTCTGGACAGGGTTCATTGACCCTTGGTGGTCAGGAGAGTAGGGTGGGTTCCCCCACTCTCTAGTTGTGCACGCCTCCCACACTCCTGAATAAGCAGGCCTGGTGCACATGGGCAGCGCACTAGACGCTTGTGATAAGTGCAGTTTTGGGAACATGGGGCCATATGTACGAAAGCTTTTTCCCATAGACACAGAATGGGTGAAATCCTTTGGTACATCTGACCCATGGTGTCTACGGTGTGAACAGTTGATTGGGCGATAAAACATTAAAAAAAAGATTTTGCCAAAGAATAAATCACTCTGTCCACTCAGTTTCAACCACTGCAAGGTTTGCATGTCCTGCGGCAGACAGAAGCCTTCCCCTGGTCCATCACATGCCAATGTTTTACACAAAAATGGGCAATATTGTCATCTCTTCGAATGCCTGAGAAGGCAATCAGCCACTGAAAGGTAACCAGATAGCTTTGCAAAGTGTGTGGGGCGGTGCTGCACCTGCTGTACACAATTTTTAATGACTTTCGATCTAGAAACAACATTTGTGTTAAAGTTGCAGTATGTGTCTAGTGCAAGAAATCCATATTTACACAGGGAACAAAAATGCGGTCGCACATTTGCGTTTTTTCTTTGGCCCTTCTTGTGATGTGAAATGATGGAACTACAAGTCCCAGAGTGCTACGCGCTTTTGACCAAACAGAGCTGGCTGAAGGTACCACACCCGAGATGGGTTGACTTGATAGCACCAGGAGATCATATTCAGGAAGGGTGCAACCTGAGAGCCAAAGGGAACCAGAACTTATTCAGAAATGGCCAAATTCCTTCACCTTCAGACGGGCCATGTGTAAGTCTCCATCAGCTGCAGTGGACCAATCACACAGCATCGAGGCCTGGCCCTCCTGAATCAGAGATGCTGCACAACACTAACTGAGGCAGTGCGATGGCTCAGGTGGTTAATGCATGCACAATAATAGGCTAGGCTAGTCCTTCGGTTTTCTGTGGCCAATAAAATCAGTAACGTTGAATTGGGCAGCTGCCACAAACTGAGTGCAATTTAAGGGTTGAAAGACAGTTCAACTTCATGTATTGCTATAAGTGGTCGATATGTTGATCGTGTCAAGCCGCTCCGGACTTTAATACGATGCTGGTGCAGTGATCGACGCTGCTAAGTATCGCTTTATAAAACGCATCCCATAACAGCATGGCTCGGTGAGTAGAACGCTCTCTGCTGACAAATGCGGTGGTCTTAGGGACACAGATTCTTTTGACACATGAGTATGTGTAAACTGCTCCAACAGAGCACAACGGTGAGATAGCCGGCATTATCACATGCAATCAGGGCCTCTGGAATTATGCGGCACAGGAGGACCAGGTTGTTTGGCGTGGTTAACTAAATTATGTGGCATAATGTGGCCCGTTATGTGGTAGTATTAATTCACTTTCTTCTCGTGTGTACACATTAACACTGTCTGGGCAAAGGCCACGCTTCACTTTCATCAGTTTAACAACTAAATACAGCAATCAGCAGCAGAAAAGTGACCAGTTCCACCACATGAGGGGCGGCTCCCACTGCACAGCACCACTGGTGGCAGAGTTTTTAGTAACTTTTGATCTGTGCGCTTGAAGCAATTCTCTTCTTAAAATCTGCAGATTATGAGGCAGACGATAGATTATTTGGCAAGAGCGGAAATCCATAATGACACAGAAACGACCGCGGCCACAGAACAGTAAGTTCCAGTGCCCTGCATTCAAGCCATCATTAGCTAATACATTAGTCTATATGATAACATAACATAAAATGCTCCATTTCAGGCTTTTCTTGCCAAAAGAAATGCGAGTTTCACATCGCAATTCGCTTCATAACCTCCTCCCTTTTATAGCAGTTGCTACCAAAGACCCAATTCAACAGTACTCATAGCATGGACCGCGGAAGGATGACATTCTACGCCAACCCTGCTGAGGGATTCAAACTTGTGACCTTCAGACTGCACGCAGACCTCTGCAGCAGGCACACGGACCCTGTCAGCACACCTGGAGGTCACCTCCGGCCCGTCCTGGTGGCGCAAGGTCACGGGCTGAGGGAGCGGCGCGGGTGCGCCGAGAGCTGGTAACGCGATGCCCGTGGCGCTGTGTGCGTGTGGGCCCGTATATGCGTGCTGCCGACTTCAGAGAGGACGCGTTGCGCTTATGCTTGCATTTTGAACGCTGCCTGCATCACTTTCGCCGCTTGTTCTTCACACTTATCTCCCACCCAGCACCTTGCC
This sequence comes from Pleurodeles waltl, assembly GCF_031143425.1. Lineage (NCBI taxonomy): Eukaryota > Metazoa > Chordata > Amphibia > Caudata > Salamandridae > Pleurodeles > Pleurodeles waltl. The sequence goes on along the minus strand of NC_090451.1, from coordinate 62,884,377 downwards.
GCTGTCTCACTGTTTTCGCTTTGAAAGCATTACGCGTTTCTTCGCTCCCATGTGTCACATTTTCACAGCTTTCTCCTTCAGTATTCAAAACACAGTTTTTTTCAAATAATGATTTCTGGCTCTTTGTCATAGTCTCGCGTTGACAGTAAATTTCCACACAGAGCTCACAGATACGGCTTTAAGGCGCTCAAACGGATAACAAGAGCGCATCGACGCCCCAGCAGGAGGAGGGTTTTTAAAAACGGATAAGATAGCTCATTGGTTTAACCATGCTGCTGCTGAGAGAGGAACCATCATTACAGCAGACGCCGAAGTCCAGTACCACAACGTAACAAGCATTACAGCAGGCACTGAAGTCCAGCACCACAATGTAACAAGCATTACAGCAGGCACTGAAGTCCAGCACCACAATGTAACAAACATTACAGCAGGCACTGAAGCCCAGTACCACAATGTAACACACATTACAGCAGGCACTGAAGTCCAGCACCACAGTGTAACACACATTACAGCAGACGCCGAAGTCCAGTACCACAATGTAACACGCATTACAGCAGGCACTGAAGTCCAGCACCACAGTGTAACAAGCATTACAGCAGGCACTGAAGTCCAGCACCACAGTGTAACAAGCATTACAGCAGGCACTGAAGTCCAGTACCACAATGTAACCATCATTACAGCAGACGCCGAAGTCCAGTACCACAACGTAACAAGCATTACAGCAGGCACTGAAGTCCAGCACCACAATGTAACAAGCATTACAGCAGGCACTGAAGTCCAGCACCACAATGTAACAAACATTACAGCAGGCACTGAAGCCCAGTACCACAATGTAACACACATTACAGCAGGCACTGAAGTCCAGCACCACAGTGTAACACACATTACAGCAGACGCCGAAGTCCAGTACCACAATGTAACACGCATTACAGCAGGCACTGAAGTCCAGCACCACAGTGTAACAAGCATTACAGCAGGCACTGAAGTCCAGCACCACAGTGTAACAAGCATTACAGCAGGCACTGAAGTCCAGTACCACAATGTAACACACATTACAGCAGACACTGAAGTCCAGCACCACAATGTAACAAAAATTACAGCAGGACTGGGGCTCTGTACCCCAATCTAACAACATTTCATCACCACTGGAGCTCTGTACCTCAAGTTAATAGCATTATAGCAGACACTGAAGTCCAGTACTACAAAGTAACAAAATTACAGCAGGACTGGAGCTTTGTACCTCAATCTAACCAGCATTACACAAGTGCCAGAGCTCTGTACCCCAATCTAACAACATTACGGCAGCACTGGAGCTCTGGACCCCAATCTAACCCACATTATAGTAGTACCTGGAGGTCTGTACCTCAATTTAGCAACATTACAGCAACACCGGAGCTCTGTACCTCAATCTAACCGACATTCCTACAGGGCTGGAGCTCTGTACCTCAATCTAACCCACATTACAGCAGGACTGGGGCTCTGTGCCCCAATCTAACCCACATCACAGCAGGACTGGGGCTCTGTACCCCAATCTAACCCACATCACAGCAGGACTGGGGCTCTGTACCCCAATCTAACAACATTACGGCAGCACTGGAGCTCTGGACCCCAATCTAACCCACATTACAGTAGTACCTGGAGGTCTGTACCTCAATTTAGCAACATTACAGCAACACCGGAGCTTTGTACCTCAATCTAACCGACATTCCTACAGGGCTGGAGCTCTGTACCTCAGTCTAACCCACATTACAGCAGGACTGGGGCTCTGTACCTCAACCTAACCCACATTACAGCAGGATTGGGGCTCTGTACCCCAATCTAACCCACATCACAGCAGGACTGGGGCTCTGTACCCCAATCTAACAACATTACGGCAGCACTGGAGCTCTGGACCCCAATCTAACCCACATTACAGTAGTACCTGGAGGTCTGTACCTCAATTTAGCAACATTACAGCAACACCGGAGCTCTGTACCTCAATCTAACCGACATTCCTACAGGGCTGGAGCTCTGTACCTCAATCTAACCCACATTACAGCAGGACTGGGGCTCTGTACCCCAATCTAACCCACATCACAGCAGGACTGGGGCTCTGTACCCCAATCTAACCCACATCACAGCAGGACTGGGGCTCTGTACCCCAATCTAGCCCACATTACAGCAGGACTAGAGCTCTGTACCTCAGTCTAACCCACATCACAGCAGGACTGGGGCTCTGTACCCCAATCTAACCCACATTACAGCAGGACTGGGGCTCTGTACCCCAATCTAACCCACATTACAGCAGGACTGGGGCTCTGTACCCCAAGCTAACCCACGTTACAGCAGGACTGTGGTTCAGTACCCCAATCTAACCAACATTGCAGCAGGACCGGAGCTCTGTACCTCAGTCTAACCCACATTACATCAGCACTGGAATTCGGTACCTCAGTCAACCCACACTACAGCAGGCCTGGAGCTCTGTACCTCAATGTAACCGACATTACATCAGCACTGGAAATCGGTACCTCAACCTAACCAACATTACTTCAGGACTGGAGTTCCGTACCTCAGTTTAACAACATTACAGCAGGACCGGAGCACTGTACCTCAGTCCAACAACACTACAGCAGGCCTGGAGCTCTGTACCTCAGTCCAACAACACTACAGCAGGACTGGAGCACTGTACCTCAGTCTAACAACACTACAGCAGGCCTGGAGCTCTGTACCTCAGTCTAACAACACTACAGCAGGACTGGAGCACTGTACCTCAGTCTAACAATACTACAGCAGGACTGGAGCACTGTACCTCAGTCCAACAACACTACAGCAGGACTGGAGCACTGTACCTCAGTCCAACAACACTACAGCAGGACTGGAGCACTGTACCTCAGTCTAACAACACTACAGCAGGACTGGAGCACTGTACCTCAGTCTAACAACACTACAGCAGGACTGGAGCACTGTACCTCAGTCCAACAACACCGCAGCAGGCCTGGAGCTCCGTACCTCGGTCTAACAGCCATCTGCCACGATTTAACCAACATTACAGCAGACTCTGGAGTTCTAGAACATAAACTCCCAGTCATTACAACAGACAATCTCATCAGCGTTACAGCCGAGGCGGGATCCGCTGAGGAAGGCGCTTTGTTTCTATCCAGCAAGGGTGCTTGGAGCAGTTGCCAAGGGAGACGAAGACCCGTGAGGTAATATTGGTTCAACACACACGCGATGCAAATCTGAACCAGAGACACAAATCCTTGTGCCTCTGGTTATCACAACAGGCACACGCCCCCTCCAGCCAGGGGGCACTTGACAATGCTCCGTGCTTCCGCTGCAGCCTGGCACCGAGCGAGGGAAGCCTCGACTCTCTGCTGCTATGCCCAGGTGTGACACCGGGCGATGCCCTCTGCTGCCTGGCACCGAGCGAGGGAAGCCTCGACTCTCTGCTGCTATGCCCAGGTGTGACACCGGGCGATGCCCTCTGCTGCCTGGTACCGAGCGAGAGAAATATCGATTCTCTGCTGCCGTGTACCAAGTCTGAAACTGGGCAATGCCCCCTCAGCGTGGCACGGAGCGAGTGAAATAGAGACACACTCCTGTCATGTACCAGGCGTAAAACTGGGCGTTTCCCCCTCCAACTCAGCACCGAGCGAGAGAAAGATCGACTCACTACTGCCGTGTACCAGGTCTGAAAGTGGGCGATGCCTCCTACAGCCTGGCATCAAGCGAAAGAAAGATCGACTCGCTCACTGCTGCCATGTACCAGCTCTGAAGGTGGGCAAAGTCCAATTCAGCCTGGCACTGGCCTAAATGAAAGCACGTCTTTGCTGCCACGTACCAACGCCGAAACTGGGCAATGCCCCCTACAGCTTGGCACCGAGTAAAAGAAAGACCGTGTCGCTCCTGCCATGTACCGCAGCTGAAGCCGAGTGGTGCGCTCTCCGGCTTGGCACCGAGTGACACATTGAAAGCTTCTCTCCGTTGCATTGGAACAGGTGCAGCCTGGCACTAGACCGTGCACGAATAATAAACCGTAACGAAAGATAACAATCTTAAAGTGAGCAATGCCATCTGCAGCCTGGCACTAGTTAAAAACACAAAAACTCTTCCCTGCTGAGAGGTATCAGTCAGAAACTTTGCTTTTTCTTGCGCAACCTGGCACTACACATAGGGCGAATGGTCCTACCTGAAGGCTGTATCCGCTCAGAAACAGGACAATGCCCCCCTGCCAGCAGCACTGTTAGACATGGCGCCCTGTCCTGTTATAAAGATTGGTTTGAATGCCCAGCGCAGCCTGGCTCTTTCACATGTCGAGTACTGCTCCCTGCTGCCAGATAACGGGTCCGGTGCCAGCGGGCACAGGGATTACCAGATGAAGGCTTATCACTAGGCGCCGATGGGCAGGCTACACGGTGCCAGTCAATGCATTCGAGCGTTGCCCACTACAGCCCGGTGCCAGCTGGAACCGCAGCAGCGTCCCGTGTGGATTAGCACAGCTTCAGTATGGTGGGCAACGCCCACATACCTTGCCATCAACGCCCTTTGCCACAAAGGTGAACTGGGCATCTCCCTCCAGCTCACATCAAACCTAAAGGATGGGCACCAGTGCCCCCTGTCATAAGTGTGGGTCGTGCCCCTGCTGTCGCCCATGCCTCTGCCTTGGAATGTGGGCGATGTTCTCACACTCTCGCCCCTGGCACGAAAGGTGGGCACTGGCTCTTCCATCGCAACCCCGTGCCCGCAAGGTGGGCAGTTCCACGTGATTATCGGATCCAGGGAGATGCCGGTGCCCGCAGCTTTCGTCCCGGTCCCTAGAAGGGGACATGTCTCTGAGGCATCACACCGAGATACTAACCAGGCCAACCCTAGCGACCCCCCCCCCCCCCCCACACACACACACACACCCGCCGACGGTCTTCAAGTCTAAAAGGATAGGGCCCCGATCGAGGTGTGCCCATCCCCTCCCTCTGCCCACCTGTGCCCACCCACTTCTTGGCACCGATAATGGGCCCTACCCCACCCTCATGCTCTCAAGCAGAGGGTTATTCATAGGACATACGCAGTGCCCACTGTGGGTGGGGAGGAGGCTGCGCCCCCAGACTCCTTTGTAGAAAAGCTGAGGCAGACCTGGGCAGAGAGCAAGGTGTGCGCGGGCTCCTCGGTGCCAGGCAACCTTTCCAGCAGGAAACTGTCTCACCCTGCCAGGGTGGAGGGGTGGGGGAAGGGGGGGGGGGGGGAGTGGTAGTCCCGGCAGATTGTGTGCAGGGCACAGGAGGGCGGTGGGCTGAGCCTCTGAAGTGCGGCAGGTAGGGGTGCCCCAAGGCCTCGAGGGCAGCGAGCTCCAGGGAGCTGGCAGGGGCACTACACAGCTCGGGAACGGGCAGCCCAGTGGGATAAAAGGATGGCAGAGAGCCTGAGTAAAAGGGAGCATATGCCCCTGGAACCTATGGGACTGGGGCAGGCCATAGCAAGCACTGCCCACCTCTGGCATGGGTAGCCCCAGTAGGCACGGGCAGTAGTGTTCTGTGGTACGGCACACCTGGTTAGAAGCATCTCCAGCGGGCAGAGGGTGGTCGGTGCTGCGCGCCTCTGGTACAGCGTACATGCAAGCACGGGGCGGTAGAAAGACGGGCTGTGCATAAGGATTTGGAGGTCACGGCAGGTCCCTCGAGGACAGTATGCATTGGTGAGGGTCATAGCTGCGTCATCAGGTACTGTGCATAGGAATCTGGGGTCTGGGGGGGGGGGGGGAATATAGAAGGTCCCTCGGGGGCTCTATGCAGCGGTAGGGGCATAGCTGCGCCATCAGGGGCTGTACATAGGGATATGGGGGTCACGGCAGGTCGGTCCCTCGGGCCTGTATGCAGCGGCAGGAGCATAGCTGCGCCATCATGGTCTGTGCATAGGGATCTGGGGGGAGGGCATGGTAGGTACCTCGAGGGCTGTATGCAGCGGTGAGGGGCATAGCTGCTCCATCAGGGTCTGTGCATAGGGATCTGGGGGTGGGGGGAGGGCATGGTAGGTACCTCGAGGGCTGTATGCAGCGGTGAGGGGCATAGCTGCGCCATCAGGGGCTGTACATAGGGATATGGGGGTCACGGCAGGTCGGTCCCTCGGGCCTGTATGCAGCGGCAGGAGCATAGCTGCGCCATCAGGGTCTGTGCATAGGGATCTGGGGGTCACGGCTGGTACATCGAGGGCTGTATGCAGCATAGGGATAGGGGGAGGGACACAGCAGGTCCCTCGAGGGCTGTATGCCATGGTAGGGGCGTAGCTGCGCCATGAGGGGCTGTGCATAGGAATCTGGTTGGGGGGGCGATGGCAGGTCCCTCGGGGGCTGTATGCAGCGGTAGGGGCAATGCTGCGCCGTCAGGGGCTGTGCATAGGGATTTGGGGGTTCACGGCAGGTCCCTCGAGGGCTGTATGCCATGGTAGGGGCGTAGCTGCACCATGAGAGGCTGTGCATAGGAATCTGGTGGGGGGGGGGGGGGTGGGAGGGCGGTGGGGGGGGCGATGGCAGGTCCCTCGGGGGCTGTATGCAGCGGTATGGGCATAGCTGCGTCATCAGGGGCTGTGCATAGGGGGTAGGGTCGCCTGGCAGTACACCAGCGCACAAATCTCGGGGCCGTTTGGTGGGAAGACAGGTCTCTGCCGGGGGGTGGGGGTAGTATCAGTGGCCAGTGCACCTGACTCCAGCGTGCAGAACCTGTGTGAACGTGCACTCCAGAACCACACGTGCACCAGAAAGAACATTGCACAGAAAACGTGCATCCTGTAATTGTTGCACGTGAACAAGGTGCCCTGTCCGGAGTGCACGAGCCCTGTGTGTCCTGTCCGGAGTGCACGAGCCCTGTGAGGGGGCAGGGGTGTAACGAGAAAGCGGTGTGTGATATGTAGTGTGCATGACAGCTGCAGAAGGGGGTGCGCCCATAGAGTAGGCATGTACAGGATGTACATGTCCTGCACGAGGTGCCTCTCCTTGGGCTGCACAAGTGCACGAGGATGCCTGTACTTAGACAGCGTGAGTGTACAAGGTGCCTGAACCTGGGCTGCATGAGTCCACGAAATGACTGTACCTGGGCTGCATGAGTGCACGAGGTGCCTCTACCAGGGCTGCATGTCCTGCGCGAGGTGCCTGTGCGTGGGCTGCATGAATGCACGAGGTGTCTGTATCAGACCTGCATGAGTGCACGAGGTGCCTGTATCAGACCTGCATGAGTGCACGAGGTGCCTATCCCTGGGCTGCCCGAGGACACAAGGTGTCTGTACCAGGGCTGCATGTGCTGCGCGAGGTGTCTGTACCAGGGCTGCATGTCCTGCGCGAGGTGCCTGTACCAAGGCTGCATGTCCTGTGCGAGGTGCCTGTACCAAGGCTGCATGTCCTGCGCGAGGTGCCTGTGCGTGGGCTGCATGAATGCACGAGGTGCCAGTATCAGGGCTGCATGAATGCACGAGGTGCCTGTACCAGGGCTGCATGGATGAACGAGGTGCCTGTATCAGGGCTGCATGAATGCACAAGGTGCCTGTATCAGGGCTGCATGAATGCACGAGGTGCCTGTATCAGGGCTGCATGAATGCACGAGATGCCTGTACCTGGGATGCACGAGGTGCCTGTACCAGGACTGCACGAGGGCACAAGGAGCCTGTACTTGGGCTGCATGAAAGCACAAGGTGCCTGTTCTTGGGCTGCATGAATGCACGAGCGGCCTGTACCAGGGCTGCATGAATGCACGAGGTGCCTGTACCAGGGCTCCGTGAATGCACGAGGTGCCTGTACCTGGGATGCATGAGGTGCCTGTACCAGCACTAGCCGAGGGCACGAGGTGCCTGTACTTGGGCTGCATGAATGCACGAGCTGCCTGTACCTGGGGGCACCAGAGGCCTGTACTTGGTACAGGCACCTGGTGCCCGCGTGCATCCCAAGGCTGCACGAGGGCAGGAGATATACCTATACTTGGGCTGCACGAATGCACGAGATGCCTGTACCTGGGCTGCACGAGGTGCCTGTATCAGGGCTGCATGAATGCACAAGGTGCCTGTATCAGGGCTGCATGAATGCACAAGGTGCATGTACCTGGGATGCACGAGGTGCCTGTACCAGGACTGCACGAGGGCACAAGGAGCCTGTACTTGGGCTGCATGAAAGCACAAGGTGCCTGTTCTTGGGCTGCATGAATGCACGAGCGGCCTGTACCAGGGCTGCATGAATGCACGAGGTGCCTGTACCAGGGCTCCGTGAATGCACGAGGTGCCTGTACCAGGGCTGCATGGATGAACGAGGTGCCTGTACCAGGGCTGCGTGAATGCACGAGGTGCCTGTATCAGGGCTGCATGAATGCACGAGGTGCCTGTATCAGGGCTGCATGAATGCACGAGATGCCTGTACCTGGGATGCACGAGGTGCCTGTACCAGGACTGCACGAGGGCACAAGGAGCCTGTACTTGGGCTGCATGAAAGCACAAGGTGCCTGTTCTTGGGCTGCATGAATGCACGAGGTGCCTGTACCAGGGCTCCGTGAATGCACGAGGTGCCTGTACCAGGGCTCCGTGAATGCACGAGGTGCCTGTACCTGGGATGCATGAGGTGCCTGTACCAGGACTAGCCGAGGGCACGAGGTGCCTGTACTTGGGCTGCATGAATGCACGAGCTGCCTGTACCTGGGGGCACCAGAGGCCTGTACTTGGTACAGGCACCTGGTGCCCGCGTGCATCCCAAGGCTGCACGAGGGCAGGAGATATACCTATACTTGGGCTGCACGAATGCACGAGATGCCTGTACCTGGGCTGCACGAGGTGCATCTACCAGGACTGCACGGGGGCAGCTGTACCAGAGCTGCACGGTGCGTGCTGCATCTGAGCCAACCCGGGGCTCCAAGGGGCTTCACGTGCGGGCGGGTGCAAGGGGTGACACGAGCTTCCCGAGTGCACGTTGTTCACGTGCTGCACTTCCAGGGTGCAGGTTTTGCTGTGTAATTTTCTTTCTGGCGCACGTGTGGTTCTGGAGAGCGCGTTCTAGCTGTGTTACCCGGGGGCTGAAAGTAGGGGTGCATAGTCCTCTTGGGCTGCATGTTTGCGCGGAGCAACGTGGGGTTCTTGTTTTGGGGTTGCACGCTACTTCTTGGGTTCATGTTTCTGGGGTGCGTGACAGTAACGGTGCCGGGAATACACACTGGGATCATGCCCGCAGCATGTGCAGGGTTCGAGGGGGAACCCGGATATTGGGGTTGCATGCCTGGTAACCCACACAGCCAGTATAGGGGTATACAGTTGGTGAAAGGGGGAGCCTGCAGGCTCACGCAGTCTGGATTGGAGATCGGGGTGCACGGCTCCTGAAGGGGGGCGCTACACTCGGAGATCGGGGTGCGCAGCCTAGCGGTTGTAAGGGGCGCCTGCTTAGCTCTGTTCGGGGCGCACAGCTCCTGTGGGGTGGATACAATCGGAGAACAGGGCGCCTAGGGGCTCTGCAGCCTGTACAGGGAATCGGGGCGCGCAGCTTCTGTACGGGATAGTATATTGGGAGATCTGGTGCCTGCAGGAACATGCAGCCTTTACAGGGCTTCGCAGCGCACATCTCCTGTGGGGTGGGTACACCAGGAGATCAGGGTGCCTGGTGCCTCGCTCAGCTTCCATAGGGCTTCGTAGCGCAGTGCTCCTGCAGGGTGGGTACACTCGAAGATCGGGGCGCTTGGCGGCTCAGCAGCCTGGACAATGGTTCGGGGCGCGCACACACAAGGATCGGGGTACATATGTCCTAGCGGATGATTGGGGCGCCTGGTGGCTCTCGCAGCCTCTACAGGGCTTCATAGCGCACAGCCCCTGTAGGACTGGTACTCTGAAATCGGGGCTCTTGGCAGCTCAGCAGCCTGTACATGGGTCCGGGGCGCGCAAGCAAGGATCGGGGTACGCATGTCCTACCTTGGGAAGAAGCGGGGTGTCCCAGTCCACGGAGCAGCAGCCCGGTCTGATGGCGAACTCCACAGCGGCTCCTGCGCACGGACCCCCGGCAGCACCTGTCCCTGCCTGGCAGCCTGGCCAGAGGGGGTGGTTGTGGAGAGGGGTGGGGGGACAGGAGGGAGGCGAGGGGAACAATAGGAGGGAAGGTCCGAGAGTGGCCCCTCCGCACACACCAAGATGCCACCCCCCTCGGGCAGCTGGGCGGCTCAGCCCGACAGCCGCTGCCCCCTGCCCCTGACACTTGGGGGACAGCTGGACTGCTGTGAAGACAAGGGCCCCTTCTTCTCCGGGGGGCCGGGCTCAGGTCCCATGTCCCAGGCCCCTCAGGGGCCCCCGGGGCTCGGGCCCCACGGCTGCCATGCCCGGCTGCCCTCAGCCTGCTGGTGCCAGTGTCTGCCCTCCAAGCTTCGGCGTCGCCCCTCCAGCACAGGCTCAGCCTCCTAGCGGCTGCCGACAAGACCCGGCCTGGAGCCCGCGGAGCGGCTCCTCACACCCTGCCGAGCGCTTTATTTACTGACGGATCGCATCTGATGCTCACCGGCACCCCTCAAATGTGGGAGAGGCCCCCCTCTGGCTGACAAGAAGTCCCGGCTTGGATCCAGCCTGTGGGCACCAGGCTCCGGGCTGAATCAGGTCTTTACTCACCCAGTAATTACTTAGAAGGTTTCTGCTAAACCTCCACGAGTTGCAATAATTTCTGAAATAAAATCATTGACGTACTCAGCCCTCTCAGCATCAACATGCACAGATCTGACAGTTGCAATGTTAGTTTCCAATGACTTCGTAGTAAAGTCGGTTCAGGTTCTATGTGTCATTATCTGGATTTGGCTGTGAAGGGCCTTCCTTGTGAGACAGACCGATTTGCCCAGGATCACACGCTGTGGCTGAGGGTGGTTGTAGTTGGGATTCGAACTTCAGTTAAGTGCCCAGTTACAAAGTTAAAATTTTATTTTGGGGTATTACTTGGTATTGTAGGTGCATTTTCAAGCACCTTGGGGAGATTCTGACGTTATTGAATATATTTAGGTATTGTAAGTTTATTTTACTACAACTAATAATAGCAATGACAACAACACTATGACGTAACATATTACCGTCACACAAAGCACTGAAACTGTCCTTAATACCCCCTACATCTTTTGTGGGGTAGGTGCAGAACTAAAGGAAGTTGCACCAATGCTTTTTCGGGCAAAGGTGTTTAATATTTTTTCCAAGCATGCCAACAGAGTTTAAGGGTGCCACTAACAAGTTATAATGCCCTGGGAGCCATGGGGTTGGGTTTAAGGGTGCCACTAACGTGTGATAATGCCCTAGGAGCCCTGGGGTTGGTTCTAAGGGTGCCACTACCGTGTGATAATTACCTGGGAGCCGTGGGGTTGAGTTTAAGGGTGCCACTAACAAGTGATAATGCCCTGGGAGCCATGGGGTTGAGTTTAAGGGTGCCACTAACAAGTGATAATGCCCTGGGAGCCTTGGGGTTGAGTTTAAGGGTGCCACTAACGTGTGATAATGCCCTAGGAGCCCTGGGGTTGGGACTAAGGGTGCCACTACCGTGTGATAATTACCTGGGAGCCGTGGGGTTGAGTTTAAGGGTGCCACTAACATGTGATAATGCCCTGGGAGCCCCGGGGTTGGGATTAAGGGTGCCACTACCGTGTGATAAGTACCTGGGAGCCGTGGGGTTGAGTTTAAGGGTGCCACTACCGTGTGATAATTACCTGGGAGCCGTGGGGTTGAGTTTAAGGGTGCCACTAACATGTGATAATGCCCTGGGAGCCCCGGGGTTGGGATTAAGGGTGCCACTACCGTGTGATAATTACCTGGGAGCCGTGGGATTGAGTTTAAGGGTGCCACTACCGTGTGATAATTACCTGGGAGCCGTGGGGTTGAGTTTAAGAGTGCCACTAACATGTGATAATGCCCTGGGAGCCCCGGGGTTGGGATTAAGGGTGCCACTACCGTGTGATAATTACCTGGGAGCCCTTGGACTGAGTTTAAGGGTGCCACTAACATGTGATAATGCACTGGGAGCCATGGGGTTGAGTTTAAGGGTGCCACTAACGTGTGATAATTACCTGTGAGCCCTGGGGTTGAGTTTAAGGGTGCCACTAACGTATGATAATTACCTGTGAGCCATGGGGTTGAGTTTAGTTTAAGGGTGCCACTAAAGTGTGATGATGCCCTGGGAGCCCTGGGGTTGAGTTTAAGGGTGCCACTAACGTGTGATAATTACCTGTGAGCCCTGGGGTTGAGTTTAAGGGTGCCACTAACGTGTGATAATTACCTGTGAGCCATGGGGTTGAGTTTAGTTTAAGGGTGCCACTAAAGTGTGATGATGCCCTGGGGTTGAGTTTAAGGGTGCCACTAACGTGTGATAATGCCCTAGGAGCCCTGGGGTTGAGTTTAAGGGTGCCACTAACATGGGATGATGCCCTGGCAGCCGTCGGGTTGAGTTTAAGGGTGCCACTAACGTGTGATAATGCCCTGGGAGCCCTGGGCTCGAGTTTAGTTTAAGGCTGCCACTAACGTGATAATACCCTGGGATTGAGTTTAAGGGTGCCACTAATGTGTGATAATGCCCTGGGAGCCGCGGGGTTGAGTTTAGGGGTGCCACTAACGTGTAATAATGCCAAGGAACAGGGAGGGGGGGTCATTTTAAGGGTGCCACTAACGTGTGATAAGTTCCCTGGAAGCCGCAGAGTTCAGTTTAAGGGTGCCACTAATGCATGATAATGCCCTGGGGTCGAGTTCAAGGGTGCCACTAATGCGTGATAATGCCCTGGGAGCCCTGGGGTTGAGTTTAAGGGTGCAACTAACGGGATAATGCCATGGGAGCTGTGGGGTTGAGTTTAAGGGTGCCACTAATGCGTGATAATGCCCTGGGGTTGAGTTTAAGGTTCCACTAATGTGCAATAATGCTCTGGGAGCCCTGGGTCTGAGTTTAAAGGTTCCACTAATGTGTGATAATGCCCTGGGAGCCCTGGGGTTGAGTTTAAGGGTGCCGCTAACATGCGATAATGCCCTGGGGTTGACTTTAAGGGTTCCACTAACGTGCGATAATGCCCTGGGATTGAGTTTAAGGGTGCGACTAACGTGGGATAATGCCCTGAGAGCCCTGGGGTTGAGTTTAAGGTTCCACTAATGTGTGATAATGCCCTGGGAGCCCTGGGGTTGAGTTTAAGGGTGCCGCAAACATGCGATAATGCTCTGGGGCTGATTTTAAGGGTTCCACTAACATGCGATAATGCCCTGGGATTGAGTTTAAAGGTGCCACTAATGTGGAATAATGCCCTGGGACCCCCGGGGTTGAGTTTAAGGTTCCACTAATGTGAAATAATGCCCTGGGAGCCCCGGAGTTGAGTTTAAGGTTCCACTAATGTGCAATAATGTTCTGGGAGCCCCGGGGTTGAGTTTAAGGGTGCCGCTAAGATGCAATAATGCCCTAGGATTGAGTTTGAGGGTGTGACTAACGTGTGATAATGCCTTGGGAGCCCTGGGGTTGAGTTTAAGGGTGCCGCTAACATGCGATAATGCCATGGGATTGAGTTTAAAGGTGCCACTAATGTGGAATAATGCCCTGGGAGCCCCGGGGTTGAGTTTAAGGTTCCACTAATGAGTGATAATGCTCTGGGAGCCCTGGGGTTGAGGTTAAGAGTGCCGCTAACATGCGATAATGCACTGGGGTTGACTTTAAGGGTTCCACTAATGTGGATAATGCCCTGGGGTTGAGTTTAAGAGTGCGACTAACGTGGGATAATGCCCTGAGAGCTCTGGAGTTGAATTTAAGGTTCCACTAATGTGCAATAATGCTCTCGGAGCCCTGGGGATGAGTTTAAAGGTTCCACTAATGTGTGATAATGCCTTGGGATTGAGTTTAAGGGTGCAACTAACGTGGGATAAATCCCTGAGAGCCCTGGGGTTGAGTTTAAGATTCCACTAATGTGCAATAATGCTCTCGGAGCCCTGGGGATGAGTTTAAAGGTTCCACTAACGTGTGATAAGGCCTTGGGATTGAGTTTAAGGGTGCCACTAACGTGGGATAATGTCCTGGGAGCCCTTGAGTTGAGTTTAAGGGTGCCGCTAACATGTGATAATGCCCTGGGGTTAACTTTAAGGGTTCCACTAACGTCTGATAATGCCCTGGGATTGAGTTTAAGGGTGCCACTAACGTGGGATAATGTCCTGGGAGCCCCGGGGTTGAGTTTAAGGTTCCACTAATGTGCAATAATGCCCTGGGAGCCCTGGAGTTGAATTTAAGGTTCCACTAATGTGCAATAATGCTCTTGGAGCCCTGGGGTTGAGTTTAAGGGTGCCGCAAACTTGAGATTATGCCCTGCGTGCCCCTGGGTTTCCCTTGTTCGGACAGGACTTTAAAATTGGGTTTAAACCATGCCTAGTCAAAAGCAATAAGAACATGTACAGGTGTCCTAAAGAGGTTTGTGGGAAGTTGCCTGGAACATCTGGCTTATGAGACACTTGGGCAGCTATTCACTAAACCTTTTTTTGTATGGGTGCTTACGTGGCACAAAGTGCCACAAAGCATTGTGTTGATTTACTTACCATTATTAAAGCCTGTGGGCGCAACACAAACCTCGGCGCAACTCTTAGTAAATCTAGGCCTTGTAACCAAGCTAGGGTCTAGAGCGGAGTCTGTGAAGCAGTTTCCTGGCCGGGAAGGTATTTAGATGCGACGGCGAACCCCTTCGTCCCTGTCTGAGATTCAGATTGGGTACTTGGCTGTCGGGAGCCTTTTCGGTGAAGTGACCCTGAACAAGCTCCCATGATGCACCTGCCCATTAACAGCAAGCAGGATGAGGTAAATTTTTTGATCACCTGCCCTTGGTATAAATATATGATGCCCAGGTGCTTGAAAGAAACCAATCTTTATAGGGTATCGAATTGATTCACGTAAAGCAGCTCTTTGGCTGTGTACCAGTCCTGAGGCAGAAGAGGGCCAGTTTGTACTGCAGGATTTAATGGGCGTCCCTGGCTAATTAGGACAATGCCGTGGCTATATAATTCAAAAAGTACATGGAGCGGTTATGCTGAATTATATTGGAATTAAATGGATTTTTTTCTGGTGCTAGGACACTTTTAATGTTCATTTTTAAGGTGAGCTGTGCTTGTAGAGTATTTATGAACTTTCAAAAGAAATGTATGCTGAATCTATCATAAGAACTATATGGAAGTATTTTGCATAAAAATCCTGAAATAAACTTGAAACGGGTGAAGGTTTATAGATAAAAATGTCAGGCACCACACTTTCTGCCCATTTCCTGGGTATGTGGCGCCACTGGGCAGTGCCAGGATGGGTACCTATGTTTCTCCAGACACTCCAAGGACTCAAAGCACCATTTCTTGCAAAGGTCATTCAAGCCGCCCTTTGTATTCTTAATTGTCCAGGGGAGTGGTAGGTGGTCGAGGTGTGATCCAGGAGCTGGTAAGGAGCTCGGTCTTAGATAAACTGTGACACAAGCTGGTCCACAATGGAACAAGGTGCATTTCCAGACAGAGGTATTCCATTTAAAGGGAATTCGGGCCTCTTTTAGAGTTTGACACATGGTATACACAATCAATCTATCAGCCATCATTAAGACTGGGCATAACTTTCATTACACCAGAGTAATTGGAGTACTTTTGTTAATTTCACATTACTCTTCTGAGGCAAAATTACTGAAATCTACGTGAATATGCCAGTTTGGATAATTATGAGTAACCTGGAACACAAATCCTGCTGCTTGAGCGTAGGAACAATGCGTTGAGTGCAAGCAGATGCTGTCCGCTAATTTTCGTGTTCTGTTACATTTATTGCTATTTTCCTATCACAAAATGCATCCTTGGGTCAATTTTGGACAGGAGGGTGGAGTTTGCACTTAGAAAATAGCACCAAATGCCTTATTACACTCCTGGCGTAGTTCTGCATAATCTCACTTAAATTTGCTGTAATTTCACGTAATTATGCTGCAGTAAATTACACAAGTTACGTCCATCCCTAGCTATAATGCGCTTCTAATAGGGCGGACAGGAATCCGCCATGTTTGCGATAGAGTATTCCACCTGCCAAACTTTAAATAGGGCCCTGTGTCTTTAATTTCAAAGACGAACAAGACGGCAGCTAAGCAAGGACATGTTGGGAAAAACCTTGAAGTACCAAGAACGTACGCTTGAGGATATAAGACCCCCAGAGCATCACAGTTTTATAAACACATATTGCTATGTAAGGGTGAGGTGCTGATTCTCAGAGCATTTCACAAAGGCCTGGCTCCCTGGAGCACTGTTGTGTTTACGGTTCAAGTCAAAGAGGCTCAGTGGGTTTCGTTCTACTGCTTTACAAGATCCAGTTAGGATACTCAAACCTAGTGTGGGGACAGGGGCATCACCATGAGGTTTTTCCAAGTCAACCTTTAGCAAAAGTCCTCAGTTTTCTCCGAGTGGCCCTTGGCTCACAGTTAGTGGTTGGGTTTCAGGTTCATTAATATGGCACTTGTCATGGTTTATTTCTTTGTGCCCCCTGGTACAGGATCATTAGAGGCCCACATCTAAGAAAGGGCTAATGACTAAGAAAGCCATCTGATTTTCAGCGTCTGTGGTCCTGGTAGGCTAAGCGATGACTTTCAGGTCTCCTGGAGAAGATCCACCGCCTGATCTCCCGAGAACCACTGGCCAAGGACGAAAAAATATTTCTTCAAATTAGAAGTGATTTTTGGAAGGTTAAGAGTTTAAGACAAGGGATTCTGGAACAACTAAAATAGGTGGAGAGATGAGCAAGCCTGCCATGCAGGGTAATTATTTAAGGGCAGACTAATTTGCTCGTTTGTCGAAAAGTAGAGCGACCTCAGATTCATTGGAAATTCTTTTCGGCAACTGGTAGTTGGTCACTGAGGTAGTGTCCACTATCTCCGGGGCATGGGCAGCTGGTCCCGGACACATCCTTAGCGTCACATGCTTCAGCCACGCCAACGAAATGTTGATCAGGAAAGCCGATGGATAGGCCGTCGGACAGCTCGTTGTGCGTAACTGGGCCCCAACATCCTTTTTCTAGATGGAGGAAACCAAACCACACATCATCCTCCATTCTGTGATGAAGCAGCGCAGGTCCGGCGCCAAGCCTGAAGTCAACCCAACCCTGTTTCCCTCACCCAGGAGGTCGACTCTGTATTCTGTTTTGTGGAAAGCTGGACAGGAACACAGCTCCAATCCAGGTCTGTGCAGCGATGGACACCTCTGGTGTGCAAAGTGGGGTTTAAATGCTCATCACCGATTGGCCGGGTGGGGTTTAAAGGCTCATCACCAATTGGCCATAGCACAACCACTTTCTAGACATTGGGTCTAAATGTGAATCAGACAGAGGATGAACGGCTGCTGCCATGGACTGACCCCTCCTTTGCCTCACCTGAAGCTCTAGAGAGGCAGAGGATGATGCTTCCTCTGGATTGGCTGCTTCTCTTGATTGACATCCCAGCTGCCTCGTCTGGGTTTTGGGAGGGACATAGATGGGGTATCTGCTTTCTGTGGATTGGCCTCTGCTGTCAGAGGATCTCACTGACATCTTCCAGAACAGAGGTGGAGTGTGCTGATCTCAATCTTCTGGAAAGGAGGAGGGAGCATTGGTTTGGTTACGGATTCCATTGGCTGGTATTGCCTGGCTTGATTTGTAATCTTCCCTCAACCGGAAGTTTCCCTGGGAAGAGAAGGCTCTGTGCTGGGACCCTTCTCTCTAGTTCCTGTTGATGCGCCTAAAGTGAGACGCAAGAGAGCTGCTGTCTTGTCTGCAATCATTACCTATGTCCAGGGCCACTGAAATTATTTGATTCAGCACCTGCGTTGTTTTCCGCATAATGATAGATTTTGCACATGCGCCACATAATCCATCACTAGGTGCAAAATTTGCAGATTTTATCCAAAAATAAATCCAGCTCCATTGGATCAAAAGTTACTGAAAATGCAGCGTCCAGTTTTGCACGCAGCAGAAGGCTCTCTGCAAATAGGGCAAGGTCACTTTATTTGGTCATTGCTATACTTGGAAATTAAACTGGTACTAGTGAGGTGAAATCTTAGCCCAGACATGTGTAAGAACGTCAAAATAGCAAAGTAATACTATCTCAAAAGGTGCCGCGTTGTGTAGTTTCCATTCCACATAATTTAGTCAACACTGCCGTATAACTTGATCGTCACCTGCTGCATGACTGCGGAGACCCTGGCCGGATGCCAGCACTGACTGCTTCAGCAGCCAGGCTCTCAGGCGGGCATGGCTCAGTGCCCGGGGCCCTACCACCTCAGTCAGAGCGACCACCCACCTCACGAGCCCTATACCTGCCCGCAGAGGCCCTCTGGTCGGCCTCACGCCTCCAGCACACTCATTGCCCTCACTCCCTGACTGCTTATATCACTCTTCGACCCGTTGCTTCTCAGTCTCCGCTGCATTTCAGGCCTCTGGCCCGCACCGTTCCCCATTCTGGACACGCCATGCAATGTATCTTTATCTCAACGCCCCTACCACCGCCCCTACCACCACCACCACCCCTACCACCACCACCGCCGCCCCTACCACCACCACCACCACACACACGCACGCGCGCACAGAAGCTTCCCAGGGTGCGCTATACGGTGACTTCCAGTGCACTCACTCCTTCTTCTGTCAGACCCGCCTCCTGCACGAGGCCAAGCCAGGATCACACCCCCGCGTGGCTCCCGTCCATGCTTTAATGCATTGTGGTTTACTCTCTTTCAATTATTTCTGGTAATGTGTATTGATGCCCCTTGTAATCCACAATAATAAAAAATAAGCACGTAATTACACGCTCATAACTCCCAAACTTAGAACCCACCACACTCCTGCAGCATTATTGTTGCAATCAATCAATTACGCACAGTACATGGCTGGATCAGAGCGGTGCATCATGGGAGCTCATCGGGATAATTGGTGTCTGTCAATGTCAGTCCTCGGTGCAGCCGCAGACACCAGGCCTGGGTCGCACCCAAGCTTACCTCTCGTTCACCCCGCCCAGAAGTCTAAGGGGAGATAGCTCAGTTGTCTGAGCCCCTGCAGCAGAGGCGTGCGAGCGTGGGTGGCGATCTTACGTCACAGGCTTGAATCCCAACAGGGCTGACACAGTCTTTCATTCTCCCGAGGTAGAAAGAGAATCAAAGTGTCGGGTTATAAGAGCGCTGGTAACTTAAGCGCCTATAAATAATTCAGAATGTGGTGTGCGCTATAAATATGATTAAAATGAATCAGGTTACAAGAACACTGATTATCGAAGCACCGATAAATAATTCAGACTGTGTTGTGCACTGTAAATGTGACTAAAATTAGGTTAGTTTCGACGGGCGTTCATTGTTAGGAAATCACTAAAGAAAAACATAAAATGAAAAAAATAAAAACTGAGCGTAGCTGCCAAGAGACCTTATGTCACGAGCGCCTCCTTCAATTACTTAACACTTTTGCGAAAATTGCACTTTGCATGATGGTGTTTGGTTACCCATATTTCCAGCAAATAAAGCAGAATCACACGGTGAATGCAAAGCAAGGTCGACTGGAAAACCAGGAGTGGATGAAGGCGTGCAGGTGAGCTGGGATCCCTTGAAAGCCATGCCACGCAGCTGCCAAGTGTCCAGTGTCAACCCAGGACGAGCTGCTTCAGTTCACGTTCTTCCTTTGGATTCTGGGACCTGTAGTCCTGGTTTTATAACAGGTTTCAATACAACGACAATTCCCAGAATACAAAGAAAAAAAATGGCCTGGAGCAGCCTCCAAGCATGGTCCTGAACATCTTGGCGCGGCTGAAATTGTGAGATAGGACTGCCTTCATGTTCTATTCTGAAAAGTGGGTCACTTAGTGCCAGAAGGGTCACGCGCCAGCATTTCCTGGAATCTGCATAGCTGTCAACTCTCCTAGGCCCATGCTGGAATTGGACTTCAATTCTGGCACGTGTAGTCCTGATTTCATAATGGAATAAACAAAACTACAAGTCCCAAAATTCAAAGAAAATCATCTGGACTCGTTCAGCTAGTCAAACATGGACCTGGGGAACCTGGCAGAGCTCAATCCTGCCGTATAACTTGATCGTCACCTGCTGCATGACTGCAGTGGCCCTGGCCGGGACCCACCACTGACTGCTTCAGCAGCCAGGCTCTAAGGCGGGCATGGCTCAGTGCCCGGGGTCCTACCACCTTAGACAGACCGATCGCCTCTCATGAACCCTATACCTGCCCGCAGAGGCCTCACGCCTCCAGCACACTGATTGCCCTCACTCCAGGCTGCTTATATCACTCAATCCGGTGCCCTAATCAGCATTACAGGGGCAGCATGCAAAAGCAACCCAGGTGTGGCCTTCCTACAGCGGTCCCAAATCTCACATGCCAAAGCCCGAGCAGCTGATCCAGTCTAGGTATTTTCTTTGCATTCTGCGACTTGTAGATGTCCTCATCCCATTATAAAAACACTACAAGTCCCAGCATGCAAAGAAAATCAACACTACAAATCCCAGCATGCAAAGAAAATCAACACTACAAATCCCAGCATGCACAAAAATCAACACTACAAGTCCCAGCATGCACAGAAAATCAACACTACAAACCCCAGCATGCAAAGAAAAATATTGGACAGGGAGAGCTACTCACTAATGAACCTGTGACTTGGGGCAGAAAAGGTAGGACTCTTGGGGGTAGTGACAAAAATGCTGCACATAGTGTGATACAAAAACAGCCTTGCGACTTTACCAGGCCCACAAGTGACTAACGTTGCCAGGTCAAGTCTTTACTTTGCATTCTGGGACATGTAGTCCTTGTTTATGGAGCTGTAATCTGGTTTACAAGTTCCAGAATGCAAAGAAAAACGTTGTCAGGCACAGCTAGTTGGGCATGCATCCGGGAACCTTAGCAGCCAGGTAATAACGCACTTAGGGACTTTCTATCAAACGATGATTGCAAACTATACTGTAGTTAAATTTTACATGCACATGATATTTACAAATAAATAAATCTATCCACCTAGGATAACCGGTTCCGAGCAAAACCTTGAAAACAAACTAATCTAAGGCTCTCCAGTACTCTCAAATATCCCAGTTCAACTCATATGGTCCAAGTTCTTCGTTTGGATTCCAAGATCTGTGTTACTGGTGAAATGTTGTAAAATGAGGACTACAAGTCCCAAAATTCAAATCGTATTGCTAAATTGGATGTGCTGCTGATGAGCGGACCTAGGAACCCTCAGATCTGTGGTGAAAGGAAGGAAACAAAAGATTTTTTGAGGAATGCTGACCCTTTCATTTGATTGGCTACCCGATGTGTTAAATAGAAAAATGCCAATAAGAACCGAACCCAAGAGACATTGGGGACAACATCCATTAACTATTTACTAGAAAAGATAAAAGAAAACTGGCCATAGAAGGAGTAGAAGTGCCTGTTTCCTCCAGAGGGCGCCCGGGAATCAAGTTCCTCCCACAGATAGATTGGCTGGGGCGCAGTTAAAAGACCCTTGATTGGAGGACGCCAGGCATGGGGGTAACAGCAGCTGCAATAGCACATGACTGCTACTTCCTGCCTCAGGGTAACACTGTTTTAGGTCGAGCGCGCAAGTGCTCTGACGTGTTGAAATCGATCTGTGGGCTTTTAACCACGCCCACCGCACGCCCATCAGTATCACTCCTTCTGGGCTTGCCTTCAAAAATCCTTTGTTATCATTGGTAAATGCTTTACGTTTGTCCCTCCTTGGGGCAGTTTTGTTACCACCTTGGCCTTCGACCCTGTTATATGCATAATTGCACGTTTGCTGATATGTTTGACTGCGAGCGAACTTCTTTTTCCTTTTGTGTCTCTCCTTCGCACTCAGGCTCATGGCGCTCTGAATTGGCTTGTTTATGTCAACTGTTTTACTTTTACTTTTCAATTTATGTGGAAAGCAAAGTCCAGTTATGAATTTACAGCACTAATAGCTGTAACTTGAGCAAACGCAAGACCCATTGCATTGCAAGTGCTTGTCCAGGAGCTCACAGAGCAGGATCCTGTGTGAACCCAAGGCAACTGCTTCATCACGTGGAATATTTCATAGACTTGTGTTGTCTCCCAGTAGAACCTACTTGCCAGGTTTTAATGTGTGCTCTCTGCAAAAATAGACTTTTACTGTGTGATTCTCCTGCTAGTACTGCGCTTTGCAGGTTTGGTTAGAGTTCCTACTTTCCAGGCCCTGCACAGGTGTATTTTTCATGAGACGGCGCCCCAAAATCATATGCACAAACAGGGCCTGGCTAAGACCCAAAGGCAGCACGGGCAAACACATACAAACCTGCATGTGTTTGCTTTTTTCTTTTAGTTTTTAGGTCGAGCGTGCGAGCGCTTTGACCTGTTGTAAGTATTTCGGGCTTTTAACAACGCCCACCTCACGCCCATCACTTTCATTCATTCGTGGGCTTGCCTTTCAAAAATCACTTGATGTCATTGGAAAATGCTTTACTTTAGTCCCACCTTGAGGCTGTTTTTGTCACGCCTTGCAGACTGCCCCTGTTACACAGATTATTGCACAACTGCTGATATATTTCAGTGTGTGCAAACTATTTTGTTTGTCTCTCCCCTTTGTGCTGCATGGTGGCCATGGCGCTCACACCACGAACAGACACAACAGGGGCACTGGTCACATTGTTCACAGTTACCTAATCAGAGTAATTTTTTGTGGCTCTCCCCTTAAAACACTAGAAATTGGTAAATGCTTTACGTAAAACAGAATTCCTCAAAGCAAAAGCAGCTCTCCCGACACAGTGGGAGAGCTGATACTACAATAGTCACTGCAATCGGGAAAAATATACCCATAATGCTTTGCAGGGGATTACATTTACAAAACCTTTTTGCTCATAGCTCTAACTTTAAAACATTGACCACAACATGCTTATTCTGTCTACATGTCTCTGGGTCCCCACACTATGTTAGTGGGGAGTCCAAAATAATAACCCCTACCACCATTCATTATCTTTTCACCCTTCCTCATGGCTGGAACTTTTGTTTTACAGCTGAGAGAAGTTATGTTGCATGGGCCTTGTTTGTAGTATCATGCAATATTATGGCTACCATGAAAGTACAATGCCAATAGCTAAAACTCAAGCAAATGCAAGACCTATTCCAAAGCAAATGCTTGTTCTCTCTCTCTCCCTCCTTCCTCCGTCCTTGCCACCAGTGCTTGATTTGTAAAAAATAAGTGCCAGGGCTCTAATCAGGAGGCCACTGAAGCTTGGACCACCCATTGCTGCAGCCAGGGACAGTATTAACACAGCTACTAACCATCACACTCCGACACGAGGGACAATGCAGACTAGTCCAGGCCCCCAAAGCCAGAAGAGTGGCTTGGTCAGTAGGTCCTAGTAGATTTGAATGTATATTGAATTAATAAACAACTGTTGTGATGCGTATCTCCAAATTAGACAAACAGCACCACCATGTGGCAGACTGTCATAAGTGCTGGTGTTGACAATTAAGTGCCAGTACAGAGCACTGAAAACCACTGGCCCAAATTAAGCAACGCTCACCTCCCCGTGCCTACTCCCATAAAACCCTGTGAGTTGGAGAAAGTGACAGAAGGGGCACTCCAGGGCCCCTAAGCGGGCATCTAATGGCCCACCCCTGAAAGGCCGAAAACTTAAATGACCACCCCGGCCCTTCTGCTCGTGGTACATTAAGGCCAATTGCGGAGACCTTGTGGTGTCACTACAAGAGGACACAAGAGGGTGTTAGTTTTAGTAAAGGGCCTTATAAATGGCCCCATTGCTAGGGGTGGAAGAATGCCCAAGTGACAACCCGTCATTTTGCCTGGGGCTCCAAGAATCTTTGCACTGGACCGGTATGTGGTTTGTAAGCTGACAAGGTGCAGACCACCAGATGCCCAAAGCATTTAATGAGACGGGCTGAATGCAGCTTGCAGTTGTGAACAGGCAGCGCAAGAGGGTCCCTGCGAATACCCCTTCCCCCAAATAAGGGGCGTTCTCTGATCAAGACAGAGCCTTGCTGTTATACCCCAAGGAAGAGAAAAAGGGAGACTCCTGAGAGAAAGAGTTCAGGGGGGGGCACCTCAGTCAATGTCACCAGAGCGCCAGCATCCAGTGTTTGACAATCAGATGCATTCTGGGAGTCGTGGTCTTTGTTGCATTTCATTTGACCAGCTGCACTGTCCCGCCAGGCACGAGCTAGGGCAGCAGAGAAGTCTTGGACTCGATTCTTCTCCTTCTGCACAGTCCGTCGCCCCGTTACCCCCTCAGCCTCCACCCAGCCCTGCTCAGACCATGACGCGCTTCCACGCCCTCTGGTAAGTCTCTCACTCGGGCCCGCCCCCTTTCCCACTGACCTGTCGCTTTCAGCTCTCTGCTGTCTTCTTGCCGCCCTGGCCTGACTTCTTGCCACTCTGGGCCTTTTCTACCCCTCTTGACCCGTTCGACCATCCGATCTGACCCCCTCTGAGCTGTCTTCCAGCCACCTACCTCGACCCTCGAACCCCTTCCCACCGTAGCGTAGCCAGCGTGTCATAGGCCCTAATACAACGAAGGGCATGACCCCTGTCCCCGCCCCTTGCCCCCGCTGCTGTCTGAATCATAAAATACAGCAGTAATCTGGGTTCCATGGGCCCCCCAGGCCTCGGTGCCAATGCACCTGCTGCACCAGTGAAAGCTAAGACCGAGCCCCTCCCTCATAGTGTTGTCCCCTGCCCTTTGACCTTGCTTCTCCAGCCTCTGACATATCCCCTCACTCCGTCCACTTTCCTGACCCCCACCCCGTTTCTTACCCCTTTGATATATCATCCCGCGCCCATTTACGAGCCTTTGAGCCTCCCTAGCCCCCCCCCCCCCACCGTACCCCTTTCTACTTCATGTTCAATGCTTAGAAAAAAGGGAAGGGAAGAACCCCAAAATAACTCGCATTATGCACAGAGGCAGACAGGCTCGAGCCCCAGCCCGCCCCTCCGATCACATGGAAATATTCAGATGCACATACATTATTCTATATATAAAGCCTGATGCTGGGAACCGCATATTAACTACCTCCAAAAATGGACCCACTCGAAGGGCTCCTCCCACTTCCCGTCTGTGGCTAGCCCTGCTGCACTCTAAGCTGGCAATGCCGCTGACTCTCTAATGTACGCTCTCAGCTGACTCTCTAATGTTCATGGCTGCACTCTAAACTGGCGCTACCACACTCTCAGCTGACTCTCGAATATAGCAAACAAACACAAATGATGGACAGAATGCAGAACCAATCAAACATTCACCCCAGTCACAGATCTAGGTTTAAGCCATCAGTTATTTTGCTCACCATGCCACCCCAGTTTGGACCCAGCGATATGCAAATCAGTCTTGACCCTGTTCCCCATGGGAACAGTCGAGCCTGAACTGCCAGGTCAGGTCCTCCCTGGACTGAAAACAAGCATCCTGGGACCCATTTCAGGCTATCAACCTTCATCAGCCAGGCTAGCTTGAATCCAGTGGCATAGTGAACCCAGGACCCATGTCTGGGCATACCCGTCACACTTAGGGTGACAAAAGCAAACAAACACAAATGATGGACAGAATGCAGAACCAATCAAACATTCACCCCCAGTCACCCCCAGTCACAGATCTGGGTTTAATCCATCAATTCTTTTGCTCACCGTGCCACGCCAGTTTGGACCCAGCCATATGCAAATCAGTCTTGACCCTGTTCCCCATGGGAACAGTGTAGCCTGAACTGCTAGGCCAGGTCCTCCCTGGCCCAAAAACAAGCATCCTGGGACCGGTTTCAGGGTATCATCCTTCATCAGCCAGGCTAGCTTAAATCCAGTGGCACAGTGAGCACGGGACCAACGTCTGGGCATACCCAGCGCACTTAGGGAAACCAAAGCGAACAAACACAAATGATGGACAGAACGCAGAACCAATCAAACATTCACCCCCTGTCCCTGATCTGGGTTTAATCCATCATTTCTTTTGCTCACTATGCCACTCCAGCTGGACTGTTCCCATGGGGAACAGGGTCAAGACTGATATGCATATGGCTGGGTCCAAACTGGAGTGGCATAGTGAGCAAAAGAATTGATGTATTAAACCCAGATCTGTGGCTAGGGGTGAGTGTTTGATTGGTTCTGCATTCCACCCATCATTTGTAATTGTTTGATTTTGACTCTGTAATATACACTACTGCACTCTAAATTGGCACTGCTGAATGCAAAACTTACACAGCTGCACTCTAAGATGGTACTTGTCTCTAATATACACCTCTGCTCTCTCAATTGAGAATGCTGGACCCAGAACTTGCACATCTGCACTCTAAATTAGCACTGCTGCAAACTCAGTTGGCACTATTGCACTCTAAAATGGGCACTCCTCTCTAATACATTCTACTGCACTCTAAATTGCCAGTATAACACTCAAAGCTTGCACAACTGCACTCTAAATTAGCACTGCCAGACTTCAGCTGACTCTCTAATATCAGCTTCTTGAGACCCTCACGAGTGAGTAGTTGTGCTTTATAATAACTGATTAATTGATTGATTGATATACACTCGTGCACTCTAAATTGACAGTGCTGCACTCAAAGCTTGCACAGGTGCACTCTAAGTGGGCACTGCTGAACTCTCAGCTGGCACTGTTGTGACCTGAGCTGGCACCGCTGTGCTCTGAGTTGCAACACTGAATTCTAAGTTGGGAATGCTGCAAACGCATTTGGCATTGTTGAACTTTGGGTTGGCAATGTCGCACACTCCGCTCTACTGAACTCGTGGGTGGCACACTTGGCAGGCAGCTGGCACTGCTGCACTTCCTACCATTGTACTGATGCACACTCGGTTGGCACCACTGCATTCTTTAAGATAACATTGCTGAGTACTGGCCCTGCAATGCCCCATACCCAGCTGGCACTCTGCACTCTTTATTCTGGCACTGCTAGAGACTTTAGGCTGGCAATGTGCAATCTTGTTTTCCATGAATGCCCCAGTGTAGCACTGCTGCATGTTAGATTGGCAGTGCTGCACACTCAGCTGGCACCCTGACCTCTGTGTGGGCACTGCCACACTTCATCTGCTGAGACCTCATTTATCTCTCCTGCACATCCTGCTGAACTGTAGAGTGGCCCTTCTGCCCTCAAAACACACTACTGAGCCATCAGGTTTCTCTACATTGGCACTGCCATACACTTGGCTTGCACTCCCACCACTGACCAATCTCCAGCCTGACAGTTCTATCCCCTCCAAGGGGCAGCACAACACCAGGAGACCAGGGGCAGCACCAGACAGAGTCACCAGCAAGCCAAGGTTGGCACCACCAGACAGAGTCACCAGCAAGCCAAGGTTGGCACCACCAGACAGAGTCGGCGTTAGGACCTTGGACCAAGCTGGTCACCGAAGAGCAGGCGCTCAGCCCCAGGTCAGTATCACCAGGATCTGCACCTTCTTGGGATGGATGTGGTATGTCAGCGACACGTGCAGGAACCCCGTTACACATTGGAGGTCATTGCTGGCAGACACCCCTGTCCACCATGTTTGATTGACTGAGGAGTTACCAAACTGGGGCACATTGTTTAAATGTGTCATATTTACATGTTGCTTTGTTGCTGAAATATGGTGGTGCAGTAGCAAACGAAAGTGCCCCCCCACCACCCACAGGTAATCTGATGCTCCCAGTTACTCCTCAGCCTGCCCCCCACAACCCCCAGCTCCAGCTTGGGATGGTCAGGGGTCCTCCTACTACCCCTTTGACATCCCATAGCTTCAAGTCCTACTCTATTCATCTTGGACATCCAGGTTAAGAGTTGAAAGGTCAGGGGGGACTTCCTGTGGGTCTTGTCCTATGTGCCTGTTTTACCTTTACAGGAGATAGGTCTAAGGTCAGGTCCCCTGTCTCTCTCACGCCCCTTCTTTCCTGGACCCACCTCCCCATCCCACCTCCTGTTCAGTAGCTTAAAAGCTTTTCTTCCATGGGGTGACTCATAGCACCCCCTGCCTCAGGTCACCTCATCCCAGCCACACTGAGGGGCTGGGCCAGCACTTCTCATGAGTGGGGCCTCACACGCCACAGCTGCCCCAGTCCATCACTACTAGGGTGTGCGAAACTTGCTTTCATTCAAATAGTCAACATTTCAATAATATTGTGTTACATTAAGTGTAATTATGCAAATGTAAATCTGTCATTTATTGCTAGATTTTAGTGTCGATCCGAGTCCTTGTGTCGCATTTTGACACAAAGATGCATTTCGCACTAAAAAAAGGTGCGAAAAGAAACAGGAACACCAATCACTCGCTTTCTGCTGCTCCCACGTGTTTACGGTAAGCAATTTCAGGAACATCGAATTTGAAATTCCAAAAATTATGCAAATTACCCCAGCCTAATTTACATTTCACCCCAGCCGAAGCCCGAGTGGACTCCTCATGGCGTAAGCTATGGCTGGTGGTAGGGGGGCGCTCCCTTGCCATCCCGTGGGGTGTTTGCTCTGCGTCCAGTTACCGGGGCCCTCACAATCCCGTGCATCCCCAGTGGCACCCACGGCCACGTGCTCCAACACGGCAGCTTTTGTCCTCCGAGGCACCGTCTCAGCGCTGCGAGCCCAGGCGTGAAGCGCTATGTGGATGCTACAGTAGAACATGATACAAAGCACCAGGCCAAGGAAGGCTATAGCCCTCTGAGGCACCGTCTCAGCGCTGCGAGTCTAGGCGTCAAGCGCTATGTGGATGCTACAGTAGAACATAATTCAACGCACCAGGCCAAGGGCAGCTACAGGACTTTGAGGCACCGTCTCAGCGCTGTGAGTTCAGGCGTGAAGCGCTATATAAATGCCGCAGTAGAAAATAATACATCGCACCAGGCCAAGGTCGGCCCCACATGCCCAAGAAAAAGTCCACACCCCCAAAGTGAGGTGGAACCAGGTCCTAGCGCCGCATGGTAGAGGTCTGGCCTCTCCGCTCATCCTCTCGCATCCAAGCGACCTTTTCCCGCTCATGAATAACTTTCCTCTGATAAATTTAGCCTCCCGACAATAACGAGCCACGTGACCCGACGGATGGCACTATGAAAGTGATGAGCGGAGGGAAACTTCCTGTTTGACCTCCGCAGAGCATCAGCTGACCCGTGAGACCGCTGACTCAGCCGCCCTCCTCTCGAGGAGGGAGTTATGGGAGTGAAAGAGACGGGAGAGATCCCCCCTCACCCTGAGCCGAACAGACCCTGGAGAGGGGTGTGGCGAGGAGAGCACCTCCACACCCCGAACAGCACGCACCACTGGGGGTGTGAGAGGGGGAGTACCCCCTCACCGGGGGAAAAAGAAAAGACCACTGCGGGTGAGAGGGGGGGTCAGAGGAGGGGAGCACCCCTTCATCCGGGACTAAAGAAGAGACCACTGGGGGTAAAAGGGGGTCCGACTCCCCCTCCCACCTGTAAAGGAAGAGTTACGGAAGTGACAGACAAGAAAGAACCGCCCCTTTCACCTTGAACAGAACAGACCACAGCCAGGAAGAGGGGGCGTGCGTAGGGAAGTGTAATGAGCCACCCAGACTACTGCAGGTGTCTTGGTGACCCGGATATGAATCATGGCCAGAAGTTATAAATAAAAGGGTGGAAGATGCTCGCTCAGGGTCTTCCTACCTCACGAAAGCAGGGGTCCCCCAAGGATCCATCATTTCACCTTTGCATTTCAACATCTATATGATATCATTACCAGAACTGATCAATGATTTTCAACTCAGGTGCTACAACTATGCAGATGACACAAATACTACTTAAATTGGAATGCTCCCCAAAACATTGAAAACTCACAAATCTTCAGTTGCCTCAGAGCCCTTGATCGGTGGATGACCTGGAGTCATCTCAAACTAAATGCCTCCAAAACAGAAGTACTCATATGTGGTGACTGGAAAAATTATGACCCTCTGTGCGTCTGGCCTGACTATCTTGGACCACCTCCTCAAATATCCAAGGAAGTGAAAAACCTTGGAATCTCCATGGACTCCAAGTTAACTATGAATGCCCAAGTGGACAAATTATCAAGAACAGGCTTCATCACCTTGAAGACTCTACGACGCATCTTCCCCCACCTCGGATTTCCACACAAGGTGCAAGCTACTATCTCGCTTGTACTATCCAACCTGGATTATGCCAATGGCCTCTACCATGGATCATCTCTATCGATTATGAAAAAATTACAACGTATTCAAAATTCCGCTGCCAGGCTACTATTACATGTAAAGCCGCAAGCCCACATCTCCCCTGCCTTGAGAGCACTACACTGGTTACCCGTTGCCAGAAGATCCACCTTCAAGCTGCTTTGTATCACCCACAAAGCTATACATGGAACAGGACCGCTTTTTATCAGAAACAAAATAACCAAATACATCCAACAAAGAAACCTCCGCTCAAGATTGGCACCCCGCCTTAGAACACCACCATACAAGAAAAAGACTATAGGTGGTACATCCTTCTCCGTTCAAGCAGCCAAACTATGGAATTCATTACCCCCATATAAGAGACACAGATAACTTTCTTGTCTTCAGAAAACTACTCAAGAGTTGGCTCTTTCCTTCATAACCACCATATTCAAACAACTATGGACTGCATATGCCTATGTTGATAAATATTTTTCTGATTATGTGTATATTTCTAGTTATGTATAGTTCTTTAGAAAATATGTATCGCTACTATGTCATAACAATAAACTACACACACACTCTTTAAACCTGTTTAACTAAGTATAATTACCCATGGTTCTAAATATGTATAGTATGTACATATATGTGTGTATTCATGTGTGTATGTATGTATGTATGTTCGGTGCTTGGCATGTTCGTGGGTCATTTCATGGCTCCTGGGTGGGTTGTTATACTAGATATCTATGAATTCCTGCTCTCATCTTATCACACTTATCTACCCATCATCATATGTCATGTCTCTATCAATCTATCCTCCATTCCCACTCTGACTCATCCCAAATCCCTTCTACTACTTTCATCTCCTAAATAACTCTGCCTAAGCTCTTCCCTCCGCTTCCATATCTAACTCACCAAACCTCACTTTACCACTATGACCTCCCTAACAACCCTACTAAATTCTCCTTCATTTATCTCACCCTGCTACGATGATCTCCCTAACCCTTCCACAGACTCTTCCCTCCTCCATCCTCCTTTACTCATCCCAAGCCTAAATCCTATTACCATATACTCCCAATTAACACTTCTGGATTCTTTCCTCCTCCACCTCTCCATTACTCCAGTCAATCTAACTAATAAACTCTTATATCCGCGGCTCAAATTAACTCATAATAATACTAAAACTGTACTCATATTTCCTGATACTAATTCATCACTAATTCTTGAAAGTTTCCGGTGTAGCGTGCTACTCGCCGAAAAGCGCTTCAATGCCTCGTCAGGGGTAGTAAGCGCTTGTAATGGGTTCTTTATCCCGAAACAAATAAAGGGGATATTGGAATAATTGACAGGCGCAGAAGGTGAGGGTTTAGCCAATTTATTCTTGCTTTGGTTTTAAGGATGGAGTCTTTTTATCCCATGTTTCTTGTTCACAAGGATAACGCACTGGTAGTCCAAAGAAATTAACAAAGTTTCCTTTTTCTTCTCTTTCAGGGTTTTGGTGACAGTCCATAAGTGGCCGGTCCAGCTTTGGGAAGGTCTCCGATCTTCCTCTACGTCAGTGGGCCAGGCTCTCAAAAAAAAATAGAAGAAGGACAACAACACAGGTAAGTGGGATATATATATTGTCAGTATATAGGGTTAGTAGGGTGGTGGGGGAATAGGTATGAGTGACGGAAAGTGAGGGTATAACTGTCCTTTAGTTTGTGGTTTTCCCTATAGGTGTTCTCAGACATTTCCTTCTTTGTAGAAATCCTCTGGCTGTCGGTTTCTTTGTTAGGTTAGATTTACTTTACTTTAGGGCTCTCTGTCATATAGTCTCCCCTTCCCTGCAGGACCTCCCCCTCTTTCCCTTATCCCCCCCTATTCCTAATAACCACCCTCTCGCGAACCCCCAGCTGTGGTACGAACGTACCTGAGGTGGCCACGCCCCTCCAGGGACGCGGCCGGCACTTTGGCAGTCTCCCGGCTTTTCTCTGACGGGGGCGGGAGGGCCCCGGTGCTTCTCTCTCTCCTGCGGATCTCCCGATCCTTCGACGGGCTCCTTCCTCTCCGTCCTCGGTGTCCGGGTTTCCTTTTCTTCGGGTCGCGCTTGCTCCGTCTTCCTCCGTCTCTCTCTCTCTCTCCTTTTCCTTTTGGTCCGTCTTTTCTTTCGATCGTCGTCCAGACGCCGAAGGCGTCTGACGTCATAGGCTTGCGTCGCTCTCGAGTGTGTCGGGCCCCCTCGATGGCGGCCGTCACAATATTTTGAGGACCGGCGTCCGGAGACGTCCGGTTACACATCCCCTCCCTTGAATGGGGCTGTTCGAGACCCAAAGGTCCTGGGAACCGGGATAAATAGTCAGCCTGTCCCATAAGATCACCAGGGAGATGGCAAACCTGGAAGGAGAAAGGTTGAAGCTCCATAAACCATCTCAATATGCGACTGTTAGTATCTTTATATCTCGAGAGCCAGGTGAGGGGAGCGTGATCCGTATAAAATAGAAAGGATCTTCCTAGGAGGTAGTATTGGAGGCTTTCAATCGCCCACTTGATGGCAAGACATTCTCGTTCTATAATGGGATATTTTTGCTCCCTGGGAAAAAGTTTACGACTAATAAAGACCACGGGGTGACTAATATCTCTCTCATCTTTCTGAAAAAGTACGGCCCCCAGACCCACGTCTGAAGCATCCGTTTGGAGGTGAAATGGGATAGTGAAGTCAGGACATTTTAAAATTGGTTGGGTAGTGAGATATCTTTGCAGGGTATGGTAACTATGGGATTGTACTGGGTTTAAATTCGTGATATTCTTGGGTTGGCCTTTCCTCAGGAGATCGGTTAGGGGAGCGGCCACGGTGGAATAATGGGGTATAAATCTTCGATAGTACCCTACCAAGCCTAAGAATGACCGGACTTCCTTTTTCGTTGTGGGTGTATCTATCCGTAGGATGGCTTCAACTTTATTCATTTGTGGTCTAAGTATACCTTTCCCTATATGATATCCTAGATAAGAGATCTCATTGAATGCCAACCGGCTTTTGGAGGCGTTGGCTGTTAATCCAGCCCCTCGTAACGCTGTAAAGATTTTGTTTAAATGTGCCAAGTGGTCTTCCCAAGTCTCGCTGTGAATAACGATATCATCCAGATACGCGACAGCGTACCTGGTATGAGGTCGTAGAATGGTGTCGATGAGACGCTGGAAGGTGGCGGGTGCCCCATGCAACCCGAAAGGGAGAACATTAAAATGATATAGCCCAGAGGGAGTAGAGAAAGCCGTTTTCTCTTTATCTTCTGGCGTCAAAGGAATCTGCCAGTAACCTTTAGTCAAGTCGAGTGTAGACATGTACTTAGCTTTTCCCAACTTCTCTAAGAATTCGTCCACCCTTGGAAGGGGATATGTGTCAAACTGGGATATAGAATTGACTCGTCTAAAGTCAATACAGAAACGTATAGACCCATCGGGCTTTGGCACTTATACCACCGGTGAACACCAGGGACTCTGGGAAGGCTCTATAATGCCTAGGTCTAACATCTTTTCTATTTCGTTTTCTACCAGGATCTTTCTCGCTTCAGGGATACGATATGGCCTTAAGCGTATGACCTTGCCAGGTGGGGTTATGATTTGATGATGCACCAACTTGGTCCTGCCTGGTATCGAGGAGAACACATGGGCATGATCATGGAGGAGCTGGGTTAATTGCTCACTCTGTTGGATCGAGATTTCACTATTTATGGGAGGCATCTCCTTTCCGCTAGGCTGCTCAGTGGGACACCACCCTATCTCCAATTCCTTAACGGTGTTAACTAAGCATCCCCTGGTTGGTTCTCCCTGTGGTTCTTCCCACTTTTTTAATAGATTGACATGAAAGATCTGTGACCGGTTGGAACGGTCTGTGAGCTGGATCTTATAGGTCACGGGTGTTACTACCCCTATTACTTTATAGGGTCCCTGCCACTTTGCCAGCAACTTGTTGTCTGAACTGGGGAGAAGCACTAACACCTTATCACCTAGGGTAAAGGTCCTTAATTGAGTATTCCTGTCGTAATATCTTTTCTGCTTTTCTTGAGCCTTCTCCATATGTTCCCTCACGTTTTCCCACACATTTTGGATGTTGGTTTTTAACTCCTGGGTATATTCTAAGAGGGATTTTTCTCCATCCTCCTCCTCCCATAACTCTGCAGCCATATCTAACAAGGTCCTGGGCTGTCGTCCGAACAATAATTCAAATGGACTATGGCCCGTGGATGCTTGCTCATGGGTCCTGATAGCGTATAACACTAATGGGAGTTTTCTATCCCAGTCCTTACCTGTCTCTGAAATAGATTTCTTTAGTAGAGTTTTCAGAGTGCGGTTATACCTTTCCACCAAACCATCCGTTTGAGGATGATAAACCGCTGTTCGCAACTGTTTGATCCCCAGAAGTTGACATATTTGTGACATCAAGTTGGACATGAACTGGGTACCTTGGTCTGTTAAGATTTCTCGGGGAAAACCTATTCGAGAGAAGAACCCTATCATTGTATGGGCTACGCTCTTGGAGTTAATACTGCTGAGTGGGATGGCTTCTGGGTATCTGGTGGCATAATCTACCAATACTAGTATGTAACGGTATCCTCTGGAAGAAGGTAGGAGAGGGCCTACAATGTCCATTCCTATTCTTGAAAAAGGGATGTCTATAATGGGAAGCGGTTGCAAGGGAGCTCTTCTTTTGGGACCCGGATCAATCATTTGGCATTTAGGACATTGCTGACAGAATCTCCTAATTTGTGAAAAGACCCCCGGCCAGTAGAACTTCCTCAACAGATATTCTTCCGTTTTCTCTCTTCCATAGTGACCCCCCCCCCCCCCCCCGGCTGGCTATGGGCTAGGTGTAGGACTTGTGGTCTATAAGGTTCGGGGACTAATAGCTGCTTCTTTTCTTCTCGGTTGTTACCAGTGACACGGTATAATAGATTTTTGATTATGGTAAAAGAAGGGCTTTTGTCTTGGGGGTTCCGGGGTCGTGCGCTTTTCCAGGCATGGATCAAACTCGGATCTTCTCTTTGACAACTACGGAATGGGGGAAGGTCAGTAAGGGTAAAGACCTTTGTAATTACCCTAGTTGGACTCATGTTCCCTTGGGCGTAGACTTTTCTGGTTTCTCTTTTTTCTTTTCGGGAGGGTCTGTATCTAACCACCGGTGGTGTTATCGGCGTACTAGAAAAAGGAGCTCTTTTCCACCATGTACTCATGTCTTCAGAGTCTTTTGTACTGTCAAGAAGTTCCGAAAAGTCAGGGAAGTCTGTTCCTATGATAGCTTCTTCGACTAGCCTTTCCACCACCCCCATCCTTATGGGGACTTCTTTTCCATCCCAGGACAGGGTTGTCCAGATTAGGGGGTATTCTTTTGTATCTCCATGAATACAACATATGGATACCGTAGGTCCTGCAGTAAAAAGGGGGCTTTCCAGTAAATCAGCACGAATTACAGACTGACTGCAACCTGAGTCAATGAGTGCCACTGTGGTTCTTCCATTGACAACAAGTCTCTTCTTGTATCGGGTTTCCTTTCCGCCTGTATAGAAGACTCTCCCCCTAGTGACTCCTATTTCCATCGGTTCTGATTTTTCCGTTTTCAGCGGGCAAACCCGGGCGATATGTCCCCACTCTCCACAGCTAAAACACTGTGGTTGTTGCATATAGGATCTTTCTAATCCTCGCAATTTTCCCGGATCCTCGGTTGGTTTCTGCCCCAGGGATGGGGAGGGTCCGGGGTTCTGTCGGATGGGGTTAAGTGTTGGCCGTACGGGAGGGATTTTGAACTCGAGGGAGCGGTGAAAGGCACAAGCTAATTCAATAGTGGTGTTAGTATCTGGACTTGGGTGTTGCTTGATCCAATTACGGGTATTGGTAGGTAAGGCGTCTAGATATTGTTCTAAGAGAACAACCTCAAGGATATCCTCCCTATTGGTCCCAATGGGACCTAGCCACTTGAGTCCCAAGTCCTTAATCCGGAAATACAGGGCCCGGGGATTCTCTGAGGGTCCCCATTTGGCTTTCCTGAACCGGACCCGGTAATGTTCGGTATCAAACCCCACTCGCTCTAGGATACTCTTTTTAATATCCTGATAGGGTGTCGTTCCGCCTGGGTTTACCGCTTGATACGCCGCTTGGAGAGTTCCTGTTAATAACGGGGCGATATATTGGCCCCACCTATTCTGGGGCCAGGTGGCCGAAGTAGCAACCCGCTCGAAATTGGTGAAAAAGGCATCCGGGTCTTCGCCTTCCTGATATCGCTGCAGGACCGAACTGGGTACGTTCGGATGCACCCGGGTGGCGGCAATAGTGTCCGTGAGGTTTTTGATTGCAGTCTCATGGACCAACTGATTGTTGGCCATGATAGTGGCCTGACTTCTAAGAGCGCTTTGTAGGGCCTCCCTTTCCACTTTAGCCTCCTTCTGTTGCTCTTCCCACACTACTTGTAGATGTCTCTGCCCTGCGGCTAGCTGCTGCATCATCTCTAATAGGGTGGGTGTACCCTCCATCGGTTTAGGTTACCTGTCGTTGTTCCAATATCCCACTTCTGACACCACTGTATGGGTTCTTTATCCCGAAACAAATAAAGGGGATATTGGAATAATTGACAGGCGCAGAAGGTGAGGGTTTAGCCAATTTATTCTTGCTTTGGTTTTAAGGATGGAGTCTTTTTATCCCATGTTTCTTGTTCACAAGGATAACGCACTGGTAGTCCAAAGAAATTAACAAAGTTTCCTTTTTCTTCTCTTTCAGGCTTTTGGTGACAGTCCATAAGTGGCCGGTCCAGCTTTGGGAAGGTCTCCGATCTTCCTCTACGTCAGTGGGCCAGGCTCTAAAAAAAAAATAGAAGAAGGACAACAACACAGGTAAGTGGGATATATATATTGTCAGTATATAGGGTTAGTAGGGTGGTGGGGGAATAGGTATGAGTGACGGAAAGTGAGGGTATAACTGTCCTTTAGTTTGTGGTTTTCCCTATAGGTGTTCTCAGACATTTCCTTCTTTGTAGAAATCCTCTGGCTGTCGGTTTCTTTGTGAGGTTAGATTTACTTTACTTTAGGGCTCTCTGTCATATAGTCTCCCCTTCCCTTCTTTCCCTTATCCCCCCCTATTCCTAATAACCACCCTCTCGCGAACCCCCAGCTGTGGTACGAACGTACCTGAGGTGGCCACGCCCCTCCAGGGACGCGGCCGGCACTTTGGCAGTCTCCCGGCTTTTCTCTGACGGGGGCGGGAGGGCCCCGGTGCTTCTCTCTCTCCTGCGGATCTCCCGATCCTTCGACGGGCTCCTTCCTCTCCGTCCTCGGTGTCCGGGTTTCCTTTTCTTCGGGTCGCGCTTGCCGAGCGTCTTCCTCCGTCTCTCTCTCTCCTTTTCCTTTTGGTCCGTCTTTTCTTTCGATCGTCGTCCAGACGCCGAAGGCGTCTGACGTCATAGGCTTGCGTCGCTCTCGAGTGTGTCGGGCCCCCTTGATGGCGGCCGTCACAATATTTTGAGGAGACGTCCGGTTACAGCGCTATATAAATACTTTTACAATACAATTACAATACTATCCAAACTGGATTATGCCAATGGCCTCTACCATGGATCATCTGTATCTATTATGAAAAACTACAACGTATTCAAAATTCCGCTGCCAGGCTAGTATTACATGTAAAGTCACAAGCCCACATCTCCCCTGCCTTGAGAGCGCTACACTGGTTGCCTGTTGCCAGAAGATGCACTTTCAAGCTGCTTTGTATCACCCACAAAAAGCTATACATGGAACAGGACCACTTTTTATCAGAAACAAAATAACCAAATACATCCAACAAAGAAACCTCCACTCAAGATTGGCACCCCGCCTTAGAACACCACCATACATGAAAGAGACTATAGGTGGTACACCCTTCTCTGTTCAGGCAGTCAAACTATGGAATTTAACACATCCAAAGGGGGTCACCTTTTTATCAAGGACACTGCCTGAGGCCACCATAAGGTGGACTCTTTTGCCCCATGTACCACACATATTGCATAAAGTTTTGAATAAATGACTTTTTTCTTTATCAGGTGAGGCTTTTCTCTGTAGGAGGGTCTCACGGAAGGAGAGAGAAGAGCAAGCTAGGGTGAAGAACCAGGATCAGTTGTCCGACTCAGTTGTGAATGGGGGCATTAACAGAGGAACAGTCAGACCCCCCCTCTCTAAATATATTGTTTTTTTGAACCCTGAAGGCTGGTGTATGTGGCATTAACCATTCAAGTCCCTCACTCACTAAACAGGCAATCCTGATCGGCTGTACGGTTAGATTTGGGGGGAGGGGCAATCTTTTTGTTACCTCACCCCAGTTTACTGAAACAAGCTTCCCTTCATATCCACACCTGTTCTGACCACCCCACATTTAAAAGTCTTTAAACCATGGTCGTTCTAATTCCCATGTGCAACTATTCAGTAGCAAACACAAAAATACTTCTTCAGGAGGGAGTCGTTACTCTTTACCCAAGGTAGGTCGCTCACCCTGCCGCTGCAGCTCCTCCAGCTCCTCCAACCCAGGTTCCTGAGACCTCCCAGCAAGCCCAGCTACCTCGCAGTAAGTACCCCCCACCTCCCAGCCCCTCGCCCTGCCCCGCGCTACTCACCCTCTCTCCTGCTTCTTTTCTTCTTCTCTGTTCTTCCTCTGCGCTCTCCTTCTGTAGTCTTCTTCTGTACTCTTCTTTCCCTCCTGCTCCCCGCTCCTCTTCCTCTGTTAGCTCTGTTTCCCAACAGAGCTAACTGCTACCTACTCCCTGGTTCTTCCCGCTCCTGACTCGTCTCTCCCCCTCTCTATCACCCCTATCTACCCCCATCTCTATCTACCGATCTCTCTATCTCTCTCTCTGTCTCCCTCACTCACCACCTCCTCCTATCTACCTATCTCTCTATCTTTCCCCCCCACTCGCCACCCCCTCTGTTACCACCCCTATCTTCCTATCCTTTCACTCTACCTCTCACTCACCTCTACAACCCCCCCTCCCCTATCTTCTCAACCTTACTCCTCTCTCCCTAAACTCCTAAACTTCCTAAAACTCACCCCCCACCACCCTTAATGCCCCTCCCCCAGCTCTTCTCCCCTCTACCTGTCCACCCCTCCCTCCGCTTTCCCGCCGCCACCTCCTGCACGCCCCCGCCCCCAGCTCCCATTCGCCCCCAGCTGACCCCTCCCCCCCTCCCTCTTAGGGCGGCCGCTGCGCGACAGTGGTAGCGACCCTTGACCCAAGGGTAGGTCACTCCCCCTGCCGCTGCAGCTCCTCCAGCTCCTCCAGCCCAGGTTCCTGAGACCTCCCAGCAAGCCCAGCTACCTCGCAGTAAGTACCCCCCACCTCCCAGCCCCTCGCCCTGCCCCGCGCTACTCACCCTCTCTCCTGCTTCTTTTCTTCTTCTCTGTTCTTCCTCTGCGCTCTCCTTCTGTAGTCTTCTTCTGTACTCTTCTTTCCCTCCTGCTCCCCGTCTTCTCTCTTCATCTGTGTGCTTCTCTCTCTCTCCTTTGCACCGCGACTCGCGTGTGCCTCTTCTTCTCTGTCCCTCTTCTTGGCTCCTTCCCCTGCTGCTCGCCGCCCCTCTTCTTCTTCACCTTCATCTGTATTCTTCTGTCTTCTGTGCTCCTCTTCCTCACCTTCATCTGTATTCTTCTGTCTTCTGCGCTCCTCTTCTTCACCTTCATCTGTACTTTTCTGTCCTCTGCGCTCCTCTTCTTCTGTAGCTTCTTCTGTGGCCTTCTGTCTTCTGTGTATTCAGCTCCTCTTCTTCTGTGGTCTTCTTTCTTCTGTTCTTCGGCTCTTCTTCTTCTGTGGTCTTCTGTCTTCTGTTCTTCTTCTGTGGTCTTCTGTTCTTCTGTCTTCTGTTCCTCCTGTTCTCTTCTTTCCCTCCTGCTCCCCGCTCCTCTTCCTCTGTTAGCTCTGTTTCCCAACAGAGCTAACTGCTACCTACTCCCTGGTTCTTCCCGCTCCTGACTCGTCTCTCCCCCTCTCTATCACCCCTATCTACCCCCATCTCTATCTACCGATCTCTCTATCTCTCTCTCTGTCTCCCTCACTCACCACCTCCTCCTATCTACCTATCTCTCTATCTTTCCCCCCCACTCGCCACCCCCTCTGTTACCACCCCTATCTTCCTATCCTTTCACTCTACCTCTCACTCACCTCTACAACCCCCCCTCCCCTATCTTCTCAACCTTACTCCTCTCTCCCTAAACTCCTAAACTTCCTAAAACTCACCCCCCACCACCCTTAACGCCCCTCCCCCAGCTCTTCTCCCCTCTACCTGTCCACCCCTCCCTCCGCTTTCCCGCCGCCACCTCCTGCACGCCCCCGCCCCCAGCTCCCATTCGCCCCCAGCTGACCCCTCCCCCCCTCCCTCTTAGGGCGGCCGCTGCGCGACAGTGGTAGCGACCCTTGACCCAAGGGTAGGTCACTCCCCCTGCCGCTGCAGCTCCTCCAGCCCAGGTTCCTGAGACCTCCCAGCAAGCCCAGCTACCTCGCAGTAAGTACCCCCCACCTCCCAGCCCCTCGCCCTGCCCCGCGCTACTCACCCTCTCTCCTGCTTCTTTTCTTCTTCTCTGTTCTTCCTCTGCGCTCTCCTTCTGTAGTCTTCTTCTGTACTCTTCTTTCCCTCCTGCTCCCCGTCTTCTCTCTTCATCTGTGTGCTTCTCTCTCTCTCCTTTGCACCGCGACTCGCGTGTGCCTCTTCTTCTCTGTCCCTCTTCTTGGCTCCTTCCCCTGCTGCTCGCCGCCCCTCTTCTTCTTCACCTTCATCTGTATTCTTCTGTCTTCTGTGCTCCTCTTCCTCACCTTCATCTGTATTCTTCTGTCTTCTGCGCTCCTCTTCTTCACCTTCATCTGTACTTTTCTGTCCTCTGCGCTCCTCTTCTTCTGTAGCTTCTTCTGTGGCCTTCTGTCTTCTGTGTATTCAGCTCCTCTTCTTCTGTGGTCTTCTGTCTTCTGTTCTTCGGCTCTTCTTCTTCTGTGGTCTTCTGTCTTCTGTTCTTCTTCTGTGGTCTTCTGTTCTTCTGTCTTCTGTTCCTCCTGTTCTCTTCTTTCCCTCCTGCTCCCCGCTCCTCTTCCTCTGTTAGCTCTGTTTCCCAACAGAGCTAACTGCTACCTACTCCCTGGTTCTTCCCGCTCCTGACTCGTCTCTCCCCCTCTCTATCACCCCTATCTACCCCCATCTCTATCTACCGATCTCTCTATCTCTCTCTCTGTCTCCCTCACTCACCACCTCCTCCTATCTCTCTATCTTTCCCCCCCACTCGCCACCCCCTCTGTTACCACCCCTATCTTCCTATCCTTTCACTCTACCTCTCACTCACCTCTACAACCCCCCCTCCCCTATCTTCTCAACCTTACTCCTCTCTCCCTAAACTCCTAAACTTCCTAAAACTCACCCCCCACCACCCTTAACGCCCCTCCCCCAGCTCTTCTCCCCTCTACCTGTCCACCCCTCCCTCCGCTTTCCCGCCGCCACCTCCTGCACGCCCCCGCCCCCAGCTCCCATTCGCCCCCAGCTGACCCCTCCCCCCCTCCCTCTTATGGCGGCCGCTGCGCGACAGTGGTAGCGACCCTTGACCCAAGGGTAGGTCACTCCCCCTGCCGCTGCAGCTCCTCCAGCTCCTCCAGCCCAGGTTCCTGAGACCTCCCAGCAAGCCCAGCTACCTCGCAGTAAGTACCCCCCACCTCCCAGCCCCTCGCCCTGCCCCGCGCTACTCACCCTCTCTCCTGCTTCTTTTCTTCTTCTCTGTTCTTCCTCTGCGCTCTCCTTCTGTAGTCTTCTTCTGTACTCTTCTTTCCCTCCTGCTCCCCGTCTTCTCTCTTCATCTGTGTGCTTCTCTCTCTCTCCTTTGCACCGCGACCCGCGTGTGCCTCTTCTTCTCTGTCCCTCTTCTTGGCTCCTTCCTCTGCTGCTTGCTGCCCCTCTTCTTCTTCACCTTCATCTGTATTCTTCTGTCTTCTGTGCTCCTCTTCCTCACCTTCATCTGTATTCTTCTGTCTTCTGCGCTCCTCTTCTTCACCTTCATCTGTATTCTTCTGTCTTCTGCGCTCCTCTTCTTCACCTTCATCTGTACTTTTCTGTCCTCTGCGCTCCTCTTCTTCTGTAGCTTCTTCTGTGGCCTTCTGTCTTCTGTGTATTCGGCTCCTCTTCTTCTTTGGTCTTCTGTCTTCTGTTCTTCGTCTCCTCTTCTTCTGTGGTCTTCTGTCTTCTGTTCTTCTTCTGTGGTCTTCTGTCTTCTGTTCTTCTTCTGTGGTCTTCTGTTCTTCCGTCTTCTGTTCTCTTCTTTCCCTCCTGCTCCCCGCTCCTCTTCCTCTGTTAGCTCTGTTTCCCAACAGAGCTAACTGCTACCTACTCCCTGGTTCTTCCCGCTCCTGACTCGTCTCTCCCCCTCTCTATCACCCCTATCTACCCCCATCTCTATCTACCTATCTCTCTATCTCTCTCTCTGTCTCCCTCACTCACCACCTCCTCCTATCTACCTATCTCTCTATCTTCCCCCCACTCGCCACCCCCTCTGTTACCACCCCTATCTTCCTATCCTTTCACTCTACCTCTCACCCTCACCCACCTCTACAACCCCCCCTCCCCTATCTTCCCAACCTTACTCCTATCTCTCTCCCTAAACTCCTAAACTTCCTAAAACTCCCCCCCACCACCCTTAACCCCCCTCCCCCAGCTCTTCTCCCCTCTACCTGTCCCCCCCTCCCTCCGCTTTCCCGCCGCCACCTCCTGCACGCCCCCGCGCTCCCAGCTCCCATTCGCCCCCAGCTGACCCCTCCCTCTTATGGCGGCCGCTGCGCGACCGCGCCGCTGGCGCGCCAGATGTAAGCCCGTCCGCGCCCGTCCGCGCCTGGCCTGCGCCCAGCGCCACGACCCCTGGTCCTCAGCACTCCCAAGCCCCTCTGCTCCGCTACGACCCCACCACCCTCCACGCCCTCAACCCAGGTCGCTCCAACACCTGGTTCCAAGCTAACCCAAAACGTACCCATGGACCTTTCGCCTGCCACTCCTGCAAACGTATCTTCCACCACGCAACTACCATGACCACCAGCCCACGCGCCATCAACCACCTCAAATGCATCCTGGTCAACGCTCGATCCGTCCACAAGCACGCCGTTGAACTCTGGGACCTCCTGGACTCCACAGCACCGGACGTCGCCTTCATCACGGAGACCTGGATGAACGCCTCTTCGGCCCCAGACATCGCCATAGCCATCCCCGAAGGCTACAAGATTTCCAGGAAAGACCGCACCAACCAAGTAGGAGGAGGAATCGCCATCGTCTTCAAAGACTCCATCAGCGTCACCACCTCCAACGAAGACACCCCCCTCGCCGCAGAACACCTGCATTTCCAGATTCGCACCTACCCCAGGACCACCCTCAGAGGATCCCTCATCTACCGTCCCCCCGGACCGCGCGCCCCTTTCAGCGACTCCATCACCGACTTCGTCTCCCCGCACGCCCTCACCGGACTACATCCTCCTAGGCGACCTCAACTTCCATCTGGAACACAACAACGACCCCAACACCACCGCCCTGCTCGACAACCTCGCCAACCTCGGCCTCAAGCAACTGGTGAACACCCCCACCCACATCGCCGGACACACGCTTGACCCCATCTTCTCCGCCAGCAAAGACGTCTCCTTCAGCCACGCCTCCGCTCTACACTGGACCGACCACAGCTGTGTCCACTTCACATTCCGACGCGAGACCCGCCACCTCCGCACTCAACCCATCCCTCG
This sequence comes from Pleurodeles waltl, assembly GCF_031143425.1. Classification (NCBI taxonomy): domain Eukaryota; kingdom Metazoa; phylum Chordata; class Amphibia; order Caudata; family Salamandridae; genus Pleurodeles; species Pleurodeles waltl. The sequence goes on along the minus strand of NC_090451.1, from coordinate 62,840,622 downwards.
TCGACAGTGGAACAAAATCCCCGAAGAACAGCTCTTCTCCGCGCTCACCATCAACCAACCTACCCTCACCACCGACGACCCCAACGACGCAGCCCTCAGCCTCACGAACTGGATCACCAACTGCGCAGACAACCTTGCTCCCCTCAGACGCACGCATCGACAGGCCAACACCAAAAAACCTCTCTGGTTCTCTGACACCCTTAAGGAATCGAAGAAAACCTGTTGCGCCCTCGAGAAAGCCTGGCGCAAGGACCACACCGCTGACAACATGACCGCCCTCAAGAACGCGACCCGCGAACACCACCACCTGATCCGCGCAGCCAAAAGGAATTTCTTCACCGACAGACTGGACAAAAACAGCCACAACAGCAGAGAACTCTTCAGCATCGTTAAAGAGTTCTCCAACCCCAACGCCAACGCCATCACGCCCTCACAAGACCTGTGCAACTCCCTCGCCACCTTCTTCCATCGCAAGATCACCGACCTCAACGACAGCTTCGGACAGCAGACCCAGCCAAGCAACACCGAACCCACACCCCCTGCCATCACCCTCAACGCCTGGACCCACATCAACACTGAAGAGACCAAAACCACCATGAACTCTATCCTCTTCGGCGCCCCCTCGGACTCCTGTCCTCACTTCATCTTCAATAAAGCCGAAGACATCATCGCCCCGCACCTCCAGACCATCATCAACTCCTCTTTTTCATCTGCTACCTTCCCCAAAAGCTGGAAACACGCCGAAGTCAACGCCCTACTAGAGAAACCTACGGCTGACCCAAGCGACCTGAAGAACTTCCGCCCCATCTCGCTCCTCCCCTTCCCTGCCAAGGTAATAGAGAAGACCGTCAACAAACAGCTTACCAACTTTCTGGAAGACAACACCCTTCTCGACCCTTCACAATCCGGATTCCGAACCAACCACAGCACTGAAACCACCCTCATCTCAGTCACAGACGACATCAGAACCCTGATGGACAACGGTGAAACAGTCGCCCTCATCCTCCTCGACCTCTCGGCTGCCTTCGACACCGTCTGTCACCGCACCCTAATAACCCGCCTCCGCTCCACTGGGATCCAAGGCCAGGCCCTGGACTGGATCGCCTCCTTCCTCTCCAACCGCTCTCAAAGAGTCTACCTCCCACCTTTCGCTCAGACCCCACCGAGATCATCTGCGGCGTCCCTCAAGGCTCCTTGCTCAGCCCGACACTCTTCAATGTCTACATGAGCCCCCTCGCCGACATCCTACGCAAGCACATCATCATCATCACCTCCTACGCCGACGACACTCAACTTATACTTTCCCTCACCAAGGACCCCGCCAGCGCTAAGACCAACCTACAAGATGGCATGAAGGACGTCGCAGATTGGATGAGGCTCAGCCGTCTAAAACTGAACTCAGACAAAACGGAAGTCCTCATCCTCGGCAACACCCCGACCGCATGGGACGACTCCTGGTGGCCCACGGCCCTTGGCACCGCACCAACCCCCTCAGACAACGCCCGCAACCTCGGCTTCATCTTGGACCCTCTGCTCACCATGACCAAACAAGTCAACGCCGTGTCCTCCTCCTGCTTCCTCACCCTCCGCATGCTCCGCAAGATCTTCCGCTGGATCCCCACCGACACAAGAAAAACCGTGACCCATGCCCTAGTCACTAGCCGCCTGGACTACGGCAACACCCTTTATGCTGGGACCACCGCAAAACTCCAAAAATGTCTGCAACGTATTCAAAACGCCTCCGCCCGCCTCATCCTCGACGTACCCCGCAACAGCCACATCTCCGCACACCTGAGACACCTGCATTGGCTCCCAGTCAGCAAAAGGATCCCCTTCCGACTTCTCACCCACGCACACAAAGCCCTCCACGACAAGGGACCTGAATACCTCAACCGACGCCTCAGCTTCTACGCCCCCACCCGTCTCCTCCGTTCCACCGGCCTCGCGCTCGCTGCCGTCCCTCGCATCCGCCGCTCCACGGCGGGTGGGAGGTCTTTCTCCTACCTGGCAGCCAAGACCTGGAACACCCTCCCCACCAGCCTCAGGACCACCCAGGACCACTCCGCATTCCGGAGACTCCTCAAGACCTGGCTCTTCGAGCAGCAGTAACCCCCTTCCCTCTAGCGCCTTGAGACCCGCACGGGTGAGTAGCGCGCTTTATAAATGTTAATGATTTTATTTGATTTTATTTATAAGAGCTGTAACATAACATAACACAGAAACCCTCTACTCATGCCTTTGAACTGGCAACTTACAGACTCATCTCAGATCTGGTTTTCCTCAGCAATCTCCTGGAGACCACAAGACTTTGCTGATTCTAACATCTTACGTGATGGGCAATAGAGTGTTAGACCAGGGAGGGGAATGAAAACCTCAAGTACTTATATCGGAGAAGGGCTGATCCATTCTTTCAATTCTAGTCAACCAGGAATTCCAATCCTTCCTGGAATATCTGCGCTCTACCACATGGTGGACCCAAGAATCAGGTGTAGGAGTTAGAGCACATCAACACCTTCACTCATTCCCCTCAAACTCAAGTCAACATAGGAAAATGCGTTCACTAGTCAAGTTTCTTGTGCATCACTACTACCTTGCACCATCTCTAGCAGACGATTGGTTTGGATAATCTCAAACTATCAGCTGCAGTTCCAGATGTACGCAGCTAATATTCTCAACCTTATCCAATTGTGCAGCTACCCAGCTCAATGACATAACAACGATACCTGGTTAAATCAAATTTGCTTATGGTTAGGTGTGTGCAAAATGAGTGCAATTTGCATTTGCGTAATTACAGGAAATTCCTGCAAACCTATGCAAAATTATGCGTAATTATGTAAACTGGAAATCTGTCATTGCATGCTATATTTTAGCACAAAATGTGTGCTTAATGTCAATTTGTGGTGCGACTATGCATTTGAACAAAAGTATTTTGAGCAACAAACAGCTGCTTGAATTCTGCTGTTCCCATGCTTGTGCTGTAAATTTTTACTGCAAATGACACATTCACAGTCAATTTTTACAGTGAATGGCATAATGGCCATAATGGCACGTGAAGTGGTATAATGGTGTAATTTCAGGAAATGCGCGTAACAAGCGTCAAGCAAAATTCCTGAAATAAAGCGAATTATGCCAGCGTAGTGTAAATTTTGCCCAGCTGAACTCTTTTGCATGCATTATACTGTTTTCGTCCACACATCACCATAACAAGTCAATATATATATAGTAAATGGATACAATGCTTGATAGGATTATTTACATGGCCTGAGATGTGTGAAAAGATATGTGGTTGTAAAAATAATAATATAGGGCCTGATTTAGATCTTGGTGGAGGGGAATACTCTATCACAAATGGGATGGATTTCCCGTTTGCCCCATTACGAATCTGTTATATCCTATGGAGATGGCAATACAGCGGACGGGATATCTGTCATGTTTGTGACAGATTATTCCATCCACCAAGATCAACATCAGGCCCATAGTTATTAATGACTTAGGGCTGATTTAGATCTTCACAGATGGGATACTCCGTCACAAAACTGACGGATATCCCGTCTGCCGTATTACAAGTTCATTGTATCCAATGGCCCTTGTGATATGGTGGATGGGTTATTCATCACATTTGCGACAGAGTAACCAGTCTGCCAAACTCTAAATATGGCTCTTGTATTGTACTCGTCAGTAGACCTGCTCTTCATGGATCTACTTCATCACCAACTGGATTTTGCAAATTTGCGATAGAGTTCGGTAGAAGGCTCTCTTTTACAGAGAAAATCTCAGCAGTTAGCAGTTATCATTGCAACTCTAGGTCCTGGTTGGCCTGGGGGCACCTCGGTGGGTAGAGTACTGCTTGCCTGTTTGGTGTGGGTCAAGTTTGATTTATACAAGCAAAGTCGTAATTGGCCAATCGATAGTTCGTGGAGTGTCCAGGTTTTCCTACATCCCGGTGTAGTTTCACAGACAAACTGACACTATTTTCTCAGAAGTGCTAGCTTGCAGTGGCTCGTGAGTTAATTTTAAAACTTTTCTTTGAGACATTGAAAGTACATACATGTTGCTAATATCAGTAAGAATTGTGGGAAGCTTGCAAGAGGAACAGTTTGCAACTTTATACTAATACTGTACTCATATTTCCCTGTTCTAATCCACCACTAATCCTTTTGGGTTCCGCAGTAGTGTGCTACTCGCTGAAAAGCACTTCGACCCCTCATCAGGGTAGTAAGCGCTATATAAATACAATTACAATTTCTTTTCACACCCTTAGCTTGGGGCAGTTTCTCACAGTTCAGCACTATATTTTAATGTACCAACAGGGCAAGGTTTTCCCACGCAGGTCCACTTACAGCCGATCTTCAAAAAGAAGGAATGTTTATACATTTTTTCAGGGAGTCCTTTCTTGACCTATGATTCTGTTCATCCTTTGATGCTGGCTAACTGTGTAAATGTAATGTTCAACAGAAAAACTGAAATGTGCCTTTTTACAACACTACTTACACAAGTTATTTATTGCACATTTCCTGAGTTCTTAGCTCTTCCAGGCCTCCTCACTGACACCTCTATGGGCACCAGTGCCCATCTCTGGCAGTTCTTCTCTCCTCTACCTCTCTAGGCACTAGATCTCAGCTTTGCCACTCCTTGTCCAGTCAAACTGTATGAATGCAGGTGCCAAGCTCTGCCAGCCGTTGTCGTCATACCTGTTCGACCACAGAGCCCTAGGTCCAGGAGCAACTTGTGGTGCTAAAGAGGGGTGGGGCCGCGCACACGCGGGTGAGGGCGGGGAGAATTGAGAGGGACTGACTGGGGAGGTTGGGGGGCTGACTGGGAGCCTGTTCCTGCTATTTCCAGCTGGGCAACACAGTGCGGGCTGGAGAGATCCTACTATGCATGTGTGTATGGCCAGCCAGAGCCTGCCAGCCAAGCATACATGCACAGTGAGGGGGAGTGGAGTGTGCACTCCCCCTCAGTGCTCATCACAGTCTGTGACCCCGCCCATTTAAAAGAAAACGATAATAAACAAGGTTTATTATTGTTTTTTGGTAAAAGGTTTGCAACTCCTGCTGCTGGTGAGGGTGTGGGGGTGAGGGGGCCTGGCGACGCTCCTCCGTTCTAGCGGAGGAGCCGCGCCTGCCCTGGTCTGCCAACCCTTCTCACTTCACCCTGTCTGAGCACCTGTGCCCTTATCTGTCAGTCCTTGCCATTAATATTAATCTGGACCAAGATGCCCAGCTCTGCCAGCACTTGTCTTTATACCCTGTTTGGCATCAGGGCACTTGTTCTGCCAACCCCTGCCCTCTCTACTTGAGAAGGCACCTGCACCCATTTCAGCAAGTCCTTGCCATCTTCACCAGTCTGGGCATGTTGTCATGCTCTGTAAGCCCTTGCCCTCACTCCTGCCTGGGCATAGGTTCCCTGCTATGCCAGTCCTTAGCATATCTAACCGTTTTGTCATAGGTGCCCAGCTCTGCCAGCCCATGCCACAACTCTCCTTCTAAGCACCTGTGCCCAGCTCTGCCAAACCTCGCCCTCACTCCCTATCTAGGCACCGGTGCCCTACTCTACCAGTCCTTACCATGGCTACCAGTTTGGGCATAGGAGCCCAGCTCTACCAGTCCTTGCCCCTACCCTCAGTCTGGGCACCTGTGCTCTATGCTGCCAGCTCTCATCCTTACTCCTGTCTGGGCACCGGTGCCCTGCTCTGCCAGCTCTCGCCCTCACTCCCTGTCTAGGCACCTGTGCCCTGCACTGCCAGCCCTCGCCCTCACTGCCTCTGTAGGTACCTGTGCCCTGCATTTCCACCCCTCACTGTCACTCCCTGCCTAGGCACCTGTGCCCTGCACTGCCAGCCCTCGCCCTCACTCCCTGTATGGGCACCTGTGCCCTGCATTGCCAGCCCTCGCCCTCACTGCCTCTGTAGGCACCTGTGCCCTGCGCTGCCAGCCCTCATCCTTACTCCTGTCTGGGCACCGGTGCCCTTCTCTGCCAGCCCTCGCCCTCACTCCCTGTATGGGCGCCTGTGCCCTGCACTGCCAGCCCTCGGGTCCTCACTGCCTCTGTAGGCGCCTGTGCCCTACATTGCCAGGCCTCGCCATCCGCCTCTGTAGGCACCTGTGCCCTGCACTGCCAGCCCTTGCCCTCACTGCCTCTGTAGGCACCTGTGCCCTGTACAGCCAGCCCTCGTCTTCACTGTCTCTGTAGGCGCCTGTGCCCTGCATTGCCTGTAGGCACCTGTGCCCTGCGAAGTCAGCCCTCGCCCTCACTGCCTCTCTTACCCGGGCGGATGCAGGCCCTGTCACCGGTGCCCAGCTCTGCAGTCTCTAGGGCGGTATTTTAACTGCATTACAGTAAATAAACTGCTGGCGGTGTCTGAGCAGGACTAGAACAGGCCGAGAAACCAAAAACTCATAAATTACCCTGAAATGACATCATCCCTGAGCTCTCACACCGCAGCTAGAGAGTGTGGCAGGAAGGGGAGGAAGAGGACGAGGGAGAAGAGTGGACGGGAGGGGAGAGGTGGCACTGATGGGGAGAGAAGGAGACTGAAGGACGGGAGTGGGGAGAGAGGCCGCAGAAGCAACAATCAGCGACCAGGCAGGTGGAGAGTAGCGACGGGAGAGAAAATGATAGAAGGGAATGTGAGATGGAAGAAATGGAAATCTATGTCTGTATATATATGAGAGAGAGGGGGAGAGAGACCAGAAAGGCAGAGAAAAGAGAGGGAGGGAGACGAATGCTGAAAGATGGTTTAGGCCACCAGAACCCCTGGATGGAAATATTGTTCCATATAACATGCCTACTCGTTATGTATTACATATAGTTTTCTGGTGATATCATAACCCGAAGGCTGATTGGTTTCTAAATAACACCAGAAACCCGAGATGTTTAATCAACTTTCTTTTGAAAACGTTACACAAACCCCGAACATTCCAATTACAATCAGTGCCCATTGTTAAGTAGTTACACCTTACAGAGAACAGCTTCAACAGTCTCTTGCTTTTACAAAAAGATCTTTTGTTGTTAACCAAAGCAAAGGGTGTTTTTCGTTAAATCTACATTCTTAACTAAGGGTTGTGTTCACAATGGAAAATTTGTCATAAACCTGAGAGAGATTCCTGACAACTGTAAGCACTTCTACAAAGATCTCTGCACCAGTGAACCCCACTCCAGGGACGGGGAGCTCCATGGCACGGTTCGCCTTAGAAGTTTGAGAATACCTACAAACAGGTATTTTGTGGGTAACCACAGAATTCCCACAGTTCCCTTTCCAGCATGGAAATGGCTGTGTTTTTGTTCGTTATATATATTACATTAAGAACAGCACAAGGCAAGGGCACGTCACACCTTCGAAGCACAGCACTTTGATTTGGGATCCCTGCTCCTGCTCCCCAAAGGGTTTAGATTTCAGAAGATGTTAAAAAGGGCACAATACCCTCTAATAAAATTCTGTACAGGGCCCTATCCAGGGTGAATCTGTTTTATAGTGTGACAGTGACTTATTGGAAAGAAGCGGGGGGGGGGGGGGGGGGGGGGGGGAGGGGTTGAGATGCGAAGTTACGGGGGGGAGGCAGAGGGGTGAATGGCTGTATTTTTACTACACTCAATGAGTGGTACAAACCCTTTTTCAGGGTGCGAATGAAAATGGATCAGCCCCGAATTTGGTAGATAGCGGTCCAAGAGGAGGGGGTCTTCCACTGGGAAAATGATGTGTGCATTTGTGCGGGGGGTTCTATTCCCCCGTGTGGGGGTCTCCACCATGGAGAACTCCTACGGTGGGGGAGGTACCACCAACTGAAGAGGGCAAAACTACACTCGAGCGTTGATTAGAAAGGGGCAGAGCGAATGGATTCTACCGAGTCAGTCGACCCTCCTCCCATGTGTTCATGTAAAAACGCCAGCACCCCAACCAGGGCCACTGAAATTATGCGGATCTACGGCTGGGCCCTTTTCAACATTATTATATACTTGCTGAATCTACTACACAATCCATGAGTTTCTGCATAATCTGCCGATTTTAACAAAGAAAAAATGTTTGTAGCTCAAATGGATTAAAAGTTACTAAAAAAGCGGCAACATATGTTGCAACGCAGTGGGAGGCCCGTCACAGTGGTTCTTTTCACCATTCAGTAGCTTTTTGCTTTATTTGGTTACTAAAGTGAAAGAGGTACCTATGGGGTGAAATCTTTGCCAAGGCAGTGGTAACATGGGTAAAAAAAAAAAAAGTAAAAATAAGGAAGTAATAGTGTCACAAAATGTGCCCCATATGCCACATAATTTCCCTTTACTTGACACATAATTTAGTCAACCCTGCCTCATTATTTCATCCTCTCATGCCACATAATTCCAGTGGCCCTGCCCAACTTGAATCTCAGATGCCACCAACTATCAGTGACTCCATACAGTACCCCCCCCCCCCCTGTACACTATAGGTCCGGATTCACATTGGTGCCACCCTAGTGCATAGCCAGGGTGATGAAGCAGCACAGAGCCAATGGGGCATCTCCGATGGGAGCACTGGTGTCCGGTACACCGGGGAGAGCGCAGGGTGGGCCAGTCCTGGAGCAGAAGGGACAAGCCTATGTCCTGGGTGAAGAAGTCTGTCTTAAGCCTTGAGAACCTGGATGAAATCAGAGACGTGGAAACCTGACAGATCCTCTGGTGGTTCCCCTGGAAACACAGTTACCTTCGCTCTGGGGGAGAAATGTTCTCAGCTTAAGTACAAGGCAGTGTCTTCAGCGCTTGAGATGCTTTATTCAGCAAAAACTCAGTGTTGCAGCAAAAGGAACACACCTTTGTTGTGCCTGGGGGTCCTCATTAGTTACTTGATCTCTTTCCCCAGTAGGATCCACACAGATATCTCCTCAGTCATCTTGTGTTGGTACCTCCAGGGGCACCAGCCGTCACGCAGGCCGTGATGGAGCGGCGAAGATCCGCCAAGGATCTGTACATGCCACCCTGCCCAGGTGGCCTCTCCCCCGAAGAGTGGCAGCGAGCGCCAACCCAGTGGCAACAAGACCCAAAGAAGGCCTGATGCTCTTCCCTCCAGGCACGCAACCTCCAGATACAGCACTTTGACCAATTCTTCAGCCTCTGTTGGATCCACAAGGATGATGGGCAGTTTGTGGTTCAAAGGTCCCATGTGGCCGCTGCGGGCAACCTCTACAGTCCACGGTGTGAACATGGAGATTCGTATGGCCAGCTTTTCTTTTCACCTCTGTTCCATCCATCACATTTTTGTTTTCTTCAGGGTGTTGAGATGCTGGCACGGTTGCTGTGGGAGACCTTGAAATGCCAGCCCTGGCCCTGTGAAGGACATGAAACAACTGACCCTACCTCTGAGGTACAGAGGCTGGTATAAAAGGGCTACCCCAGCCCGATCTACTGCAAACATGAAGGTGGTCACTGATCCTGTGATGCACATCAAAGCCTGGCAGTGCCCTGAAGGGTTTACTCGAAGGCTGGGCCTGCCACTGTGAGGGGCATTCCAGGCCTGGCTCTGCTACCGTGATGGGCACCTCTTGTGTGCATTGTCCCTATGATGGGTATTCAAGGGTCGGGCTCTTTCCCTATTATTTGCACCCCAAGGCTGCCCTGTCTCTGAGATGGGCATGCAAGGCCTGCCTCTGTCCCTGTGAAGGGCACCCAGTGGTGGCATTTTCCCACGATGGGCATGCAAAGCCTGTCCCTGCCCCTGTGATAGGTTGAGAAGGCTGGCACAGACTCCGTGTCACTGCCAGAGACCAGGGGCTGGCAGGCCACACTCCAGCCCTGCAGGTGTGCCCACCTGAGCACTGAACACATGGCTAATTGCTTCTGTGCAATGATTCGCTGCAGATATTGTCTGCACCCTTCAGCATTCCTGGAGGCTGGCCAGCTAGTTGTGTATCAAGCACGCCCAATTAAGCACAGCTGATGAGGGCTGACTCAGCATGTACCTCAGTGCACTGAACATCACCTCGACAGATCCAGGTCTGCTCTCTGTGACTTCTCCGCCTCATCCTTGCTGTCTGGTGCCAAACACCCCACCGCCGCACCTGAGCCTACCCCACCGTCGCACCTGAGGCTACCCCACCGTCGCACCTGAGGCTACCCCACCGCCGCACCTGAGGCTACCCCACCGCCGCACCTGAGGCTACCTCACAGCCGCACCTGAGGCTACCCCACCGTCGCACCTGAGGCTACCCGAACACCGTACCTGAGCCTACCTCACAGCCGCACCTGAGCCTACCCCGCCGCCGCACCTGAGCCTACCCCGCCGCCGCACCTGAGCCTACCCGAACACCGTACCTGAGCCTACCCGAACACCGTACCTGAGCCTACCCCGCCGCCGCACCTGAACCTACCCCGCCACCGCACCTGAACCTACCCCGCCACCGCACCTGAGCCTACCCCGCCACCGCACCTGAGCCTACCCCGCCACCGCACCTGAGCCTACCTCACCACAGCACCTGAACCTACCCCGCCACCGATCCGGAGCCTACCCCGCCACCGCACCTCAGCCTACCCCACCTCCACACCTCAGCCTACCCCACCTCCACACCTCAGCCTACCCCACCTCCACACCTGAGCCTACCCCACCACCGCACCTGAGCCTACCCTACCACCGCACCTGAGGCTACCCGAACACCGTACCTGAGGCTACCCGAACACCGTACCTGAGCCTACCCTACCACCAAACCTGAGGCTACCCCACCGCCGCACCTGAGGCTACCCCACCACTATACCTGAGCATACCTTAATGCCGCACCTGAGCCTACCCCACCGCCGCACCGGAGGCTACCCCACCGCTGCAACTGAGGCTACCCGAACACCGTACCTGAGCATACCTCACAGCCGCACCTGAGCCTACCCCGCCGCCGCACCTGAGGCTACCCGAACACCGTACCTGAGCCTACCCCGCCGCCGGATCTGAGCCTACCTCACCACAGCACCTGAACCTACCCCGCCACCGCACCGGAGCCTACCCCGCAACCGATCCGGAGCCTACCCCGCCACCGCACCTCAGCCTACCCCACCTCCACACCTCAGCCTACCCCACCTCCACACCTCAGCCTACCCCACCTCCACACCTGAGCCTACCCCACCACCGCACCTGAGCCTACCGTACCACCGCACCTGAGCCTACCCTACCACCGCACCTGAGGCTACCCGAACACCGTACCTGAGCCTACCCTACCACCAAACCTGAGGCTACCCCACCGCCGCACCTGAGGCTACCCCACCACTATACCTCAGCATACCTTAATGCCGCACCTGAGCCTACCCCACCGCCGCACCGGAGGCTACCCCACCGCTGCAACTGAGGCTACCCGAACACCGTACCTGAGCCTACCTCACAGCCGCACCTGAACCTACCTCACCGCCGCACCTGAACCTACCCCGCCGCCGTACCTGAGCCTACCCCGCCGCCGCACCTGAGCCTACCCCGCCGCCGCACCTGAGCCTACCCCGCCGCCCCACCTGAGCCTACCCCAACACAGTACTTGAGCCTACCCCGCCGCCGCACCTGAACCTACCCCGCCGCTGCACCGGAGCCTACCTCACCACGGCACCTGAGCCTACCCCGCCACCGCACCTCAGCCTACCCCGCCACCGCACCTCAGCCTACCCCGCCACCGCACCTCAGCCTACCCCGCCACCGCACCTCAGCCTACCCCGCCACCGCACCTCAGCCTACCCCGCCACCGCACCTCAGCCTACCCCGCCACCGCACCTCAGCCTACCCCGCCACCGCACCTCAGCCTACCCCGCCTCCGCACCTGAGCCTACCCCACCACCGCACCTGAGCCTACCCCGCCACCGCACCTCAGCCTACCCCGCCACCGCACCTCAGCCTACCCCGCCACCGCACCTCAGCCTACCCCGCCACCGCACCTCAGCCTACCCCGCCACCGCACCTGAGCCTACCCCGCCACCGCACCTGAGCCTACCCCACCTCCACACCTGAGCCTACCTCACTGCCGCACCTGAGCCTACCCCACCCCCGCACCTAAGCCTACCCTACCACCGCACCTGAGCCTACCCTACCACCGCACCTGAGGCTACCCACCACCGCACCTGAGGCTACCCCACCGCCGCACCTGAGGCTACCCCACCGCCGCACCTGAGGCTACCTGAACACCGTACCTGAGCCTACCTCACTGCTGCACCAGAGCCTACCTCACTGCCGCACCTGAGCCTACCTCACTGCCGCACCTGAGCCTACCGCACCACCGCACCTGAGCCTACCTCACTGCCACTCCTGAGCCTACCCTACCACCGCATCTGAGGCTACCCCACCGCCGCACCTGAGGCTACCCAAACACCGTACCTGAGCCTACCTCACTGCCGCACCTGAGCCTACCTCACTGCTGCACCTGAGCCTACCCCGCCAAAGCACAGAAGCCTACCCCACCACCGCACCTGAGCCTACCCCACCGCCGCACCTGAGCCTACCCCACCGCCGCACCTGAGCCTACCCCACCGCCGCACCTGAGCCTACCCCACCGCCGCACCTGAGCCTACCCCACCGCAGCACCTGAGCCTACCCCACCGCAGCACCTGAGGCTACCCCACCGCAGCACCTGAGGCTACCCCACCGCAGCACCTGAGGCTACCCCACCGCCGCACCTGAGGCTACCCCACCGCCGCACCTGAGGCTACCCCACCGCCGCACCTAAGCATACCCCGCCACCGCACCTGAGCCTACCCCGCCACCGCACCTGAGCCTACCCCGCCACCGCACCTGAGCCTACCCCGCCACCGCACCTGAGCCTACCCCGCAACCGATCCGGAGCCTACCCCGCAACCGATCCGGAGCCTACCCCGCAACCGATCCGGAGCCTACCCCGCAACCGATCCGGAGCCTACCCCACCTCCACACCTCAGCCTACCCCACCTCCACACCTCAGCCTACCCCACCTCCACACCTCAGCCTACCCCACCTCCACACCTCAGCCTACCCCACCTCCACACCTCAGCCTACCCCACCTCCACACCTCAGCCTACCCCACCACCGCACCTCAGCCTACCCTACCACCGCACCTCAGCCTACCCGACCACCGCACCTGAGGCTACCCGACCACCGCACCTGAGGCTACCCGAACACCGTACCTGAGCCTACCCTACCACCAAACCTGAGGCTACCCCACCGCCGCACCTGAAGCTACCCCACCACTATACCTGAGCATACCTTAATGCCGCACCTGAGCCTACCCCACCGCCGCACCGGAGGCTACCCCACCGCTGCAAATGAGGCTACCCGAACACCGTATCTGAGCCTACCTCACAGCCGCACCTGAACCTACCTCACCGCTGCACCTGAACCTACCCCGCCGCCGTACCTGAACCTACCCAGCCGCCGCACCTGAGCCTACCCCGCCGCCGCACCTGAGCCTACCACAACAACAGTACTTGAGCCTACCCCGCCGCCGCACCTGAACCTACCCCGCCGCTGCACCTCAACCTACCCCGCCGCTGCACCGGAGCCTACCCCACCGCCGCACCAGAGCCTACCCCGCCACCGCACCAGAGCCTACCACAACACAGTACTTGAGCCTACCCCGCCGCCGCACCTGAGCCTACCCCGCCGCCGCACCTGAGCCTACCACAACACAGTACTTGAGCCTACCCCGCCGCCGCACCTGAACCTACCCCGCCGCTGCACCGGAGCCTACCTCACCACGGCACCTGAGCCTACCCCGCCACCGCACCAGAGCCTACCCCGCCACCGCACCAGAGCCTACCCCGCCACCGCACCAGAGCCTACCCCGCCACCGCACCAGAGCCTACCCCGCCACCGCACCTGAGCCTACCCCGCCATCGCACCTCAGCCTACCCCGCCACCGCACCTCAGCCTACCCCGCCACCGCACCTCAGCCTACCCCGCCACCGCACCTCAGCCTACCCCACCTCCACACCTGAGCCTACCTCACCGCCGCACCTGAGCCTACCCCACCCCCGCACCTAAGCCTACCCTACCACCGCACCTGAGGCTACCCTACCACCGCACCTGAGGCTACCCTACCACCGCACCTGAGGCTACCCTACCACCGCACCTGAGGCTACCCCACCGCCGCACCTGAGGCTACCCCACCGCCGCACCTGAGGCTACCCCACCGCCGCACCTGAGGCTACCTGAACACCGTACCTGAGCCTACCTCACTGCTGCACCAGAGCCTACCTCACTGCCGCACCTGAGCCTACCTCACTGCCGCACCTGAGCCTACCGCACCACCGCACCTGAGCCTACCTCACTGCCACTCCTGAGCCTACCCTACCACCGCACCTGAGGCTACCCCACCGCCGCACCTGAGGCTACCCAAACACCGTACCTGAGCCTACCTCACTGCCGCACCTGAGCCTACCTCACTGCTGCACCTGAGCCTACCCCGTCACAGCACAGAAGCCTACCCCACCACCGCACCTGAGTCTACCCCACCGCCGCACCTGAGCCTACCCCACCGCCGCACCTGAGCCTACCCCACCGACGCACCTGAGCCTACCCCACCGACGCACCTGAGGCTACCCCACCGCAGCACCTGAGGCTACCCCACCGCAGCACCTGAGCCTACCCCACCACCGCACCTGAGCCTACCCCACCACCGCACCTGAGCCTACCCCACCACCGCACCTGAGCCTACCCCACCACGGTACCTGAGCCTACCCTACCACTATACCTGAGCCTACCTCACCGCCGCACCTGAGCCTACACCACCACCGCACCTGAGCCTACCCTACCACCGCACCGGAGGCTACCCCACCACCGCACCTGAGGCTACCCCACCGCCGCACCTGAGGCTACCCCACCGCCGCACCTGAGGCTACCCCACCACGGTGCCTGAGCCTACCCCACCACGGTGCCTGAGCCTACCCCACCACGGTGCCTGAGCCTACCCCACCCCTATACCTGAGCATACCTCACTGCCGCACCTGAGCCTACCCCCCACCCCACCTGAGCCTACCCCACCACCGCACCTGAGCCTACCCCGCCACCGCACCAGAGCATATTCCACCACACCTGAGCTTACTCCACCGTCGCACCTGAGCCTACTCCACCGCTGCACCAGAGCCTACCTCAATGCCGCACCTGAGCCTACCCGAACACTGTACCTGAGCCTACCTAAGTCTACCCCACCACCGCACCTGAGCCTACCGCACCTGAGCCTACCTCACTGCCGCACCTGAGCCTACCCCACCAACGCACCAGTGCATACCCCGCCACCGCACCTGAGCCTACCCCACCACTGCGCCACCCCACCTGAGCCTACCCCACCACTGCACCTGAGCCTACCCCACCACCGCACCTGAGCCTACCCCACCACCACAGCTGAGCCTACCTCACCGCTGCACCTGAGACTACCTCAATGCCGCACCTGAACCTACCTCACTGCCGCACCTGAACCTACCTCACTGCCGCACCTGAACCTACTCCGCAACTGCACCTGAGCCTACCTCACTGCGGCACCTGAGCCTACCCCGCACCTGAGCCTACCCCACCACCGCACCTGAGCCTAGCCCACCACCGCACCTGAGCCTACCTCACTGCTGCGCCTGAGCATACCCCGCCACCGCACCTGAGCCTACCTCACCACCGCATCAGAGCATATTCCACCACCACACCTGAGCTTACTCCATCGCACCTGAGCCTACTCCACCGCTGCACCAGAGCATACCGCACGAGAGCCTACCCCCCACCGCACCTGAGCCTACCTCACTGCTGCACCTGAGCCTACCCCGCCACTGCACCTGAGCCTACCCCACCACCCACCTGAGCCTACCTCACTGCCGCACCAGAGCATATTCCAACACCACACATGAGCTTACTCCACTGGCGCACCTGAGCCTACCTCACCTATGTACCTGAGCCTATACCATACCTGAGCCTACAGCACCACTGTTCCTGAGCCTACACCTCCACCACACCGTAGCCTACCTCTCCACCACACCTGAGCCTACCCCCCACCCTACTTGAGCCTACCCCTCCACCTTACCTGAGCCTGCACCACCACCCTACCTGAGCCTGCACCGCACAGAAGCCTACCCCACCACCGCACCTGAGCCTACCCCACCGCCGCACCTGAGCCTACCCCACCGCCGCACCTGAGCCTACCCCACCGCCGCACCTGAGCCTACCCGCCTCCGCACCTGAGCCTACCCCACCTCCGCACCTGAGCCTACCCCGCCTCCGCACCTGAGCCTACCCCGCCTCCGCACCTGAGCCTACCCCGCCTCCGCACCTGAGCCTACCCCGCCTCCGCACCTGAGCCTACCCCGCCTCCGCACCTGAGCCTACCCCGCCTCCCCACCTGAGCCTACCCCGCCTCCCCACCTGAGCCTACCCCGCCTCCCCACCTGAGCCTACCCTGCCTCCGCACCTGAGCCTACCCTGCCTCCGCACCTGAGCCTACTCCACTGCAGCACCTGGGCCACCATGCCACTGCACCTAAGCATACCACTCTGCTGCACCTGAGCCTACACCATATCTGAGCATCCCCCACCACCGCACCTGTGCATACCCCACTACTGCACCAGAGCATTCTTCACCAGAGCATACTCCACTGCCACATGAGCTTACTCTACCGCCGCACCTGAGCCTACTCCACCCCGCAGCAGAGCCTACGTCACCTATGTACCTGAACCTACAGCACCACTGTACCTGAGCCTACACCACCACCCTACCTGAGGCTACCCGAATACCGTACCTGAGCCTACCCTACCACCGCACCTGAGGCTACCTGAACACCGTACCTGAGCCTACCTCACTGCTGCACCAAAGCCTACCTCACTGCCGCACCTTAGCCTACCTCACTGCCACTCCTGCGCCTACCCCGCCGCCGAACCTGTGCATACCCTGCCACCGCACCTCAGCCTAACCCGCCACAGCACCTGAGCCTACCCTACCACCGAACCTGAGGCTACCCCACTGCCACACCTGAGGCTACCCGAACACCGTACCTGAGCCTACCTCACTGCCGCACCTGAGCCTACCCCGCCACAGCACAGAAGCCTACCCCACCACCGCACCTGAGCCTACCCCACCGCCGCACCTGAGCCTACCCCACCACTGCACCTGAGCCTACCCCACCACCGCACCTGAGCCTACCCTACCACCGCACCTGAGCCTACCCCACCGCCGCACCTGAGCCTACCCCACCGCCGCACCTGAGCCTACCCCACCGCCGCACCTGAGCCTACCCCCACCGCCGCACCTGAGCCTACCCCCACCGCCGCACCTGAGGCTACCCCACCGCCGCACTTGAGGCTACCCCACCGCCGCACCTGAGGCTACCCCACCGCCGCACCTGAGGCTACCCCACCGCCGCACCTGAGGCTACCCCACCACCGCACCTGAGGCTACCCCACCACGGTACCTGAGCCTACCCCACCACTAAACCTGAGCATACCTCACTGCCGCACCTGAGCCTACCCCCACCCCACCTGAGCCTACCCCACCACCGCACCCGAGCCTACCCCGCCACCGCACCAGAGCATTACGCACCAGAGCATATTCCACCACACCTGAGCTTACTCCACTGTCGCACCTGAGCCTACTCCACCGCTGCACCAGAGCATACCGCACGAGAGCCTACACCGCCACCGCACCTGAGCCTACCTCACTGCCACACCTGAGCCTACCCGAACACCGTACCTGAGCCTACCTCACTGCCGCACCTGAGCCTACCCCACCACCGCACCTGAGCCTACCGCACCTGAGCCTACCTCACTGCCGCACCTGAGCCTACCCCACCAACGCACCAGTGCATACCCCGCCACCGCACCTGAGCCTACCCCAACACTGCGCCACCCCACCTGAGCCTACCCCACCACTGCACCTGAGCCTTCCTAACTGCCGCACCTGAGCCTACCCCACCGCCGCACCTGAGCCTACCCCACCGCCGCACATGAACCTACCCCACCGCCGCACATGAACCTACCCCACCGCCGCACATGAACCTACCCCACCGCCGCACATGAACCTACCCCACCGCCGCACATGAGCCTACCCCACCGCCACAGCTGAGCCTACCTCACCGCCGCACCTGAGCCTACCTCACTGCCGCACCTGAGCCTACCTCACTGCCGCACCTGAGCCTACCTCACTGCCGCACCTGAACCTACCTCACTGCCGCACCTGAACCTACTCCGCAACTGCACCTGAGCCTACCTCACTGCGGCACCTGAGCCTACCCCGCACCTGAGCCTACCCCACCACCGCACCTGAGCCTAGCCCACCACCGCACCTGAGCCTACCTCACTGCTGCGCCTGAGCATACCCCGCCACCGCACCTGAGCCTACCTCACCACCGCATCAGAGCATATTCCACCACCACACCTGAGCTTACTCCATCGCACCTGAGCCTACTCCACCGCTGCACCAGAGCATACCGCACGAGAGCCTACCCCCCACCGCACCTGAGCCTACCTCACTGCTGCACCTGAGCCTACCCCGCCACTGCACCTGAGCCTACCCCACCACCCACCTGAGCCTACCTCACTGCCGCACCAGAGCATATTCCAACACCACACATGAGCTTACTCCACTGGCGCACCTGAGCCTACCTCACCTATGTACCTGAGCCTATACCATACCTGAGCCTACAGCACCACTGTTCCTGAGCCTACACCTCCACCACACCGTAGCCTACCTCTCCACCACACCTGAGCCTACCCCCCACCCTACTTGAGCCTACCCCTCCACCTTACCTGAGCCTGCACCACCACCCTACCTGAGCCTGCACCGCACAGAAGCCTACCCCACCACCGCACCTGAGCCTACCCCACCGCCGCACCTGAGCCTACCCCACCGCCGCACCTGAGCCTACCCGCCTCCGCACCTGAGCCTACCCCACCTCCGCACCTGAGCCTACCCCGCCTCCGCACCTGAGCCTACCCCGCCTCCGCACCTGAGCCTACCCCGCCTCCGCACCTGAGCCTACCCCGCCTCCGCACCTGAGCCTACCCCGCCTCCGCACCTGAGCCTACCCCGCCTCCGCACCTGAGCCTACCCCGCCTCCGCACCTGAGCCTACCCCGCCTCCGCACCTGAGCCTACCCCGCCTCCCCACCTGAGCCTACCCCGCCTCCGCACCTGAGCCTACCCCGCCTCCGCACCTGAGCCTACCCTGCCTCCGCACCTGAGCCTACCCTGCCTCCGCACCTGAGCCTACTCCACTGCAGCACCTGGGCCACCATGCCACTGCACCTAAGCATACCACTCTGCTGCACCTGAGCCTACACCATATCTGAGCATCCCCCACCACCGCACCTGTGCATACCCCACTACTGCACCAGAGCATTCTTCACCAGAGCATACTCCACTGCCACATGAGCTTACTCTACCGCCGCACCTGAGCCTACTCCACCCCGCAGCAGAGCCTACGTCACCTATGTACCTGAACCTACAGCACCACTGTACCTGAGCCTACACCACCACCCTACCTGAGGCTACCCGAATACCGTACCTGAGCCTACCCTACCACCGCACCTGAGGCTACCTGAACACCGTACCTGAGCCTACCTCACTGCTGCACCAAAGCCTACCTCACTGCCGCACCTTAGCCTACCTCACTGCCACTCCTGCGCCTACCCCGCCGCCGAACCTGTGCATACCCTGCCACCGCACCTCAGCCTAACCCGCCACAGCACCTGAGCCTACCCTACCACCGAACCTGAGGCTACCCCACTGCCACACCTGAGGCTACCCGAACACCGTACCTGAGCCTACCTCACTGCCGCACCTGAGCCTACCCCGCCACAGCACAGAAGCCTACCCCACCACCGCACCTGAGCCTACCCCACCGCCGCACCTGAGCCTACCCCACCACTGCACCTGAGCCTACCCCACCACCGCACCTGAGCCTACCCTACCACCGCACCTGAGCCTACCCCACCGCCGCACCTGAGCCTACCCCACCGCCGCACCTGAGCCTACCCCACCGCCGCACCTGAGCCTACCCCCACCGCCGCACCTGAGCCTACCCCCACCGCTGCACCTGAGGCTACCCCACCGCCGCACTTGAGGCTACCCCACCGCCGCACCTGAGGCTACCCCACCGCCGCACCTGAGGCTACCCCACCGCCGCACCTGAGGCTACCCCACCACCGCACCTGAGGCTACCCCACCACGGTACCTGAGCCTACCCCACCACTAAACCTGAGCATACCTCACTGCCGCACCTGAGCCTACCCCCACCCCACCTGAGCCTACCCCACCACCGCACCCGAGCCTACCCCGCCACCGCACCAGAGCATTACGCACCAGAGCATATTCCACCACACCTGAGCTTACTCCACTGTCGCACCTGAGCCTACTCCACCGCTGCACCAGAGCATACCGCACGAGAGCCTACACCGCCACCGCACCTGAGCCTACCTCACTGCCACACCTGAGCCTACCCGAACACCGTACCTGAGCCTACCTCACTGCCGCACCTGAGCCTACCCCACCACCGCACCTGAGCCTACCGCACCTGAGCCTACCTCACTGCCGCACCTGAGCCTACCCCACCAACGCACCAGTGCATACCCCGCCACCGCACCTGAGCCTACCCCAACACTGCGCCACCCCACCTGAGCCTACCCCACCACTGCACCTGAGCCTTCCTAACTGCCGCACCTGAGCCTACCCCACCGCCGCACCTGAGCCTACCCCACCGCCGCACCTGAGCCTACCCCACCGCCGCACATGAACCTACCCCACCGCCGCACATGAACCTACCCCACCGCCGCACATGAACCTACCCCACCGCCGCACATGAACCTACCCCACCGCCGCACATGAGCCTACCCCACCGCCACAGCTGAGCCTACCTCACCGCCACAGCTGAGCCTACCTCACTGCCGCACCTGAGCCTACCTCACTGCCGCACCTGAGCCTACCTCACTGCCGCACCTGAGCCTACCTCACTGCCGCACCTGAACCTACCTCACTGCCGCACCTGAACCTACTCCGCCACTGCACCTGAGCCTACCTCACTGCGGCACCTGAGCCTACCCCGCCACCGCACCTGAGCCTACCCCACCGCCGCACCTGAGCCTACCTTACTGCTGCGCCTGAGCCTACCCTACCACCGCACCTGAGGCTACCCCACCGCCGCACCTGAGGCTACCCGAACACCGTACCTGACCCTATCTCACTGCCGCAAATGAGCCTACCTCACTGCTGCACCTGAGCCTACCCCGCCACAGCACAGAAGCCTACCCCACCGCCGCACCTGAGCCTACCCCACCGCCGCACCTGAGCCTACCCCACCGCCGCACCTGAGCCTACCCCACCGCCGCACCTGAGCCTACCCCACCGCCGCACCTGAGCCTACCCTACCGCCGCACCTGAGCCTACCCCACCGCCGCACCTGAGCCTACCCCACCGCCGCACCTGAGCCTACCCCACCGCCGCACCTGAGCCTACCCCACCGCCGCACCGGAGGCTACCCCACCGCCGCACCTGAGGCTACCCCACCGCCGCACCTGAGGCTACCCCACCGCCGCACCTGAGGCTACCCCACCACTGTACCTGAGCCTACCTCATTGCCGCACCTGAGCCTACCCCCCCACCCGAGCCTACCCCACCACCGCACCTGAGCCTACCCCGCCACCGCACCAGAGCATACCGCACCAGAGCATATTCCACCACACCTGAGCTTACTCCACCGTCGCACCTGAGCCTACTCCACCGCTGCACCAGAGCATACCGCACGAGAGCCTACCCCGCCACCGCACCTGAGCCTACCTCACTGCCGCACCTGAGCCTACCCGAACACCGTACCTGAGCCTAGCTCACTGCCACACCTGAGCCTACCCCACCACCGCACCTGAGCCTACCGCACCTGAGCCTACCCCACCAACGCACCAGTGCATACCCCGCCACCGCACCTGAGCCTACCCCACCACTGCGCCACCCCACCTGAGCCTACCCCACCA
The DNA here is from genome assembly GCF_031143425.1 of Pleurodeles waltl. Taxonomy (NCBI): domain Eukaryota; kingdom Metazoa; phylum Chordata; class Amphibia; order Caudata; family Salamandridae; genus Pleurodeles; species Pleurodeles waltl. The sequence continues at coordinate 62,818,732 of NC_090451.1, read as the reverse complement.
CTACACCTGAGCCTTCCTCACTGCCGCACCTGAGCCTACCCCACCGCCACACCTGAGCCTACCGCACCTGAGCCTACCTCACGACCGCACATGAGCCTACCCCACCACCACACATGAGACTACCTCACCGCCGCACATGAGCCTACCTCACTGCCACATCTGAACCTACCTCACTGCCGCACCTGAACCTACTCCGCCACTGCACCTGAGCCTACCCCGCCACCGCACCTGAGCCTACCCCACCACCGCACCTGAGCCTACCCCACCACCGCACCTGAGCCTACCTCACTGCTGCGCCTGAGCCTACCCTACCACCGCACCTGAGGCTACCCCACTGCCGCACCTGAGGCTACCCAAACACCGTACCTGAGCCTACCTCACTGCCGCACCTGAGCCTACCTCACTGCTGCACCTGAGCCTACCCCGCCACAGCACAGAAGCATACCCCGCCACAGCACAGAAGCATACCCCACTACCGCACCCGAGCCTACCCCACCACCGCACCTGAGCCTACCTCACCACCGCACCTGAGCCTACCCTACCACCGCACCCGAGGCTACCCCACCACCGCACCCGAGGCTACCCCACCACCACACCTGAGGCTACCCCACCACCACACCTGAGGCTACCCTACCGCCGCACCTGAGGCTACCCCACCGCCGCACCTGAGGCTACCCCACCACCGCACCTGAGGCTACCCCACCACCGCACCTGAGGCTACCCCACCACCGCACCTGAGGCTACCCCACCACCGCACCTGAGGCTACCCCACCACCGCACCTGAGCCTACCCTACCACTATACCTGAGCCTACCCTACCACTATACCTGAGCCTACCTCACCGCCGCACCTGAGCCTACCCCACCACCGCACCTGAGCCTACCCTACCGCCGCACCTGAGCCTACCCCACCGCCGCACCTGAGCCTACCCCGCCGCCGCACCTGAGGCTACCCCGCCGCCGCACCTGAGGCTACCCCACCGCCGCACCTGAGGCTACCCCACCACCGCACCTGAGCCTACCCTACCACTATACCTGAGCCTACCCTACCACTATACCTGAGCCTACCTCACCGCCGCACCTGAGCCTACCCCACCACCGCACCTGAGCCTACCCTACCGCCGCACCTGGGCCTACCCCACCGCCGCACCTGAGGCTACCCCGCCGCCGCACCTGAGGCTACCCCGCCGCCGCACCTGAGGCTACCCCACCGCCGCACCTGAGGCTACCCCACCGCCGCACCTGAGGCTACCCCACCGCCGCACCTGAGGCTACCCCACCGCCGCACCTGAGGCTACCCCACCGCCGCACCTGAGGCTACCCCACCACGGTACCTGAGCCTACCCCACCACTATACCTGAGCATACCTCACTGCCGCACCTGAGCCTACCCCCCACCCCACCTGAGCCTACCCCACCACCGCACCTGAGCCTACCCCACCACCGCACCAGAGCATACCGCACCAGAGCATATTCCACCACACCTGAGCCTACTCCACCGCTGCACCACAGCCTACTCCACCGCTGCACCAGAGCCTACCTCACTGCCGCACCTGAGCCTACCCGAACACCGTACCTGAGCCTACCTCACTGCCGCACCTGGGCCTACCCCACCACCGCACCTGAGCCTACCGCACCTGAGCCTACCTCACTGCCGCACCTGAGCCTACCCCACCAACGCACCAGTGCATACCCCGCCACCGTACCTGAACCTACTCCGCCACTGCACCTGAGCCTACCTCACTGCAGCACTTGAGCCTACCCCACCACCGCACCTGAGCCTTCCTCACTGCCGCACCTGAGCCTACCCCACCGCCGCACCTGAGCCTACCCCACCGCCGCACCTGAGACTACCCCACCGCCGCACCTGAGCCTACCCCACCGCCGCACCTGAGCCTACCCCACCGCCGCACCTGAGCCTACCCCACCGCCGCAGCTGAGCCTACCCCACCGCCGCAGCTGAGCCTACCCCACCACCACAGCTGAGCCTACCTCAATGCCGCACCTGAGCCTACCTCAATGCCGCACCTGAGCCTACCTCACTGCCGCACCTGAACCTACCTCACTGCCGCACCTGAACCTACCTCACTGCCGCACCTGAACCTACCTCACTGCCGCACCTGAACCTACCTCACTGCCGCACCTGAACCTACCTCACTGCCGCACCTGAACCTACCTCACTGCCGCACCTGAACCTACTCCGCCACTGCACCTGAGCCTACCTCACTGCGGCACCTGAGCCTACCCCGCCACCGCACCTGAGCCTACCCCACCACCGCACCTGAGCCTACCTCACTGCTGCGCCTGAGCCTACCCCGCCACCGCACCTGAGCCTACCTCACCACCGCACCAGAGCATACCGCACCAGAGCATATTCCACCACCACACCTGAGCTTACTCCACCATCGCACCTGAGCCTACTCCACCGCTGCACCAGAGCATACCGCACGAGACCCTACCCCCACCGCACCTGAGCCTACCTCACTGCTGCACCTGAGCCTACCCCGCCACTGCACCTGAGCCTACCCCACCACCCACCTGGGCCTACCTCACTGCTGCACCTGAGCATACCGCACCAGAGCATATTCCAACACCACACGTGAGCTTACTCCACTGTCGCACCTGAGCCTACCTCACCTATTTACCTGAGCCTATACCATACCTGAGCCTACAGCACCACTATTCCTGAGCCTACACCTCCACCACACCGTAGCCTACCTCTCCACCACACCTGAGCCTACCCCCCACCCTACTTGAGCCTACCCCTCCACCTTACCTGAGCCTACACCACCACCCTACCTGAGCCTACACCACCACCCTACCTGAGCCTGCACCACCACCCTACCTGAGCCTGCACCACCACCCTACCTGAGCCTGCACCACCACCCTACCTGAGCCTGCACCACCACAGCACCTGAGCCTACCCCGCCTCCGCACCTGAGCCTACCCCGCCTCCGCACCTGAGCCTACCCCGCCTCCGCACCTGAGCCTACCCCGCCTCCGCACCTGAGCCTACCCCGCCTCCGCACCTGAGCCTACCCCGCCTCCGCACCTGAGCCTACCCCGCCTCCGCACCTGAGCCTACCCTGCCTCCGCACCTGAGCCTGCTCCACCTCCGCACCTGAGCCTGCTCCACCTCCGCACCTGAGCCTGCTCCACCTCCGCACCTGAGCCTGCTCCACCTCCGCACCTGAGCCTACTCCACTGCAGCACCTGGGCCACCATGCCACTGCACCTAAGCCTACCCCTCTGCTGCACCTGAGCCTACACCATATCTGAGCATACCCCACCACCGCACCTGTGCATACCCCAGTACTGCACCAGAGCATTCTTCACCAGAGCATACTCCACTGCCACATGAGTTTACTCTACCGCCGCACCTGAGCCTACTCCACCCCGCAGCAGAGCCTACGTCACCTATGTACCTGAACCTACAGCACCACTGTACCTGAGCCTACACCACCACCCTACCTGAGCCTACCCTACCACCGCACCTGAGGCTACCCGAATACCGTACCTGAGCCTACCCTACCACCGCACCTGAGGCTACCTGAACACCGTACCTGAGCCTACCTCATTGCTGCACCAAAGCCTACCTCACTGCCGCACCTGAGCCTACCCCACCACCGCACCTGAGCCTACCCCACCACCGCACCTGAGCCTACCTCACTGCCACTCCTGCGCCTACCCCGCCGCCGAACCTGTGCATACCCTGCCACCGCACCTCAGCCTAACCCGCCACCGCACCTGAGCCTACCCTACCACCGAACCTGAGGCTACCCCACTGCCACACCTGAGGCTACCCGAACACCGTACCTGAGCCTACCTCACTGCCGCACCTGAGCCTACCTCACTGCTGCACCTGAGCCTACCCCGCCACAGCACAGAAGCCTACCCCACCACCGCACCTGAGCCTACCCCACCGCCGCACCTGAGCCTACCCCACCGCCGCACCTGAGCCTACCCCACCGCCGCACCTGAGCCTACCCCACCGCCGCACCTGAGCCTACCCCACCGCCGCACCTGAGCCTACCCCACCGCTGCACCTGAGCCTACCCTACCACCGCACCTGAGCCTACCCTACCGCCGCACCTGAGCCTACCCCACCGCCGCACCTGAGGCTACCCCACCGCCGCACCTGAGGCTACCCCACCGCCGCACCTGAGGCTACCCCACCGCCGCACCTGAGGCTACCCCACCGCCGCACCTGAGGCTACCCCACCGCCGCACCTGAGGCTACCCCACCGCCGCACCTGAAGCTACCCCACCACGGTACCTGAGCCTACCCCACCACGGTACCTGAGCCTACCCCACTACGGTACCTGAGCCTACCCCACCACGGTACCTGAGCCTACCCCACCACTATACCTGAGCATACCTCACTGCCGCACCTGAGCCTACCCCCCCACCCCACCTGAGCCTACCCCGCCTCCGCACCGGAGCCTACCCCGCCTCCGCACCGGAGCCTACCCCGCCTCCGCACCGGAGCCTACCCCGCCTCCGCACCGGAGCCTACTCCACTGCAGCACCTGGGCCACCATGCCACTGCACCTAAGCCTACCCCTCTGCTGCACCTGAGCCTACACCATATCTGAGCATACCCCACCACCGCACCTGTGCATACCCCACTACTGCACCAGAGCATTCTGCACCAGAGCATACTCCACTGCCACATGAGCTTACTCTACCGCCGCACCTGAGCCTACTCCACCCCGCAGCAGAGCCTACGTCACCTATGTACCTGAACCTACAGCACCACTGTACCTGAGCCTACACCACCACCCTACCTGAGCCTACACCACCACCCTACCTGAGCCTACACCACCCCTCTACCGGAGCCTACACCACCAACCTACCTGAGACTACAGCACCACCCTACCTGAGACTACAGCACCACCGTATTTCAACCTACAGCACCACCATACTTGAGCTTACCACACCATCCTACCTGAGCCTAGCCCACCACCCTCCCTGTGTCTGACGGTGGCTCTTGGGCCAGTAACCACCCCCATTAGGGCCCTAGTCCCCTACTCCGATGTGTCCAGCAGCATCATGAACAAAATCTATTTCTAGAATAGTCTAAACAAGTCAGTGGGTAGGGCTCCCACGAGTCCTTGCATATATTTGGGTACCGCTGAGTTGGATGGTGGCGTTAGATTGCAAAATGGGAGGGCATGCAATGAAGTGCAGGAGATGTTTTGCATCTATGGTATATATGTGTTATGTGCAGAGGAGAAGGGTTTTCATGGGGCCTTCAGCACTCTTCTGAACGTCACATGGCACAGGTCCCAGGAGGAGCCCTGAAGCACCAGTGACCCAGCCCCAGACTTTCACCCGGTTGGGTCATAGGTTTTGGCAGCCAGCTGCAGGCGCCTGGTCAGCCGGATGAGTGGGACAGAGCCAATAGGCAAGCCCTAACACAAGAAATTGTATGGGCCATGACCCTACCAAATGCACACGTGCCTTGGTGCCTGGTTGGCTCAGTGTCGAAGCACCAAGGTCCCGTCCTCATAAAATGAAAGTATTTACACGCTTACTCAGAGTCTCATCGTAGAGTAACACAGATTTTGCTATTTAAATTGCTGAACCACATAACAATGTGACATTGGATCGAACTGGGTATCCATGCGACATTCGATGCCATGGACTGAATATGGCCACCATAGAATAACACTATCATTGACTGAAGTCTTGCTACAGTAGAATAAAACTGTGTAGCTGACTTGACACTGTAGAATAACATTGTGTCATTGACTTAACACTGGCCACTGTAGGATAACAATGTGTCATTGACTTAACACTGGCCACTGTAGGATAACAATGTGTCATTGATCGAACATTTGCTACAGTAGAATAACTTTGTGTCCCTGACTTAACATTGGCCACCATAGGATAACATTGTGTCATTAACTTATCATCAGTCCCCATAGGATAACATTGGAAACATTGTTTCCCATGCATAGAGTAGTCCCAACTTTTGCATAGACAACTTATCAGACTTAAATTTGGAACTTCCATAGTTAAAAACTTCGAGTTTCTCGTACTACACTCATTTTGGGTGTGCTTTTATTCAACTGCGTAGTGATAAACATACTCATTGTGAATAGTAAATAACTCCGGCTGGTGAATTACATTACCGACTTTAGTAGAATTTGTCTTATAGTATTGCTCGTACCAACCCACTAGCCACCTCCAAGAGATCTAAGGCCCAGATTGTTCACCCCCTACTATCCCAGGTCAGCAGAGGACGCCAAGGGGTCCTCTTACCCTCCGCATCCTTATTTCCCTGCATCCCAGGATGAAGGAACAATAGGCATACCCTCCTTTGGACCAGCTAGGTGTTCCATTCGTTTTTCCATACAGGAGGTGTTCTGCATGGCTAGTATGTGGGAGCTCAGGGTTTACTCATAGCCTTCATCACTGTGCTCATGGTCTGCTCCTCAGGGACGCAATACTTGAGCTTAGAGCTCACCCATAGACCTATTTCACCTACACGTCCCTGCATTAAGGGCCAGGGGTGTCCAAAGTAACTCCAGGAAAGCGGCTTCCTTGACAGATTTTTAATATTTCAGCATCACATAAATTTGCAAACAACGCCTTTGACTGCGAATAATTTACCAAGCCAGGACTGATCTTGAAAATCTGGCCTGGCTCCGATCAATGTGAATTACGGGTACACACCCCTGCCTTCCCCCCACTTCCCAGCAGGGAAAGGATCCTCTTGTTCTCCCTTTCGCATCTTACATCGCTTTCCACACCTCTTCTTGAAGCCTTAGGAAATAAAAGGGTCATCCAATGTAGAAAAGAAAAACAGCTGTCCTTACCCAGCCCTACCATTCACCTACAATAGGCCTCTAGAACTTTGTTTGATGACGTCGGCTTATGTTTTGAGATGTATTGTGACTTCATTCACTGGAGGGTCCGTATAAGGACAGGACCAACAACACCATCAGAGCTTAGCGCCCACATCAGGCCCATGAAAAGCATCAGTACTGCTAAGTAGCCACATGAATGCTTTCCAAGGAGCTAGCCAGGCTTCCTTTCAGCTACTGAAGTGAACTTTCAAATGAAAGAAACCTGTCCAGAATGGATCAGGCCTCTCAGATAGACAGGCCTGATAGCTCGACTCTGGTTGTTTCATTATCTTGCACAGTCCGTGAGAGCCGGGGTGCATCGGCGGCAGGCGGTAATTACAATCTTATCCTTCTTGGATCTTCTCAACTGTTGACTGTCAGTCTCTTTGTGTTGGTAACTAAGAACCATGTCTGGGATCGGAGATACCAGCCTCCTGGGACCGCCAGGCAAAGGGACCTTATCCGGGGATTCAGAGATGGGCATTTAAAGCGACTTCCCAAACGCATAGGACCAGGCCTACCTCATGGGGGGAAGCGACAGAGAAAACACCTACCTATTGTGGATGGAAGGGCACTAGAGGAGGGAGTGCCCACCTAGGAGCACCTCCAAGAGGAGATCTAGACCATGTAGGAGGGGATAGGGCAGTCAGACTCAAGAATCCAGAAGCGTGCTTAATGGAAGAGGAGGCGGGACTGTCTCGTGGAGGCGAAGTGAGGTCACACATAAGTTGTGCAATTGGCACATGCAGCAGAGTGTGTCTAAAGGGTGTTCACATGGCCAAAATGTTTTTGTTTATATATTTACAAGTGCAAATCACCAAAAGGCCACACATAAACGCGCGCTCTTGCTGCCGGTGCTGATGACGGAGTTGGCGACCACAACTCCTATAAATTCTCACCAAAAAGAAATCATCGCACTCCGGGAAGTTCCTTTTTTCAGCTTTTAATTATTTCGTGAACAGTGCTTCCACCACCTAACGCGTTTCGACCTAAACAGGTCTTGATCACAGGTCAAGTTTACAAGTGCATGGGTTGATTTAGTGACATTTCCATGGGACATAGGGGTTAGAAATGCATGCCAATTCCTCCGGTTTACGAAAGTACAAACAAAATCCAAAAGAAAAACCTATGACCTATGGCGGAACTTTCTTCACCATGGTTTTACCGGAAGTAGGGCACGTGGCACGTGGATTCTACTCAATGTTAAGCAAATCCTTCAGAAAAAAGAGATTTCCATGAACATCCAACATCAAGTATAGCCCATCCTGCCTCATGCGTTCGAGTAAACTGATGGAAAGTCTCAGAGAGCGGAGGTTGTCCTTGCTGAGGAATGGTCTGTCTTGTGGAGGGAGAGAGATATCTTGTAAACTCTGAAGTGCATCTTGTGCACTTGAGTGGTGCCTTATAAACGTTGAGCATTCTCTTGTGAAGATGGGTGGGTGTCTTATTAAGTGTGAGATGTTTCTTGGGAAAACAGAGAGAAGACAACATTTTTTAGGCGCATTTTATGGAAACGAGGAGTGTTTGTATAAATGTTGAGGTACATCCTGTTGATATGAAGGGAAGTCTTATAAACCTTCACCTGTATCCTGTACAGATGGTTGAATGTGTTAGTTGAATGTGTTATAACGTTTGAGGGATATCTAGTGCAGATTTAGGGAGGTCGTGTAAAGTTTGAGGTTTTTATGTTGAGAAATAAAGCAATATTTTACAAACTCCTCTATCACATGTAACATGCGCATGGGCCTGTCTGATACTACAATCCTGCAGAATATGTAACACATAAATGGGAGTCTCTCAGATTAGAATCATGCAGCACATTAAACATGCACATGGGACTGAGATCAGAATCATGCATATATGAAACATGCACATGGATCTTTCTAAGATCCGAATCATGCATCACATTAAATATGCACATGGATCTTTCTGAGATCAGAATCATACATCACATGAAACATGCACATGGGCCTGTCTGAGATCCGAATCATGCATCACATTAAATATGCACACGAATCTTTCTGAGATCAGAATCACGCATCACATGAAACATGTACATTGATCTGTCTGAGATCAGAATCACGCATCACATGAAACATGCACATGGATCTTTCTGAGATCCGAATCATGCATCACATTAAATATGCACATGAATCTTTCTGTGATCGGAATCATGCATCACAAGAAACGTGCACATGGATCTTTCTGAGATCAAAATTGTGCATCACATGAAGCGTGCATAGTTATGTCTGTAATCACAGCCCTGCATCACTTGAAACACACAAATGGGCCCGTCTGAGATCAGAATGCAGAATCACATGAAACACATACGTGGGCCTTTATGAGAGCAGGCTCCTTCATCCCATGAAATGTGCGCATGGGCCTGTCTGGGATTAGAATCTTGCATCACATGAAACACATGCGTGGGCCTCTATGAGAGCAGACTCCTTCGTCCCATTAAATGTGCGCATGGGCCTGTCTGGGATTAGAATCCTGCATCACATGAAACACATACGTGGGCCTCTAGGAGAGCAGACTCCTTCGTCCCATGAAATGTGCGCATGGGCCTGTCTGGGATTAGAATCCTGCATCACATGAAACACATACGTGGGCCTCTATGAGAGCAGACTCCTTCATCCCATGAAATGTGCGCATGGGCCTGTCTGGGATTAGAATCCTGCATCACATGAAACACATACGTGGGCCTCTATGAGAGCAGACTCCTTCATCCCATGAAATGTGCGCATGGGCCTGTCTGGGATTAGAATCCTGCATCACATGAAACACATACGTGGGCCTCTATGAGAGCAGACTCTTCGTCCGTTGACATGTGCGCCTGGGCCTGTCTGGGATTGGAATCCTGCATCACAGGAAACACACACCTGTGGCCGTTTTGGACCAGAACCGTCGATCACATGGCACACAGGAATGGGCCTGTCTGAGATCAGAGTCCGTCATCACATTAAACATGATCCTGGGCTTTCCTAGGTACGAGGGATGCGGTGCTGGAGGGAGACGGACGGGGCTTCAGGGAGGTGGTCTGGGGGTGTCGGTAATGAGACCACAGACCGGCCTGCGGTAAATGTAGTCTCTTTGTACTTGTCTCGCCTCCTTTGACAGCTCTTTCAACTCACTCTCTCCGCGGGGAGTGCGCACAAAGTGTGCCCCCCCCAACACCCCCTCCCCCACACAAACACGCGCAGCTTCATATGGGGACGGTGCAGTGAAAGGACACGGGTGCAGGAGAGAACTCCACATCTCCACGAAGGGAGGGCTCAACCTTCCGTGGTGTGTGTGATTGTACACCTCATGACGTCATAGGAGCCCAGAGCACAAGAGCCGTGGCCCTGTTGTGTGATTATACCCCGCTGACGTAAGAGGAGGCCTGGGCACAAGAACCGTGGCCCTGGTGTGTGTGATTATACCCTGCGTGACCTCAGAGGAGGCCGGGGCACAAGCGTCGGGGCCCTGGTGTGTGTAATTATACCCTGCGTGACGTCAGAGGAGGCCTGGGCGCAAGAACCGTGTCCCTGGTGTGTGTGATTATACCCTCTGACGTCAGAGGAGGCAGGGGCATATGAGCCGTGGCCCTGGTGTGTGTGATATACCCTGCTTGACGTCAGAGGAGGCTGCGGGACAAGACCCGTGGCCCTGGTGTGTGTGTGATTATACCCTGCGTGACGTCACAGGAGGCTAGGGCACAAGAACCGTGGTCCTGGTGTATGTGATTATACCCTTCTGACGTCAGTGGAGGCTGGGGCACAAGAGCCGTGGCTCTGGGGTGTGTGATTGTACTCCGTGTGACATAAGAGGAGACTGGGGCACAAGAACGGTATACCTGGTGTGTTTGATTATACCCTGCGTGACATCAGTGGAGGCTAGGGCACAAGAACAGGGGCCCTGGTGTGTGTGATAATACCCTTCTGATGTCAGTGGAGGCCAGGGCACAAGAACCGTGGCCCTGGTATGTGTGATCGTACCCTGCGTGACCTCAGAGGAGGCCGGGGCACAAGCGTCGGGGCCCTGGTGTGTGTAATTATACCCTGCGTGACGTCAGAGGAGGCCTGGGCGCAAGAACCGTGTCCCTGGTGTGTGTGATTATACCCTCTGACGTCAGAGGAGGCAGGGGCACATGAGCCCTGGCCCTGGTGTGTGTGATATACCCTGCGTGACGTCAGAGGAGGCTGCGGGACAAGACCCGTGGCCCTGGTGTGTGTGTGATTATACCCTGCGTGACGTCAGAGGAGGCTAGGGCACAAGAACCGTGGTCCTGGTGTATGTGATTATACCCTTCTGATGTCAGTGGAGGCTGGGGCACAAGAGCCGTGGCTCTGGGGTGTGTGATTGTACTCCGTGTGACATAAGAGGAGACTGGGGCACAAGAACGGTGTACCTGGTGTGTTTGATTATACCCTGCGTGACATCAGTGGAGGCTAGGGCACAAGAACAGGGGCCCTGGTGTGTGTGATAATACCCTTCTGATGTCAGTGGAGGCCAGGGCACAAGAACCGTGGCCCTGGTGTGTGTGATCGTACCCCGCTTGACGTCAGAGGAGGCCCGGGCACAAGAACTGTGGCCCTAGTGTGTGTGATTATACCCTTCTGACATCAGAGGAGGCTGGGGCACAAGAACAGTGATCCCGGTGTGTGTGATTGTACCCCACGTAACATCAGAGGAGGCAGGGGCACAAGAACCGTGATCCTGGTGTGTGTGATTGTACCCCACGTAACATCAGAGGAGGCTGGGGCACAAGAACCGTGCCCCTGGTGTGTGTGATTATACCCTTCTGACATCAGTGGAGGCCAGGGCACAAAAACCGTGGCCCCGGTGTGTATGATTGTACCCCGCGTGACGTCAGAGGAGGCTGGGGCACAAGAATCGTGGCCCTGGTGTGTGAGATTGTACCCCGCATGACGTCAGAGGAGACCGGGGCACAAGAGCCATGGCCCTGATGTGTGTGATTATACCTTCTGATGTCAGAGGATGCCAGGGTACAAGAACTGTCATCCTGATGTGTGTGAATATACCCATCTGATATTAGAAGAGGCTGGGGCACAAGAGCCGTGGCCCTGGTGTGTGGGTATGTGTGAGATTGTACCCCGCATGACGTCACAGGAGACCCGGGGCACAAGAGCCGTGGCACTGATGTGTGTGATTACACCTTCTGATGTCAGAGAATGCCGGGGTATAAGAACTATCACCCTGATGTGTGTGAATATACCCATCTGATGTTAGAAGAGGCTGGGGCACAAGAGCCGTGGCCCTGGTGTGTGTGATTGTACCCCGTGTGACGTCAGAGAAGGCCGGAGTACAAGAACCATGGCCCTGGTGTGTGTGTGTGATTGTACCCCTGTGACATCAGAGGAGGCCGGGGCACAAGAGCCGGGGCCCTGGTGTGTGTGATTATACCCTCTGACGTCAGAGGAGGCTGGGGCACTAGCACTGTGGGCCTGGTGTGTCTGATTGTACACCACGTGACGTCAGAGGAGGCTGAGGCACAAGGGCAATGGCCCTGGTGTGTGTGATTGTATCCCATGTGATGTCAGAGAAGGCCAGGGCACAAGAGTTGTGTCATGGTGTGTGTGATTGTACACCACGTGACGTCAGAGGAGGCTGGGGCGAAAGAGCCGTGGCTGCTTCTGACACTCAGCTAGAGGCGCACTGACTGACCTCACGAGAGCCCCGAGCCCACAGTGACACCTTACCTGTGTAGAGGGGGGGCCTCAGGCTGATGCAGGCCCAAATGTGGGGGATGCAAAGAAGCCTAATGTACAAGCACTGGGGCTCAAACTAAATCACTCAGTGTTCTTTCAAAGCATGGCTAATCACCCGTGAGGGTCCCAAGGCGCTGATCTTGAGGTCCTTCTTGAACTGAGGTAGTGAGGGTGATTGCCTGATGTGTAGCGAGAGAGCGTTCCAGGTTTTTGCGGGGCGGTAGGAGAAGGCTCTTCCTCCAGCTGAGTTCCTGTGTATCCTGGGGGTTGTGGCGAGGGCCAGTTGGGCAGAGCGGAGGTGTCTGGTGGGCCTGGCAGTGGTTGAGGTATGCGCTCGATGTTGTGGAGGGCCTTGTGTGAGTGCATGAGGACCTTGAGGGGGATTCTTTTGTTGATCGGTAGACAGTGAAGATCTCTCAGGTGACCGGAGATGTTGTTGTGGCAAGGGATGTCCAAGATGAGCCTGGCCGAGGCCTTCTGGATTCTCTGCAGTTTTTTTGGGAGTGTTTGGGTGGTGCTGGCATAGAGTGCGTTGCCGTAGTCTAATTTTTGGTGATGAGCTCCTAGGTGACTGTTCTCCTGGATTCGATTGGGATCCATTTGAAAATCTTTCGGAGCAGGCGGAGTGTGTAGAAATATGAGGATGAGACGGCGTTTACTTGGCACTTCATTGAGAGCGAGAAGTCGAGTATGGTGCCAAGGTTGGGTGCATGGCCGGTGGGTGTAGAGAGGGTTCCGAGCTCTGATGGCCACCAGGAGCTGTTCCAGGTGGAAGGGTGGAACTCTTGATGAGGACTTCGGTCTTGTTGGAGTTGAATTTCAGGCAATTGTCCTTCATCCAGGTGGCATCTGTCTTCATTCTGTTGTGGAAGTTGTTTGTTGGCTATGAGGCGATGTTAGGTTGTGGTTTCTGACTAGGTTAGCGAGCCCTTCATCTTCCGAGATGTTAAAGCCCCATCTCAGCAGAGGAAGGGCTCAATGTGAGTAGGAGGTGCACAGTCTCATCTCAGAGACTGCCAGGGTACCAGCATTGTGAGCCCCACTGGTACCCTCATCCCAGCAGAGAGATGTCTCTGGCCTCCGAGACAGCCAGGGTACTGGCGCTGACACCCTCATCTCAGCAGAGATGTCTCTGATCTCATAGACAGCCAGGGTACTGGCGCGGACACCCTCATCTCTGCAGCAAGAGGTCTCAGGCTCAGAGACAGCCTGGATACTGGCGCTGACACCCTCATCTCTGCAGCGAGAGGTCTCAGGCTCAGAGACAGCCAGGATACTAGCACTGACACCCTCATCTCTGCAGCGAGAGGGCTCAGAGACAGCCAGGATACCAGCGCTGACACCCTCATCGCTGCAGCGAGAGGTCTCAGGCTCAGAGACAGCCAGGATACTAGCACTGACACCCTCATCTCTGCAGCGAGAGGGCTCAGAGACAGCCAGGATACCAGCGCTGACACCCTCATCTCTTCAGGGAGATGTCTCTGGTCTCAGAGACAGCCATGATACCAGCGCTGACACCCTCATCTCTTCAGAGAGAGGTCTCTGGTCTCAGAGACAGCCAGAGTACCGGCGCTGATACCTTCATCTCTGCAGAGATGTCTCTGGCCTCAGAGACAGGCATGATACCAGCGCTGACACCCTCATCTCTTCAGAGAGGTCTCTGGTCTCAGAGACAGCCAGGATACTGGCGCTGACACCCTCATCTCTGCAGCGAGAGGTCTCAGGCTCAGAGACAGCCAGGATACTAGCACTGACACCCTCATCTCTGCAGCGAGAGGGCTCAGAGACAGCCAGGATACCAGCGCTGACACCCTCATCGCTGCAGAGAGATGTCTCTGGTCTCAGAGACAGCCAGGGTACTAGCGCTGACACCCTCATCTTGCAGCGAGAGGTCTCAGGCTCAGAGACAGCCAGGGTACTAGCGCTGACACCCTCATCTCTGCAGCGAGAGGTCTCAGGCTCAGAGACAGCCAGGGTACTAGCACCGACACCCTCATCTCTGCAGCGAGAGGTCTCAGGCTCAGAGACAGCCAGGATACTAGCGCTGACACCCTCATCTCTGCAGCGAGAGGTCTCAGAGACAGCCAGGATACCAGCGCTGACACCCTTATCGCTGCAGAGAGATGTCTCTGGTCTCAGAGACAGCCAGGATACCAGCGCTGACACACTCACTTCAGCAGAGAGATGTCTCTGGCCTCAGAGACTGCCAAGGTACCGGCGCCGACACCCTCATCTCTGCAGTGAGAGGTCTCAGGCTCAGAGACCGCCAGGATACCAGAGCTGACACCCTCATCTCAGCAGAGGGATGTCTCAGGCTCAGAGACAGCCAGGGTACCAGCGCTGACACCCTCACCTCAGCAGAGGGATGTCTCTGGCTCAGAGACAGCCAGGAAACCAGGGCTGACACCCTCATCTCTTCAGGGAGATGTCTCTGGTCTCAGAGACAGCCAAGGTACCGGCGCTCACACCCTCATCTCTGCAGAGAGAGGTCTTTGGCCTCAGAGACAGCCATGATACCAGCGCGGACACCCTCATCTCTTCAGGGAGATGTCTCTGGTCTCAGAGACAGCCATGATACCAGCGCTGACACCCTCATCTCGGCAGAGAGATATCTCTGGCTCAGAGACAGCCAGGAAACCAGGGCTGACACCCTCATCTCTTCAGGGAGATGTCACTGGTCTCAGAGACAGCCAAGGTATCGGCGCTGACACCCTCATCTCTGCAGAGAGATGTCTCTGGCCTCAGAGACAGCCATGATACCAGCGCTGACACCCTCATCTCGGCCCAGCCAAGATCACTACTTTTAAAAAAACACAACACCTTAAAATGGCAGTGGAGTGAAAATAACGAAACATTGTGATACTATTATCATAGTATTCACTGTTAAAAAATATAACGCAACTATTTTCGTCTGAGTTTAATATGGTTGAAAAAACACGGCTCGGGGTTTGTGAACAGGCAGAGGTATTTTTCAGCCCGGACTATGGGGCAAAGTTTCCTCTGGTGTTTCAGCACCATCTATGGCGTTGGAGCTGTCCAGGGTGCTGAAATATTACACCACCAACTGGGACTGAGGTTCTCCCGGGGTAACTTGAAGAGAGCACTCTGGACCTCCTTACGAACTGTATTTCATCAAGAGCTGTAACTGCGGGTAAAATTCCACACCTTTCGATTCCAAGTCTCCAGCGCCGAATAATCCATGTTCAGAGGCCCCGGGGTTATCTATACTACTGCAGGTGTAGGGACTATAGACAGCATCACAGCCCAGCTCGCGCCCAAGCAAAAGTACGGGTGTGGTCATTCATTCTAAACAGCTCTGCTAAAAATACAGTTTTCCTCGAATGTATTTTTATTGTGGGTGGTGTGCGAGAGTATGTGACAGACATTTTGCATAGAAAAGCTATGCTTATGTTTCATAGAACATCCAGAAAAAAAAGTTCAGTTTAGTTCAAAACACCCCACACATAAAAAATTGAAGGATGTCACAGAGATTATTTGCAGTAATATTAGTGAACTACTGCTGTACAACAATCTTTGAAGAACAGGCGTTATCACATGTAGAATTTGGGTGCGTGCGCCCGTGCACTATCAGTGTGGCCTGGCCAAAGACGGCATGAAAGAGCTGAAATTGGATCATAGATTCAAATGTATTCCGATTGAACAGGGCCCCCAAAATATGTTTGGCCAGGGGTCCAGACCTGCAAAGGGCCTTCCACTGTGCATCTACGAGTGTGGCTGCATTTTTTGTAACTTTCGGATCAAACACATTTTTTTTTGTTGCTAAAATTTGCAGGTTAAGCAGCAAACCATGGATTATGTGGCACATCTATAATTATGTGAATATTGCTGCACAGTCACATAATTCCAGTGGCCCTGGTTATGAGAAGTGTCACAATGGTGTAATTTTGGGAATTTAACATAACAGGCGTAATGCCAATAATTACGCCCACATCGCTTAAATTTTGTTCAGGCCAAGTTCTAATGTAATCAAAGAAAATGAGCTCCCCCAGACTGATTTGTGTAATAAAAGTCAACCACAGGCAGGTTGCAGTGGACACTTCACACCCATGACCCCCACTGAACTAACGATTGCCACATTCCTAATTTCTCACTGCAACATGCGCCCGTCTCCTCTGGTCTTCATGCAGATGCAACATGGGTAGTGTTGGGAAGTCGAAGGCCCCTTCTCCACCCCACAATTCAGTGTCCAAGATATGTCCCGGTTGCCTATGCCCCAAAATGACTAGATCTTGGGCCCCCACTATGGAAACTATCAAACCACCTGCCCTGGCCAGCGGGTCGGGAGGGGACAAGGGAACATCGGGTCATTTCAACAAGCTCCGAGTCTGGCTAGGAAGTGGACAGGTGGGTTCTGAAGTACGACAGGGCCCAGCCTGGTCAAGAGACCCTCAAGTATAGCTCGGTGACCCTAGTTCCAGCACCCGGTTCAATGACTGGTGATGGGCGCGCTTGTGCTCATGCCATGCTGGGTGGAGGCTAGTGGGTGACCAGGACAGAGAGGTGGGGGCCCACAAGATAACAAATGAATTGTTCGCTCAGGGGTCATACTGTGAGACATAGTTTAGGGCTGCCTATGTCCACCTGACCTTTCCCTGGTCTTGGCTAATCTTCCATGGAGTCCTGGGTCGCACCAAAGAGGTATCCTTCCAGGCAGGCACTGATTTTGTTTATTCCAACCAGGAAATCCAGAGGAGAACATTGAAGGAATGAGCTGTTGTTGTTTTTCCACCTACATCAACACCCACCTGTATGAACAGCAAGATGCCAGGGGTAGCAGAAGTGACATCTTATGCCCTTTGACCTTTAATTTTACTCGCACACACATGGTTACACATATATTCACACTTAGACACACACTCTCTCACCTGAACCATCACTCACAAAACACATTTTAAAGCATTTTTTTTGCTTACCTCAGCTGCCAGGGAAGGTCTTACCTCAGCTGCCAGGGAAGGTTAATTGTACGCCATTTATTCTTACAATAATAGTGAATAATGAAGCATTATTCACTGTTAGTGTAATTTAAAAAATGAGAGAAAACAAAGAGTGCAGCCCCAACCTAAGTCCATAAGGTCAAGCTGCCCAGGGATCGAAAAGTCAGTGCCAGGGGTCTCAAGGGGCAAGCCAGGGGTCACAGCACCCTTACCAAGGGTTGTTTACTACACAAATAAGCAACAGAAAATTAGGTAGATGAATTCTAAATGATAATTCAGTAGCAGAAAGAGAGAGAAGTGAAAGGAAGAACCGTTTGAAAACTCAAGTCATACCCCAGTGTCCATCTCTGAGCATTGGAATTAAAACACACACACGTGATATGTTCGGGCTGAATATCCCCTTTGCCAGAATTGCTAACTTATGCAAAGTAAAACTCCTCTTCCTATTTGAGTTCACCTGGATCTCTGACTTCCAGAACTGGTAAGAAAACTCAAAGAGTTAATGTACATGCTACTGAAATAAGTGGCTGCCCACTGGTGTGATGTCACGCCTCCTCACAGAACTGTGAGGTTCTCCTGGCCCAGAGATGGGTAAAGCACACCGCCTGTTGTGCTTCTCTGCACTTTACAAAATGGACCACCAGAAACAGGGCTCCTACATAGCCAAGCATTTTCCTATAGACATAAAATGAGTGTATCCCTTTGATACATCAGTCGCCCGTCAGTCACGTTTCCTCTTCTACCATTGCCTTTCCATTCAGTAAAGCGCAGCGAAACATATGGCTGCAAGCAGGCGCTGTATAAAAGCTATGAAATTAAAGGGGGAGACTACGCGAGAGGAGGCAAGAAGCAAAGTGTGGTGGGAGGGAAGGAAAACAATGGGCTGGAGAGGCAGTTAGAAGTAGTTGCCATGAACGGAGAAGGGCACAAGGCAGGTCTTAATTTGTGCCTGTGTTTTCTGGTGCTCGGCACCAGCACTTATTTGTAAACATTGGCACAAATTTACGAGAAACAACCACATGATGGCGCTGTGTGTGTATTTTTAAGAAAAGTTCATTACTAGAGCATCAAACTAATTAAAAAAAAATTCAATGCGATAAAACTTGAACTTAAAGCTGTAGTTTAAAGTGACATGGGTTGTGCCAGCTGCAATGGACCAGTGAATAATACTTTGGGCCCTGGCAATTATTATCATTACACATTAGGCACTGGTGCAGGAAGTGAAGGGAGGGAGAGAAGCTGTCTCTAAGGAGAGAAGGTGAAGAGAGACACTGGGCTGGAGGAGGAGGGAGAGAAGCTGTCTCCAAGGAGAGAAGAAGGTGCAGAGAGTGAAGAGAGACGCTGGTCTGGAGGAGGAGGGAGAGAAGCTGTCTCCAATGAGAGAAGAAGGTGCAGAGAGTGAAGAGAGACGCTGGGCTGGAGGAGGCGGGACAGAAGCTGTCTCTAGGGAGAGGAGAAGGCGCAGGAAGTCAAGGGAGACGCTGGGCTGGTAGGGGAGGGGGAGACACTGTCTCCAGAGAGACAGGAGGGTGGTGGGGAAGAAGAGAGGCGCTGGGCTGGTGGAGGAGGGGGAGACACTGTCTCCAGGGAGTGGTGAAGGCTGGTGGGGGGGGGATTGAGGAGACACCGGGCTAGTGGAGGAGGGGGAGACACTGTCTCCAGAGAGACAGGAGGGCGGTGGGGAGGAAGAGAGACGCTGGGCTGGTGGGGGAGGGGGAAGACACTGTCTCCGGGGAGAGGAGAGGGCGGAGGGAATGAAAAGAGACACTGGGCTGGTGGAGGAGGGGAAGAAAAGAGACACTGGGCTGGTGGAGGAAGGAGAGAGACACTGTCTTCGGGGAGCGGGGAGGGCGGAGGGGATGAAAAGAGACACTGGGCTGGTGGAGGAGGGGAAGACACTGTCTGTGGGGAGGGAGAGGGTGCGGGGACGAAGAGAGACACCGGGCTGTTGGATGAGGGAGAGAGACATTGTCTCCGGGGCGAGGAGAGGGCGGAGGCGATGAAGAGACACCGGGCTGTTGGAAGAGGGAGAGAGACATTGTCTCCGGGGAGGGAGAGGGTGCGGGATGAAGAGAGACACCGGGCTGTTGAAAGAGGAAGAGAGACACTGTCTCCGGGGAGGAAAAGGGTGCGGGATGAAGAGACACTGGGCTGTTGAAAGAGGGAGAGAGACATTGTCTCCGGGGAGGGAGAGGGGGCGGGATGAAGAGACACTGGGCTGTTGGAAGAGGGAGAGAGACATTGTCTCCGGGGAGGGAGAGGGGGCGGGATGAAGGGCCCTCACAGCGCACCGAGAGCGCGCTGATCTGAGAGAATGAGTGTTTTTTTCATTCTTCACTGAGGTCAGCCATGAAAGCCGTCTCTGCCGGAGCCTTCATTCTTTTTTTAAACATTCAGCAAGAAAAGGAAGAAATGAACAAAGGTAGAGAGGGCGGGTTGTGTTGAGAAGCGGGAGCGCGAGGACAATGTCAGCGCTTGCCTAAGCGAGGCTGACGGGGCGCCTAGAAGCGTCGGTAGAGGCTTCAAGCGCAGGGGATGCGGAGGGGTCGAGCTAACCCGGAGAAATAACAGGCTCTTCGCCACTGATACTCCCGCACCGGGCGGGGTGGGGGGTTGGGGGGTTGGGCGTGGGGGGGGGGGGGGGGGCAGGGGGGCGGATGGATGGTGAGTCGATCTAGTTTCACAGAGTAGTGCCTGCGTAACCTCTGAGAGGAGGGGCACTGCAACCTCACGGGGGAGTGCAAACAGCCTCACAGAGGAAGGAGCTGTGACCTCACAGAAGAGTGCAAACAGCCTCACAGAGGAGAGGACGTGTGACCTCACAGAGGAGTGCAAACAGCCTCACAGAGGAGAGGAGCTGTGACCTCACAGAGGAGTGCAATCAGCCTCACAGAGAGGACGTGTGACCTCACAGAGTAGTGCAAACAGCCTCACACAGGAGAGGACGTGTGACCTCACAGAGGAGAGGACGTGTGACCTCACAGAGTAGTGCAAACAGCTTCACAGAGGAGAGGAGCTGTGACCTCACAGAGGAGTGTCAATCAGCCTCACAGTGGAGAGGAGCTGTGATCTGAGAGGACGTGTGACCTCACAGAGGAGTGCCAATCAGCCTCACAGCGGAGAGGAGCTGTGACCTCACACAAGAGTGACAGTCATCCTCACAGTGGAGTGCCAGTGTAGTCTCTGTGAGGGCTGATTGAGCTGCATAGAGGAGTGCCAGTGTAACCTCAAAGAGAAGGGGGAATCAGCCTCAGGGAGGAGTGAGATATTAACCTTATAATGGAGCGAGACAGTAACCTCACAGAGGAGTGGCAGTCAGCCTCACAGGGGAGTGACAGTCTCACAGGAGAGTGACAGTCAGCCTCACACTGGAGTGACAGCCTCACATGGGAGTGCTAGTTAGTCTCACAGGGGAGTTCTAGTCAGTATCACAGGGGAGTGACAGTCAGCCTCACAGGTGAGTTCTAGTCGGCCTCACAGGGGAGTCAATCAATCAATAAGAGTATTTGTAAAGCACACTAATCACCCATGAGGGTCTCAAGGCACTGGGGTTGGAGGGGGGAGGCAAGATGCTACGGCTCGAGCAGCCAGGGGAGTGACAGTCAGCCTCACAGGGGAGTGACAGTCAGACTCACAGGGGAGTGCTTGTAAGCCTCACAGAGGAGTGCTAGTCAGCCTCACAGGGGAGTGGCAGTCTCACAGGGGAGTGACAGTCAGCCTCACAGGGGAGTGACAGTCAGCCTCACAGGGGAGTGACAGTCAGCCTCACAGAGGAGTGATAGTCAGCCTCACAGGGGAGTGATAGTCAGCCTCACAGGGGAGTGGCAGTCAGCCTCACAGGGGAGTGACAGTCAGCCTCACAGGGGAGTGGCAGTCAGCCTCACAGGGGAGTGCTGCTCTGGGCTCAGGGAGGAGTGCCAATCAGCCTCACAGAGGAGTGACAGTCAGCCTCACAGAGGAGTGACAGTCCGCTTCACAGGGAGTGCTAGTCAGCCTCACAGGGGAGTGGCAGTCTCACAGGGGAACGACAGTCAGCCTCACAGGGGAGTGACAGTCAGCCTCACAGGGGAGTGCTAGTAAGCCTCACAGAGGAGTGACAGTCAGCCTCACAGGGGAGTGCTGCTCTCGCCTCAGAGAGGAGTGCCAATAAGCCTCACAGAGAAGTGACAGTCAGCCTCACACAGGAGTGAGAGCTTCATAGAGGAGTGCTAGTCAGCCTCAAAGAGGAGTGACAGTCAGCCTCACAGGGGAGTGCTGCTTTCGCGTCAGAGAGGAGTGCCAATAAGCCTCACAGAGGAGTGACAGTCAGCCTCACAGGGGAGTGCTGCTCTCGCCTCAGAGAGGAGTGCCAATCAGCCTCTCAGAGGAATGCTGTAGCCTCACTGAGAGTGCCAGTTCTGCCTTACAGAGGACGCTCTATCCATCCTCAAAAAGGAGAGCTACTTTAAACACTGAGTGCACAGAAATTTCTCTTAAGCTCAGACAAGTGGCAATAAAAGCTCCTAGAAGCATGAGCCTCTGACCTCGCAGCGGGGTGCCACTCACACTGAAATATCACTCTAAACTCACAGAGGATTGTCACGAAGGAGTGGCATGTTAACCTCAGAGAGTTTTCAAAGGGGAGTATGAAGCACTCTGCAGAGGAGGTGTGAGATTACTGCATGAAACACACCACTCCCAGCCACTGTCAGGGCACATGTGGCAGTGAAACCAATGGGTTCCCAGGAAGAGGGACACGCTCCTCAAGGGACATGAGAGGGAGATGGAATCCGGATCAGCCGTAGGGAGAGCCTCAGACATCGGCACCCTAGAGAATTTCTCCTTCACCCTCCCCCTCTCATCTTGCCATTTTTTTCTAGGTCCCCCACAGTGCATGACTTTCCACCAATTCGTTCACCTTGTCAATGACCTTGTGCCCTAGTGCTGGTTCTCTGCTCCACTGACGGTCCATGGTGCAGACCATGTAGTTCCCTCTAATCGGATGCGTCACACAGGCTACTACAAGGTCTGTCTCCTCCACAGTGACATCCCTCCTCCTCTTGGGGGGCGCTGGCAGTGTCCAGTGGGTGTAGCAGGACTCTGGCTGTAGTGATTGCCATGCAGCTCAAGGAGGAGAAAGCAAAGCCCAGGGTGTGAGCTGTTTCTATGTACGTGGAGGGTTAATTAGTGTCAGCTGTGTCTGAAGGCCAAATTGATGTTTCTATACCAATCAATCAATCAGGATTTGTGAAGTGCGGCTCCTCACCCGACAGGGTATCCAGGCGCTTGCAGATTCCTGAGGCTCATTCGAACAGCCAGTTCTTGAGGACCCTTCGGAATCCCGAAAGTGAGGTGATGTTCCGGAGTAGCATGGGGGCTGCACAAAAAAACGAGGAAAAAAGAAAGTAGAAAGCAGTGAAAAAGAGGGAAAAGCAAGGAGAAGGCACACAAAAAACAGGGGGGAAGCAAGAAGACAGAAGCAAGAGCGATGCAGCAGCGCGGTGAGAGCCGGGCCTGGATCCTGCTCCATATTCCCTCCCGTTGGGAGGTCTCCAGCACCCTCTCCTGGTTTCCACTCTTCTCTCTCCTCTTTCCCCCTCTCCATCACTCCCTCCCAGCCCTCCCTGTCTCTTTCCTCACATCCTCTCTTCATCTCCCACCTCCCTCTCCCTCACTCTTCTATCTGCTCCTGAACATACCTCCAGTTATCCATATTCATAGGCGGCCTGCTTTGCTCAACAGAAGTAGAGCGCCTGATGAGAGCCCTTTGATCAGTCTTGTTTACGCAGCAACTATCAACGCTGAAAGTATTTTTTAAAGGGAAGAGGATTTTAAAAATGCATGGTGCCCTAGACGACGCGCCATGTAAAAGAGGCTGGTGCGCTTAAACAGGCCCAATTTGATGAAAAATGAATAATGATTAAAGAAAATATTTCTGCTGAATTTGGTTTGGAGAGTCTGATAGCTGAGACTGGAGTTGGCGCAGAGGACAACAACCTTGTTGTAGAGTTGTGGTAAAGGCCTGGCCCCAACTGCAGAAGACCGTGTAGTTTCCTGATATTGGCAGTAAAAATCACACACACATCTTTTCACCTTTCTCAGTGGTTCATAATTTCTGGCTTCCTGTAGGCCAATAACCAACCATTGATGGCAACCAGGCCATCAATGGTTGGTTATTGGCCTACAGGAAGCCAGAAGTAGTGAACTCCAAGTCAATGGGTTGGGCAGCTCAGAAGCCAGGTGCATAACTCTCTCTGCCCACTGCACTCTAGGGGTTGGGGCAGACATCCTGTGTCCTACCCATAGCTGCTGGCTTTATTCAGCCATTTACAGCTAGACCTGTAGGCATGCTATGGACTGTTCGAAGGAATCTTATAGTCAGACATACCTGGACACTACCTCTGCTGGGAACACATCAAACTTTGAACAGTATCAGAGTCCGTCCCAAAAAACATCCCCCATATTTATGCAAGTTTCACAGGCCACTCTGATGCTCGCGTCCACCCACACAGGCAAAGTTTTGGGTAACTAAAGAACTTGTTATTAATTAATAATCAAAATAACAATATTGTTTATCTCCTGAAGGAGTACATACACCCTTATGCATACACTTAACATGTTCTAATAGCCCCCCCACCAATGCATTATGGGGGATGCAGTTCAATCAGCTCATTTCACTCGCACTTACAATGTTTTAGCAATCAAGGGCTTGTTCAGGTAGTGGTGGGAATCTCTGGACCCTTGGTTTGCGATTTGTCACTCGTCAGAGGGAGTATTCTTCCGCTCAACTCATTTT
Source organism: Pleurodeles waltl (assembly GCF_031143425.1). Lineage (NCBI taxonomy): Eukaryota > Metazoa > Chordata > Amphibia > Caudata > Salamandridae > Pleurodeles > Pleurodeles waltl. The sequence goes on along the minus strand of NC_090451.1, from coordinate 62,794,437 downwards.
ATGCACATCGCAATTGTTTTAGCAATTCAGAGCCACCCACCCCTTTAGGAGCTGGATAATTAGCAGGCCTGGGCGATATCGTGTAATTTTGTCCCTGTGTGGAAATGATGTGAAATGACCATAAAATAATGCAAAATTACGTGTCATTACATGAAATGTCTGCTTGGAATTATGCACTCATTTTGTTTTAGTACAAGACATATAGGGCCTGATTACAACTTTGGAGGAGGTGTTAATCCGTCCCAAATGTGACGGATATACCACCAGCCGTATTACGAGTTCCATAGGATATAATGGACTCGTAATACGGCTGGTGGTATATCCGTCACATTTGGGACGGATTAACACCTTCCTCCAAAGTTGTAATCAGGCCCATAATCTCGTCAATTTTGGACGAATGGAAGCATTTAATGCTAAAAGAAATGGTGCGAGGTTGCGGCTGACCCTAGCAACAGCTGCTAGTATTGTGCGTCCTCCCTGCGCTCTGCAGCCGGATCTCAATGGCGTGACGTGTCATAGTGACATCATCTGGTCATTTCAAGGCACAAGCCTAACCGAAACTGCTGTGGTGAATTATGTAAAATCACGGGGCCTGGGGATTACGCACGGTGGATCCATGCTGGGTTGCAGCCCACTTCCGGCCCTATCCGGTATTTCCGGTTTGCAGGTGTGTCGGAAGCCATCAGGGGAATTATCCGGTGCTGATGTGAGATAATATTGGCAAAGCCCCGCGGCCTTCACTTTATACTTTTTTCTGCTCTGCCCTGGAGGACTGCCAGATATGAATCCCGCACTCGAGAATGATTTGTTTTAATTGTTGCATCCTTTCCCCATATTTGACATCACTTTAGCCTTCATCAGGGATGATGCGTGACTGGAAAGGTGAGTGTAGAACGCTGGCTGTGAGAGTCAGATGGGTGTGATGGCTGAACACACAAGCCCTTGCTCCTGGCGAGGTTTCCCACCGACCTACTTAACTTTGCACATTTCCTACCATTGTGGCGTACACGGAAGTAACTGCACTAGATTGTGTAGAAGTGTGGCACAATGGTTAGAGCGGCAGACCCTGATGCAGAGATCTGTCCCAGGACCAGTGTTCAAGTCCCGCCTCGGCGGGTCTTGGGCTCAATTTCCTTGGACCAGATAATTCTCGCCTCGGTGCCTAATCTAATTAATGGGTCCCGCTCTGTAACTCTGGGCAATAGCTTGCTTAATCTCCACAACGGCCCCAACTGCGCTTGGATGCCTGGCTTCACTCTGGGGGTGCCCAGGAGTGGGCACCACACAAGGAAAAGCCAAGAGGTTCTCCATAGCAGTATGCGTACAGCGCCTTGAGACCCTAACGGGTGAGTAGTGCGCTATACAAGTGCAATGTTGACCTTTTTTTTTAACAGTTCCTGCCCCAGGAATACAGAGGAACTTGCATCGACGTCACCTAGAAAGGTGTAATGAGGTTGCAGGAGGGGGATGCACTTTGACTCCCTAAATGAAAGGTAAGAAATGGATTGTGAACAGAACATATTTATTTTCAAGCCATTGCTCCATCAATGAATGTGGTGCCTGGAGCTGTGTTTAATCTTTAACAGCGCAGTTTCTTTCCTATAGACTCCACTCTGATTCCCTATTACCGCTCCCGCAGCGGTATCATTCCTCCCACCACCATGCGCTGGAAGTAGGTGCGGGATGTGAACATAGTTTCAACAGTGCTGAATCCAGGCCAGAGCTTCCGGTTAGCCACTGACTATGAAAATGAGTGATATTTACTTCAATTGCAAATAACTTTATGTTGTGTGGGTGTCTAGAATATCTGGCAAGGGTCACTCCCTCCTGGACCTACGATGGACACCCTTGTGGGTTCAGAGACGTGAGGATCCTCAGTTTCCCAGAAATCGTAGGACAAACATTGTCCAGTTCATGGGACAGGTCGCCTGAAACAGACCAGTTAACCTTAAAAACAGTTTGCCACTTAATATCAGATCAAGTTCTCAAGAAATCTCTTTTTGGAAAGCCTTAAAGACCTGGCTATTCAGAGCTTGAATTAGGGACTGTTGTGTACTATTGCAATTCTGCGTTGCACTCCGAGCGCTAGGAGGCCTTCGGGAAGTTTTAAGCGCTATATAAGCTATTATAACATAACATAACAAAAACAGCCTGCGGTCCATACAGACGCAAATAGGGCATCCCAACACAGAAAGACCCGGTCCTGCCTGAAACAACTTCCTGCCATGGCTGCCACCACATGCAAACTACGAGCCTTCCGCCCAGCTGAGAGCAGTGCATGCTGGGTATGCAAAGACCACCACATTTTCACTTGCACATCACTATAATTAGACAGTAAGGAAATGTGAACATTTCAGGCGGTCCAATGCCAAAGAAAATTCTGGAGAGAGTTGGTCAAACAGTATATAGATTCAACTCACCCAATAAGGGTGGCTGTCTACCATTTCTGGTTTTTTTTCCAACTAATACCATCTCTCTTCATGGAACCCTGGGCCCATAATCCTGATAGGATCTACAATTCCCAGCATGCACTTGGTTGCAAAACCAGGTCTGGCTGAAAGGCACTGATATGTCAAGGGTTCAGTTAACATCTACACATCAAGCACATTTGCAGAGGATTTGTGAGTGTGGGTCATCGACACCAGCCTCATATATAGACAGGGCTGTGAGGGGCTTGAACACCCCAGGGGACAGCTTTAGACGGAATCCTTGTCTGCCATGTAATGCACCCGGCTGTACCCTGCAGTGGCCTCACACGCACCTGCTACAGCTCATCACACACAGGACTGGAGACTGCAGCCAAGGCCTCTCTCTAGCATAATGTTGTCCCATTGAAAACCAACCCTCCTCAGCAGAGCAGGGAGATCAGGTTGTCCTGTGACAACTTTAAGTGGGTCATTCAGGCCTGGTTATGCTTGATGTCTGATCCTAGCAGTGCTGCCTTTATATTGGGCGGTAGCCAAACTGTGGGCCTGGTCATACAAACATGTTGGAGTGTGTAAAGTAATATTTCAGTAGTACCTTTTTACATACATTTGTGAATTGGCCCCAAAAACATCAAAAATGGTAACAAAACTGGAATATTCATTTCATATTCTTATACAATTAGTTTAAATAGAAAGGACTATGCCTTCCTTGCACTTTTACTAATAGAGAATTGGATGTTTCGGGTCATGTAAGACTAAGTGAAAGAGGGACTTCCCACCTCCAGTGACAAGATCAAATTCAGCCACACCAGTCTGCTAACCTGGACGGACCACTCCATCATTCACTTCCTCATCAACACACCACCAGCCACCACTCGGACTATACCCAGCGCCACCAGACAAAGCTGGAATAAAAGAACCAATACAGACTGAGCCAACTTCCTCAGGACCAACCAACCTATCCATTCCTACGATCTAGAAAATGACAAATTTCAACAAATATCAGGCTGCACTGTCGCCCTAGGACCCCTCGGGGCTCACCAAAGAGACAAGAACCAACAAGCAAGCCAGCTGTAACACAGACGACCTCAGAGAGTCCATCGCTACTGCAAACAACTGGGAAAGCCATCTGGGACACCACTGCTAGAAACACAAACAAGGCCACACTCAGATGATACCACCACCAACTTAGATACACAACAAAGCCCTGGCTCTGAGGATAGAAACCAGTTTCAACAACTGTAAAGAGCTTTTCACCATTGTCAAAGAATTCTCCAATTCCCCAGTCGCAACCATCCCCATCACACCTTTGCTAGAACTCTGCAGCAACCTCGCCAACTTCTTCTACAACAAAATCACATAGATTTACACTAACTTTAACCCCCAGCCCAACCCAGAAGACATTATCAACCAAGTACCCACAACCACAAGTAATGACAATCACCTAACTGACTGGACACCACTCACCAACGAAGATATTGCAGCAATCATGAAATCCATCCATTTAGGAGCCCTGGCAGAACCACGCCCCCACCTCATCTACAACTAAGGAGGAACCACGATCAGCTCCGCATTCACATCCATTATCAACACATCCATCAAATGTGTAAACTTCCCCATCACCTGGAGGCATGCTTAAGTAAACACCATCCTGAAGAAACCATCACTCGACCCAAGCAAACTCAGCAACTACCAACCTAGCTCACTACTACCTTGCCCCACCAAAGTCATGGAAAAGGTGATCAACAAACAACTCTCCAGACACCTGGAACATCATCAATTATTGGACAGCATGCAATCAGGTTTCCGCAGCAACCACAGCCCAGAAACCGTCCTCATTGTGGCACCAACAACATCTGAACCATCTTTGACTGCAAAGTCACCTCAGCCAGCATCCTGCTCAATCTCACTGCACCTTTCAACACCGTCTTGCACTATACCCTTTTCTCAAGGTTACACCGCACTGGAATACAAGGACCATCTCTAAAGTGGATAGCCTCCTCCCTCACAGGGAGAACACAATGTCGGGCTCCCACTATACACCTCAGAATCTAAAAAACGATTCTGCGGAACCCTATAAGGATCCTCTCTCAGCCCAAAAAGTTCAACATTTATGTGACAAACCCATGCAGGCATCACCAGGGCCCAAGGATTCAACACCATATCCTACATTGATAACACACCCCCCCCTCATCCCTAACAGACAATGCAACATCACCAGGAAAAAACTTCATAAACTACATGATCAGCGTGACAGATTGGATGAAACAGAACTGCTTGAAGCTCAACACAGACAAAATATAAGTACTGATCTTCGGAAACAAGCGTTCACCCTGGGACCTTGCCTGGTAGTCAGCGGAAGTAGACCCACGCCAATCCCATCTGAACAAGCCAGAAACCTAGGACTCATTCTGGATAATAAACTCTCCACGGCACCTCACGTAAACACTGTATTCATCTCTTGCTTTCTCATCCTTCAAATGCTACATAAGATCTTCAAGTGGCTATCCCAAGCCACCAGACACATTTTCACTCAAGCCCTCATCACCAGCAGGCTGGACTACAGCAACACACTTTATAGTGGAATCCCAACCAACCTCAGACGGAGACTCCAGGCTATTCAGAATGACACCGCCAGACTCATCCTTGACCTCGGAGAGCTCCAATGACTCCCCACCCAGAAATGCTGCCAATACAAGCTGCTCTCACATGCCTTCAAGGCCCTCCACATCGCTGGACCTGCCTAACTCAACCACTGCCTACACAACTACCAACCCACCAGAGAACTGCAATCTACATCTCTCTCTCACACACATCCCACACGCAGAGCTGGAGGTCACACTTTTTCCTACATTGTCGCCAGGACCTGGAACAACCTCCCCCCACCCCATCAAGACCTCTGCTTCACTACTAGACTCTAAGAAGCTGAAGACCAGGCTCATAAGCTAACCCAACGGATCTTCTTTGATGACCCACACCTACTCTTGATCGATTTACACAGCTGCTCAAACTCCTGCATACACTCATGGCTGACAAGTTCACTCAACAAGTCTAACTTAACATGGCATGCTCATATAACTGCTTTTGTCATTCGGCCCCAATGACTGCATAATCATATTTTCAAGATATTAGTCTAGATCATGGGTATTCGCAAACATTTTCCAAAGGATCAAAAACTTTGGTCTGTGCTGTGTACACTATCACCCGTGAGGGCTTCCTAGTGCTGTGAAGGTGTGTGGTGCTAGCCTCGGGGCAGCGAGAGGAATATTCCTAACATCTATGTCTTCAGTTTCATACAGAACATAAGACAAGAGGAGAAGGCTTGGGTGTGATGTGTGAGGTGGTTCTAGGCTTTGAGGGCAACATGGGAGAAGGCTTTACCTCCAGTTCTGCTTATATGAATGTGTGGGATGTGGGCTAGGAGTCCAGGTGATCGCAGGTGCCTGTATGGTTGGCAGAATTGTATGTGTCTATTCAGGGAGCCTCTGCCCATTTTGTGTAGTGCTTTGTATGTGTGGGTGAGGACTGAACTGTGTGTACGTGTGTATCAGGTGCCAGAGTAGCTCCCTGAGGTGAGGTGTAATGTGTGTTCTGCGATGGAGGGTGGCAAGGGGGGGGCTGAGGACCAGGCTGGCTGTTGCATTTTGGGAGTTGTTTCATGAGATGTTTGATTCCTACTTAGAGGGAGTTTCCATAGTCCAGTGTGCTGGTGAATGTCTTTTGGTTGTTGTTCTGCAGTCACTTGTAGTCTAATAATGCGATAGGCTTTTAGAGGAAAGTTTGGAAATAGAAAATGGTATCCCTGGTACCAGGATGCCATCTGATAAATCTATAAAAAGTTGTTTATCTACAAGTGCAGTGCTCTCACGTTTCCTGATATAAAGCTTGAAGGGCTTATCTAGCCCATGATGTCTATTCAGCACATTCTGGTACTTTTGATGTGGAGGGAGCTTACATAGGCCAAACATAACTCCCAGTAATAGAACAGAAACCTGAAGTGTATGAGCTAATCATCCATGTGTGATGACATCTGTATTCTCAATAGCTCTTACATTCAAAGACAGCCTCAGGACCCTTCAGCTGTAAATACCTATCACTACAGAAGGATGCAAGTATTCATTTTTAATGCCTCTAAGTAAGAACAGGGATGTCATTTCCTTTACATCTTTGACAGCAGTACTGACATCAAATGCCCCTTGAGTTCTCCACCGTATTACAGCAAATGCTGTCACATGACATTTCACCCGAATGCTGGGCCAGTGTCCTTTTTAGGTCAAGTGCGCAATCGCTCTGGCCTGTTGTAATCTCCCTGTGGGCTTTTAACAACACCCACTGCACGCCCATCACTATCACTCGTTCATGGGCTTGCCTTTCAAAAATCCTTTCTTATCATTGGTAAATGCTTTATGTTTGTCCCTCCTTGGGGAGGTTTGTTACCGCGTTGGACACCGACCCTTCTACATGGATAGTTGCACTTTTGCCGATATGTTTGACTGCAGGCAAACTTCTTTTTCCTTTTCTGTCTCTCCTTCGCGCTCATGCTGGCAGGCGTGGCTGTTTGAATCAGCTTGTTTATGTCACCTGTTTTACTTTTCATTTTCAATTTATGTGGCAAAAAAAGTCTAGTTAGGAATTTACAACGCTAACTCGAGCTAACACGGGATCCATTGCACTGCAAATGCTTGTTTGTTAATCTAGGGAAAGATTTTGGGTTGAAAGAAATTAATAAACCGTGATTGATAGCAGGCAAAGGAAACAGATTAGATAACGATGCAAATCGCGCAGATATCCGAAGTTAGATTTATTAAGGGCAAGATTTGCAAAGACTGTGAGGTGAACAGGTGTGTCTTACTACCCTGGTACTCCTGACTTAATCCAGCATTCCAGGAGTACTGACTTACTCCTCGAATATAGGTGTAAAGTAGGATTACTTCAAGAGTTACTCACAGCAAACTCTTTCTGAATCAGGCGCAATGTTTACAAAGCAACACAGTGAGGTTACAAACACTAATGTTGGCCCCATTTCATATATGGCATCTTCAGCCATTTTTGTCCCGCTGGATAACGTTATGCGGCATTATAGGGCACGTACATTTGATTTTCGCACTATGACAATGGGCTAACGAATGTCACTATGAAAAGTGCTCTTTGACGCTTTTAGCCTCCCAGCCTTCGTGTAGCAAGCATCACGTGGGGCCATTTGGCCTCTATGACACGTAGGCCCTCATTACAAGTGGCCTGGATAACTAGGGTATGTGCAGAAAATATTGTTAACGCGCATAGAAGTGTGTGTTTAGCGGCTAATAACGCACTCCTGTGGTTTTCCACAGGCGTACTGAGATTTATCTGAAGAAAAATACGTGGATTTTGATGATTACCCTTTCAAAATCCATATGTTTTCCACATGATCAGACATAAGCTTGTATTTGGGCGTTATTTATCATGCCAAATAAATTCTGACCAAGTGGAGTTGAAATGTATTGGGTCCAAAAAATACTGTCCCAAACACCGGGGCACTTGTAATGAGGGCCTAAGTTGGGGAGACCAGTTGTATGAAGTGGGGAAGGAATCAATTTATCCCAAACAAAATCATAATAGGCGTAAAACTGATTGCACGCACAGCAAAAGTCTGAGAATCCAAAGCTGGCCCATGTCAAGATGGCGGGCCTCACAGAGTCCTGGACGTACAGCACAAAGCATGCTGGGAATTGCATTTCTCTTTTCCAATAATGATTTTGGGTGTACACGTCACTTCCTGCTTAGTGCATGTTGGAGAAACACCCGGACTGGGCTGACAACGACCCTCATGACGGGGTCGGGTCACATGAGGCCTACTGGAATCCAAATGACGTCACTAAGGAAACCATTCCTGGTGGCTTCCACCAGACAGTGGAGGGAGGCAAGGCCCACAGTCCTTGGCAGGACAGCGCCGAACAAGAGTCAGAGGCAGGGCGAGGATTATTTCATTCAGTACATCACTGAGGCCGAGGAATCTGTATCACCCGGGGAGAGATGCTGAGCATAAGGCGATAGAACAACACCAGTGCTGCCCTGGATGGGAGCCCAGTCATCTGCATGGGGCATGAGTGTCAGCAGCTCAGGACGCTGCAGGACGCCAGTTACTGGGGGGGGTAATCTGAAATAGAATGGGGGCGGGGCAGTAGAGACAACATAGTCATCAGGATTATTCCACTGCTTTTTTTGTCTTCGTGTTTTTATAATGCTTCCCACGCCCCATGTGAGGCCTAAAGCGCTTATATAGCACTTCCTAGCCCTGAAAAGTCATGAAGAGCTCTGATTTTTCAGCTATATGGTAAGAGGAGTGTTGATGTTACATTGGACTATGTGAGGGTAAACTGGGCCTTATGCGGAATTTCACTTATGCTCGCATAATTTTCATAATTTGTGGAATTTCCGCATTTTGGGTAATTACGTGTCATTTGCAATACAAATTTAACTCAAATGTGCCTTGCGCTCTAAAAAATTTCTGCGAAAACACAGGGAGAACAGAATGCAAGATGCTGTTGTTCACAGTGCTTTCGTTTTGGGGATTTTTTTTTTTTTTGCACAAAATGAACTCTTGCGTCAATTTTTGGGGTGAGGACACGTTTTGCGCTAATATATATCATGAAATGACAGATGTGCATTTCATGTGTTTACGCAAAATTTCACATAGTTTTGCTGACATTTTGAATAATTGAGCAAATTACACAAATTTTACACACTGCTGGGAAAAAATTGGTTTGGAAGCAGGGTAGAAGTCTTAGATAGGATTTCAAACCGCAAGTAAGAATGGGTACTGTATGAGAAATACACAAACCAGAACTAGTAGGTACTTGCCAATTATACCTTTAATGCTAATGGTGATGCTACTTATATTATCCATGGTTGGGAGACTGCTATGAGAAAAATCATAAGGCCATCTGGATCACTTTCCTCTTTGACCTCAAGGACATTGACAAATCATCGTAAAGGATTTCTATCCACTTGATAAAGAGTAATATATACGGTTGTCTAGGCAGAGAGTCCTGTTTTCATGAAAAGCCATGTTTTTATTTGTTGAATTTCGTCCTAATTTACTTGAGGCAAAGTCAGTACTTTATTGTTCAGTTATTTAAAACTTACAATATTAGCAAAATAGAACACAAGTTAAAACATCAACCAATAAATGTCATCATTACATTTAAAATCCACTGTCTTCTTTCATTTTAAATATAACCTAATTGCTCGCTTAAACCCTCAACCTAATATCTGAATATATGTAGTGTAAGGTGTTAACACAAGACATAAATCTCATGAAAATATTTCTTAAAATATTATACATTTGAATCTCACACATTTGAATTGCAAAGATCAGCACCCTACAGGCCAGGTTGTGCCGCAGCCTAATTCATAAGTACCCACAATAAAGAGCCTAGTGCTTAACTTATATCGGGCTCTCTCAGCTATCAAATATATAATAGAGGCCTACGAGTTGTGTCATGTCTTTGTGCGTTCTAGAATCTGCAGTGAATGTGAAGTATGGGTCATATAAGAGAGAACATGGATCTGCATACTAAAACCACTACAATCAAAAAGTGAAACTGCAATTGTCATATATGTAGTCTCAATACATTTCATGCTTTGAAGCTTAACTTTAATTCTCCCATAAAATAAACCAGAGTGAATGAGTATTCATGAAGCATCTCCAACGAATTACAAATGCCACAGATAAAATATCCTTTATAACCAGGGCCACTGGAATTATGTGATGTTGCGAGTTATCAAGTTTAAAAATGTTGAAATAATGAAGTAATATTATTACAAAGTGTGGTAATTATGCTGCATAATTTGTCTTTTCCTGCCACATAATTTACTAAAACCTGCTGCATAATTTGTCCCTCTCATGCTGCATAATTCCACTGGTCCTGTTTGTAACTCAAACTTTACTAGCTTTGACTCTGCAATGCACATGAACTTAAAACATTTCCCACAGAACATTGCGTCTTTCCCTTGAAGACAAGCTATAACTGCTTGCCGGCAGGTATGTACAGTGTCCCTAGTAAAGAACTGTCTCAACTGCCTTTTCCGTAATGATAATAGTGCTGGACAGATACAGACAGTGTGGCAAACGTCTTCCTTTGGATAATTACAAAGCCGACAAAGTCTCAACAGTTGTTCTTCTCCAGACAGGGAAATTAAGACATGTTTGAAAATTGCCTCATGGAAGACACAGCAGCTTAAGCATGGGGCTTAGACCAAACAGACCCCCTAGGTATGTTTGAAACTGAAGGGCACCATATGAACCTAATACCATCCGTGCATGAGATCTTTTGGACAGTGCAGCTTTGTCTAGTACAGGTGAGGGCTTTTTCCCAGAAGAATGTATGGCTTTATTAAATGTAGGTTGTGAAAGGGTTAAAGCCCACATCTCCTCAGCCTTATAGGTGGTTACGGCCAAGTTCAAATAATCGTGTGCCATGTTGTTTCTAGGGTCACTTATGGCTTTCCACACAATAGAGCATAGGGTAGGTCTTGGGTCATTTTGTAATTTATGACAACATTTCAAGAAAGAACCCAGGCTTATTATGCTCTGCCTTCTAAGGCCAAACTCTAAATGAATTTGGGCAGGAGAGGCCTGACGAGGAAGATTAAATAGACATTGATATGCACCTATGATGGCATTATCATTAACTCTGGGCCTGATTACGACCTTGGTGGATGGGATACTCTGTCAAAAACGTGATGGATATCCCACCCGTCATATTGCAAGTTCCCTTATATTCTATGGAATTTGTAAAACGGCAGACGGGCTATCCATCCCGTTTGTGACAGAATATCCCAGCCGCCAAAAGTCGTAATCAGGCCCTTTGTCCGCTCTTCCTCTCAAAGCTTCTATGCCATATGTTAAGAGAGGGAATATGTTTAGCAGCCAATACTTGCAAGAGTGGCTGGAAGGACAGGCCTTTTAATGAACTCTGTAGTGAACAGAAGGCAGCAGTGAGGGTGTTGTTTCCTCATTCTGTTGCTCTACACTGATTCATGAATGCACCTCTGAAATCAAAAATCACCCCTGAATATTTGTACTACTTCATGGTTTCCAGAGCTGCCCCATCTATATAGAATATGGGCGATGAAAGTCTTCTTCCTGTCACTAACATAGTTTTTGTTTTACTGAGATTAACTCTTAACCCATGGTTCGCTGCGTACTGGGAGTTGTACTAATGAAGCGCTGAGAAGGACCTTCCACCTATACTTTGTTTTCTGAAAGGACAGTGGTGCCGGGGTCGATCGAAGGTTTGATTTGGGCTTAGAGTATGAATTGACATGGGTGGGTGATGTTATAATTTCACCCGGCAGCCAGGAAAAATTAGAAAACTCCACTTCTCATGAAGAAGTTTGGGGTTCCCCAAATTTGCTGAAGGCCAACCTAGTTTGAAATTCTTGCATCCCTGCAGCCGGATCACCCACCCAACATGGCCGCCTGAGCAGCAACGGATAAGCACAGTGTCTGATGTCGGAGTCACCTTCTCCTTCCATGCTCCAGGGAGTTCTCTCCGCCTTCTGGCAGCGGGGAAAGGAGATGGGGTACAGCAAGACCAGCAGAAAAATGTACTCTGCCGCCATTCTCCACCCTAGCTCGCCAGAGGTGCAGTTCACGGCACCCGGTTTAACTAATTGACAGTCCTGCTGCAGACTTACCACGGTCTTTGGACTCTTTCATCATTTTTGCCTAATTGATTGGGCTTGCAAACTTTTCGGAACATGGGAGTCTTACAATTTATCCATTCCTTCCAATTCTAAGGAGCCTTGAAAAAGTCAATGATGACGAAACACGTGTCGGCTGTTTTCTTACCATTATGAAATTGATCTACAGGCAACTTTCTGAGTGTGATCTATTGGATTAGGATATCTGTCTTTCCTGAAACACCATAAAATATTAAATGTTTCACACTATGATCCTGCGATGTGCCGTGGTTTCCTCATTCATACAGAGGTGCAGTTCCTGCTGCAGCATATAGAATTGAGTCACCACTAATTTCATAAACTTCACCAGCTTCATAATTTCCAAAGCTGGCCAAGTTAAAAGATATTCCAACACATTGTGAGCCCGCTGTCAGTGCACCCTTGTCCACTCATAGTCTGAGTGAGGATAATGTTCCAGAAGTTGGTGGTTGGGTCCTTGGTGACCGCAGTGGTCTAACATGGATCCCGAGAATAGGCGAAGAGAGGACACCTCCCATGATGCATTTTGTTTGGTGGAAAAAAAGTGTGAATTGATTGAACGTGGGCATGATCAGAAGTGCCTAGGTCTTTACACAGAACACACATAGTAGGTTACATTGAATAAATTAAGACACTTGCTATGTGCCCTAAAATAGTTCTGCCTTAAGACACTTTTTTGTTGTTTTTTTAAGGATGGCCCGATGCTTCTGCAACAAGAGTTTTCCAAAACACAGACAAAGCAATACAGGTAGTAAGAGGTCTCCCCTCACACTCAGGGGCGCTGATTGGTCAGGAAGATTGGTGGGGAGGGGGGAGTTTACGATTACCCGACAATCACTCTGGGATATGATTTTAAAATATATTATACACAAGCGGGGGCCACGAGAGGGACTTAAAAGCCAGTGAAAGGGGAGCGGAATGAAGATTGGTGGGGGTAGGAAGTGTGAGGAACAATATTTTGTAAAATGTTCAACATTTTGGTCAAACAGATGAGGGGTGCGTGTTTTTGTCAGTGAGCGCATACAAAGATCCCAGGTGAAATTCGACAGACACCTTACCATCCCTTCTGAAAGCTCCTGTACCCACCTATTCGTCAAAAAATACATTAGGGAGTGTAACACCCCCAAAGACCCCCCCCCCCCCCCCCCCCCCCAAATGAAGCTACGCCCCTGCTCGCAGCCTCACGTTCCCGGCTCACGTTTGCGCGCTCTGGAGTCACCTGCTGCTTTCAGAATAGAAAGTGACTCGATCAGGTTGGGGGGGGGGAGGGGAGGGGGTGTCTCCCAGCGCCCAGCTCATAAAGTCGACCCCCTGTCATTTGGCAACTCTGAGTAATGGAACTACTTATGAGTCGGAAGCATTAACCCCTCGTCGCCCAGGCTGAACGCCCACCGCCAGGGGAGTTGTAACCAGGGGCGTGGGTTCCATTGGTGCAGCAGGTGCAGTCGCACCGGGGTCCAGAGAGGTGGGGGGCACTGGAACGTGAGTGCTTCTGTATTTCAGTTTAAACAGCAGGCGGGGGAGGGGTATTTTTTCCTTGCATTAGAGTCCATTACCCTGGCAACGTCACTGGATGTAACTAATCTTTGACACATGACGCAGACGTCTCCACTGAAAGACCGAGCCCAGCCCTGGCCAGTCCCAGTGCCCACAGCGGGTGCCAAGGCCCTGAGTAGGTAACTTACCGCCCTGGATGCCAGGATCAGAGGGTGCAGGGGCGAGCTGGCCTTTCGGGACACTAGATTTCCTGCCAGACCAGCCTCTGAAAGGCCGGTAGGGCTGGGGTGAATCAGCCTCTTGCCTGGCTGGCGCCTTAGTCTGCTATGACGCTCTGAAGGGTTCGTAAATCAGACCGAGTAATTTCCAGCAGCCAGGTCCTGAACCCTTAGTCCTCTTTCTCACCTTCTGCTCCGTCACACTGCTAGCGCTGCGAGGCTTTGCGTGACCAGAGCAGCGCTCTGGTCCCTAACGCAATAAACCGAAGCACTTCAAATAAAGATCCCGCTGCAGCTGTAATACCCTTCCAACCAAGCACTACCCCAAGGGATAGTGTGCTACCTCTCGAACAATGCGCCTCGGCATCTCGCAAAGGGTTAAGAGGCGCTATACAATGCTGCGCCAGCCCTTAGACCAACCATCACCAAGGATCTGTCGCACACTGCTGGCCAACCAGAGGACTCGAGTCACCTCTGCAGGTCCCAGCTGTCTAGGTGCTATGACCACGTCAGCGTCAATCAGACATGGGATGGTTAACAAAGTCCATCCCAGCAGATCTCTCCACCATCTCGCACTCAGCCTATTCCCGCTCAGGACCACACATTTTAAACAAAACATCTCAGCATGGACAGCCCAGTGCAGTGACCAGATAAGTGGACTAGGATTATAAGAAATACCAAAACAGGGCCTGCTGAGCTGCTGAAAGCTGCTAGCATGCTGAAAACCATGAACTGTGCGCCTGTCTCACACTTCATCATGCACCGGACTGCTGAGGGTTGTCACACCACCACAACCGCACTTGGTGGCCATCACTCACAAGCACTTCCCACAGAGGATGGAAGCAACCACACACACTACATGATGTAGCATGCTGTCTATGTAGGGAAGCGCTTCAGTGCCCCACTTAAACATAGGAAGCGCTACATAAATCTTACAATAGAATAGAATGTAAATAAAGGCGACACTTGGCTCACTGCCCAGCTTATGCCCTGACACAAGCGACACGAGGGCAGAGTGCCCACCTCACTGTCCATCTCATGCCAGCAACAGCCTCAAGAGGCTAGCAGCCCCCCCCCACAGCGCCTGGAGATCCCTCGAAAAGCTTGTACTCTACAAGAATGCGTGATTGATTGATTAATGCCCCTCTACACAGGAAGCATGAAAGGCCACAATACTCAGCTCACTTCCCGGGTCATGCATTGATGCAGGAAGCATGGGAGGGCAGAGAGCTCAGCTCACTGCTCAGTTTATGCCATGTTTGTGAACACAAACCCTGCGAGTAGAGGTCTCCCGAGGTCTGCAATTATTTTCTGGTGTCTTTGTGCTCACTGTGCTCTGAACAGGCCAAATGTGCCACTTATGGATACTTTATAAAACTCCGGGGGGCGTGTCACAAACAGGTGCACTGGCTCAGAACTGTGACAAGCACCATTTGTTTGCATTGAAGGTGTCTAAAGTTCATCCTTATAACTTAAACTGTCTCCACATTAATGCGTGTAATGCAGCCAGCACAAGTTGGAAACTGAGCAGGGACTGCCCCTCTCTATTTAGTTTTGCTGCCAGAAGTTCATGCATTAGCTAAGAGAAATTCCAGATCATATGTATGAACTTCAGACACTTCAAACACAGAGAAACTAGACCTCTGCTCTGAGCTGAGTCAGCGCAGCTCTTCATGATACAGCCCCTTATTTTAGTCAATAAAAAAACAATAAAATTACCTAAATAAATAAACAAAATCACACGTCTAAATAAAATAGGACCCGGATGCCCCCCGTAGACCCCAGCCCCAACACCCACCAAACGAAAACAGACAAATCCTGATTGACTTTGACATACATGAACACGTAAGCACACAAAACAAAATATGTACATGTCCATACGGAGAGATGTACACACATACTTACATGCACACAAAAACACACACACATATATGCACACAGATATGTGTATACACACATATATAAACAGATTAACACATACAAATACGCCTACACACCTTTGAAAAAGCGCAAGTTTACTGTACATATGTCTATCTGAAAACAAATATAAACACATACACAAATCCAACTCATACATATATATGCATATATAAAGTCATACAAATATATAAACCCACCTTCTAACATACATACATTGACTCATTCATACATAATTATATTTGTACACACATACATATAAATAGATATAAGTAAATATTTAGTGATTGGTGTATATATTTATTCAGTGGCCGCGGCATGGTTAACAGAAAAGCTGCGTAAAAGAGAAGCTCTACGCAGGACATTTGTATGTTGTGGTGGTTAACACAGAGCTCAAGGTGCGAGATACTGCTGTAGACTGCGGACGCCCGCGTACGGGGAATGAAGTGCTCAGACACAAAAGCACAGTCCAGGGGTTCCCCACCTGTGGTCTGGGGACCCCTGGGGGTCCGCGAAGCCTTCTCAGGGGGTCCACGACTGCTTAGAAAATTAAATATGTACGAATTAGGTCCCCAGATTTCAGTAAAGACTCAGTGGGGGGTCCCCAAGTTCCAGTAATGATAAAGTGCGGGTCCCCAAGTTCCAGTAATGATAAAGTGGGGGTCGACAGAAGTCAAAAGGTTGGGAACCACCGGCATAGTCCATATCTAGGCTCATACC
Source organism: Pleurodeles waltl (assembly GCF_031143425.1). Classification (NCBI taxonomy): domain Eukaryota; kingdom Metazoa; phylum Chordata; class Amphibia; order Caudata; family Salamandridae; genus Pleurodeles; species Pleurodeles waltl. Next base: position 62,777,954 of record NC_090451.1, on the reverse strand, counting down.
ATGGCAGTGAAACTAAATGTGACGCAATAACGTTATTTTAAACACTTGTACTGATATGAATGCATTCACACACTTATTACTACAAATTCTAGTTTACCACTGTAAAGCAAAAGTGACAAATGAAAAACAATGTTTACAGCCTCACAGTTTCATGTAACAATTACTTTACACATGGAAACAACTCTTCTAATACAACTGTTTGACCTGTTTGTTTCCTGGGTTTGGCAAAATACATTCAAAAAAGCAAATGAACACCAGCAAAATGTCATGGAATAAACCATATATGCAAATAGGCAGAATATAATGTGCGACTTATTACCATTGTTGAGGGTGGGGAGAGGTGTTTACTTATGCCACACTCACCAAATAAATAGCATATTACAGTCTGCACAACTGTGTGTGTATATTCACACTTCTGTAATCATAAATTAAAAAAATATGAGGAACGAGGGGGTGTCAACAAATCATGTCCTGCAAGCCATGCAGGTGGAACTGTTGGTTAAGGTTCTGTTGAAGGTGGATTAAGGAAGGTTCAACAGGGCGGACTCCCACATAAAAGGAATAAACTCTACGGCCTGGGAACTTTGAAGTGTTGATCGCAGCGATGGAGTGTAGCACGAGACGGCTGCAGCAAGGTGACGGGGAATGTTGTAGATTGCTTTCAAGAGCGCACCACAGACACACACCACTCATGAACCACAGACACACACCACTCATGAACCACAGACACACACCACTCATGAACCACAGACACACACCACTCATGAACCACAGACACACACCACCAGTGCTTAATTTGAGCCATAAATTGCAGGTTGGACCCATCGGCACTCATTTTTGGGGGATTGGCACCTATTTTGCTGCATCAGGTATTTACCAAGAGCAAAAGAGGAAAACAAGCCAAGTGGAGAGACTGGGGAAGAGAAAGACAGAACCACGCAGAAAGGGAAGAGGCAGAAATGAGATAAAGGGGCAGGGAGTGCCTGGTAGTGGATTAAAGAGGGATGAAGGGGATTTAAGACTACTCCGCCTTGGAATTCGGAGCGCTGACATTTAATAGCATTGGCCATGGGCTTCTGAGCAGAGCATTGGGCACCGGCACTCGCGCTTTTAAAAACTAAGCACTGTCCATCACAAGCACACTACACAAAGAGACATACATGACACGCTTACACAAACCATCCACACTTAACAGACACACCCCAACTGCTGACACCACAAATACATTACATCATCCAGGTCTGATGCTGGTGCTTCTCTTCAGAAACCGCAGAGGAGAGCGTGGGTGGCAGGAGGGTGGCTCGATGCGGGTGGTACCGCAGGGTGAAAAGGGGGCATTGCCAGGCAAAGTAGTGCGAAACGTACAGAGGATTCAGTCAAAGTCCGATTGTCCTACGGGAACATGAGAATCATTCACAAGAGGCCTGAAAGCTTGGACACTCAACATTTTTTTGACATATCGCTGACTCTGCCCCATCCCAGATAGCGCCTGATCTTCCAATATGCACACCCTTCTCAGAATACAGGATAGGCGCATTGCAGTAATATTGTAGGGTGTGTGAAGGGCTATCGACAGAGTAGAGCAGCCGGGTACTCAAGTGGCGGAACTAAGCTGAAGTAGGCCTCCCTGCAAAGAACGTGGAGGCGGTCCCCCCCAGACTCACTCAGATCAGGCGCTGTGCTGAGGGGCCCCCCTGGTGCTCGCCAACCCCTTACCCCCCATGCAACACTTGGGCTGCGGGGTCTTTGTTACGCCACTAGGGTACTCCAATGAGTTTGCTCAAAAGCCGGATCTATGCCAGATATAGCTAAAATGTACTTGTGGGCCAAGGTTGGACATCACCGAATAGAAGGTGCGAAGGCGGCGATGGGTGAAATGGAAGGTATATTTAGAAGGAATTCCGCCTGAAGGGAGTGGTAAATATTGCCATTCTCACAAACACTGGAGTTAAATTTATGGGATAAAAGTTGTGTTTTTCACTCCTGGAAGGACAGTTGCAAGGCTTTTAAAGTCATTAAAAGTCTCTCCTTTAGCTAAATTGATTGACCCTTTTATTAAAACCAAACTCATTACCATTACGGGTCCTTCTTTTCAGCTTTTTCGAGGCACCTAAATGGGCCAAAGCTGTTAAATATTGATTAGTGCATCTGGGACCATGCCAATTAACTTCCTGCAGTTAATTGGTTGCCTGGATGTCACAACCCCACGTGATAGTAGGAGGGGGTCGGACCGGGGTCTCGAACTTGATGCCCTATTGCTTTTAGGTTTACTACGTCACCACGTGCATTAAGTACAGGCCGCAAAACATGGCGCCCTGGTCGCGCGCTCACCGAGTCTACAAGGAAGGCGAGGTCATTAAGGCCGAGAGAAAATGCATTAGAGGCTTTCTTCTGCCCGGTCTACCCTGACGAGAATTTAAATGATTTCGTAGAACACAATGAGATTCCGCATTATTTGTAATTAGTCGTAATTAAGCGATGACCCGACCCCAGGCGCTCCTCTCCGGTCACGTGCTCTGATCATCTCTGTGATGTTAGGGACAGGCAGTGATCGAGCAGACGGGGTGAGGCCGTCTATGGCAGAAGGGCCAAGGAGGGACAGGCAGAGCGGTCCAAGGAGGGACAAGCAGAGGGGTCCAAGGAGGGACAGGCAGGAGCATAAAGGAGGGACTGGCAGAGGGGGTCCAAGGAGGGGCAGGCAGGGGAGAGCCAAGAAGGGACAGGCAGGGGAGTGCCAAGCAGAGAGGGTCCAAGGAGAGAGAGAGGAAGAGGGGGTCCAAGGAGGAACAGACAGGGGAGATCCAAGGAGGGACAGGCAGAGTGGGTCCAAGGAGGGAGAGGCAGAGGGGGTCCAAGGAGGGAGAGGCAGGAGCATAAAGGATGGACAGGCAGAGGTGGTCCAAGGAGGGGCAGGCAGGGGAGAGCCAAGAAGGGACAGGCAGGGGAGTGCCAAGGGGGGACAGGCAGGGGAGTGCCGGGGAGGGGGGGGGGTGAAGGGGCAGGCAGAGGGGGTCCAAGGAGAGAGAGAGGAAGAGGGGGTCCAAGGAGGAACAGACAGGGGAGATCCAAGGAGGGACAGGCAGAGTGGGTCCAAGGAGGGAGAGGCAGAGGGGGTCCAAGGAGGGAGAGGCAGGAGCATAAAGGATGGACAGGCAGAGGTGGTCCAAGGAGGGGCAGGCAGGGGAGAGCCAAGAAGGGACAGGCAGGGGAGTGCCAAGGGGGGACAGGCAGGGGAGTGCCGGGGAGGGGGGGGGGTGAAGGGGCAGGCAGAGGGGGTCCAAGGAGAGAGAGAGGAAGAGGGGGTCCAAGGAGGAACAGACAGGGGAGATCCAAGGAGGGACAGGCAGAGTGGGTCCAAGGAGGGAGAGGCAGAGGGGGTCCAAGGAGGGACAGGCAGGAGCATAAAGGATAGACAGGCAGAGGTGGTCCAAGGAGGGGCAGGCAGGGGAGAGCCAAGAAGGGACAGGCAGGGGAGTGCCAAGGGGGGACAGGCAGGGGAGTGCCGGGGAGGGGGGGGGGAAGGGGCAGGCAGAGGGGGTCCAAGGAGAGAGAGAGGAAGAGGGGGTCCAAGGAGGAACAGACAGGGGAGATCCAAGGAGGGACAGGCAGAGTGGGTCCAAGGAGGGAGAGGCAGAGGGGGTCCAAGGAGGGACAGGCAGGAGCATATAGGATGGACAGGCAGAGGGGGTCCAAGGAGGGGCAGGCAGGGGAGTGCCAATGAGGGACAGGCAGGGGAGTGCCAAGGAGGGACAGGCAGGGGGTTTAAGGAGGGAAAGGCTGGAGGGCCAAGGAGGGACAGGCAGGAGCCTGTCAGAGGGGCAGAGAGGATCCAAGGAGGGACAGGTGGGGAGGTCCAAGGAGGGATGGGCAGGGGAGAGCCAAGGCGGGACAGGCAGCAGGGCTTCGGGCCCATGCTTTGGGTCGGAGGGGCTGGGGGGAGAAAGACCTAACATCCCAAACTACTGTAGAATATTCAGTGAGTGGCGTTGGCTTATGTGAGGGGAAAGGTGCGAGGTGCACGAGGTAGTAAGGGAAAGAGTAACAACCATTTCTGAGGAGAACGGGTGGGAGGGAGACCTGGAAATAACGCGAGAGTTCCTGTGTTTCCTAAGGTGAGTGAGCTGCATATATCCGAGGGAGTAAGGTGAAGAAGGGAATCTGAGGCGAGGATCTTGATGAATTTGAGGTAGTGAGGAGAAAACTGGAAATGTGGGTTAGAAGCTGGTACCTGAGGAACTGAGGGGAATGGGGCATTAGAGGGTGTGATGCCTGGTGCATCGCGAGGGCTTCAACAATTATAGAGGGCTATTCACTAAACTAACTCACACTTGGGAGTAATTTACATGTGTAATGTACTCTTACACGTGAGGAGTAACTTTGCAACTTATGGCAATTTGCAAATCAGAGTGAAAAGTAACTGAAAATTTAGACTTACCACTTCCTTGAAAAAGGGGGTGGGGTAAATTTACAAGTGTAAGTAACTACTGCCAAAAAAGAAACAGTAGTAAGCCCAGCACTACAAATGGCCAACACCCTTCACATAGAAAATAATGGAGGCATGGGCTTAAAAATAAAAGCCATTGTAAATAATGTTAAATTAAACTAAGTGATTTAAAATAGTTAGAAATATATAATTAAAAATAATTTAGTGTTAACACAAACCTACAAATAAAACATTATTTAACTATACACTATTTAAATAACCCCTTAAAATTATAATTTAATTCAACATTATCTTTTATTAAGATACAATTACATTAAAGTAATTTAGTTTTAATAATTCTTAGGATATAAAAAAAATATGCTTTACTTCAAGTGGAATTTTTTTTTTTTAATTTAAACCACAGAAAAATAAATTAAATATATATTTTAATATTTACATTACAGGTTTAATTTAAATTGTGTTGATACTGTAGTGTCTTTATTTTATCCTACATTTAAAATCGATATATACAATTAGTTTACATTAATATTTCATAACAAAATGTCTTCTCATTTTTTATAAAGATGAATACACTTTTTCAATGTTCCCCATACTCAGCCATACAGACATCCTTATCCAGACTGTGGAGCCTTCTTATTGAGAAGTATGGGGAAAAGTAAAAAAGTTTATTTAACTAAAAAAATAGCAACATTTTTACTAATATCGAGTTTATCATTTTTAGAGCACAGTATAGACATTGTAAGCGCTGCTCTTCCCACACCCAAATCTTTTTACTGAAAATATGTTATAAATATTTTCCAAATGTTTTTGCTTGACAAGTAACACAACTTCTGGAACTTTTACTAGTCAGTAGACCGCAAGGCTCTACACCAAGTTGTAACACTACCAAACACTCAGATGTGTGCTAAATCGACAATGCAAATCCAACCAGAGTTTGGTCGATCTCCTAATTTTCTCAAAACAACTTCTAACCATGCAAGGAAGACTACGCTGGTCTGCAATAGACCCAGGGGAAGAGGGGTGTGGAAGAGAAAGAACCAGAGACCCTGTATATCTTCACTCTGCCTGCTCTTACAGCTGGGTTCAACAAGAAATAACTATCTAAGTATTTCACCTTTTAAGTACCAGCTCTGTCACTCTACTAGGACATATCATGCCCCTTGTAGCAATCTCTCTATTTCTGACCCTCTGTAAAAGGAGGAATCTCTGAGCCTTCTTAGAGCTCAAACGCAAATGGAATTTGTGGTACAAATGCAAGAGAATACTTGAACTACAATGCTTGTTTCTATGCAGATAAATATCTTCAGTAATTTGCAAAGTAAATCTGTGCCTGGAATGATCCTCAACATAACACGTCCTTAGGCTTAACACCAACTTGTGACTAAATGAAACTTGGTGTGTGTAAAACCAAGGAGCATTCCTGCTCCTCTTGTAGAGCAAATAGTGCAGGCCAGAATCAATATCCTTGGGAAAGGGTGACTAAATCCTGCAATACTATCCTAGAATATCTCCCTCAATGCAAGGCCTTTGATAACTCCAGGCAGCGCCTTTGTGTTCCGGTTCCTCCAACATGAATCAGTCGCAGCAACTTCTTCTCTTGATGAGACAACAAAGAGTGGCCCAATGCACGAGGAACTTATCCTCCATGAATGCCCAACTCTACTGCCTCAGGCCCCCCATGAAGTCAGTGTGTCTGTCCTCTCAGCACAGGTGAGCGTGGTCCACGGATCATGACACGCACACACGGGCCAGGCCCGGACGCTACTAGGCGTTCCATACACGGCAGGAGCAGGTCTACCTATCAGTTTCCAGTTGAATGGATTAATGGAATTATTGCCCTTGATTTCATTTAAGTAGTTATAGTAATACTGGAATCAGTGATTTGGAGGTGAAAAGTTCAGGGCTGGAGACTGTGTTTGTAATGACCTGGCGTGAGGTGGTCACCCTACAGCCCATGAGATACATTTTAGTCCAATAAATCTATAAAGTTATAATTCGCACATGCAACAGCTATCCTAAACACCAGGTACAGCCCCAGCCCCCCTGGACCTATGATGAACACCCCTAAACTGAAACCATAATGCAGATAGTACGGGACGTTGTCATTAACGTCCTTGCATTGGTTCAATTTATACACATGTTGGGCAGTGGTGTAACAAAGGCCCCGCAGCTCCCGCAGTATGTGGTGGTGGAGGGTGGCGAGCTCCAGGGGGCCCTTTCAGCTGAGTACCCTGGCCTGAGAGCTCCTGAGGGAGTCCAGAGGGGCCCCCCCTTCTTTCTACTTTGCAGGGGGCCCCCCCAAGTGTCTTTACGCCACCGATATCAGACCGAATAGAACGGAATGTGTGTGTTTTGGGGAGATCTGTCATTACACTCTCGCTTTCTGGAAAATGCAATAAAAACAAATTGAATTATTTCTAACGTGCAGGACATTTTTACCAAGGGCAAGAAGGAAAAGGAGCTTTTATATGACAAATAATAAGAATAACATATTTATAGAACTCTTAGTGCCGAGGGCTTGCACTTAGCTATAAAGCACTTTCAGATGTAACAGTGGCAGGTAACAGCCATGTCATGACAACACCTTCCTCCCTGCTCTACTTGCTAAGGTGCCACCGGAAGAGGAAGGAATCTGCAAGAGGCAAGCACAGCAGAGAGCTGGGCTGGGGCACGGTCAGTCACAGCTCAGGCTATATCCTGACACGTGGCCACGTTCGCCAAACCTTGCCCTTGCCTTTCACATATCATTACTGTCAGGTGTGGTAGGCCATCGGTTCTTGCGGACTACAAGTCCCAGAATTCCCGGTTTTGTTAAATGAAAACCGGGACTGGAATGATGGCGCTGAGCTGAAAGGAACTGATCTGGCAGCCATGGATCCGACTGACTCTGTCCCAGACCATCCGCTCTCTCAGAGGCACGAACCGCCTGGAAGGTTTCTCCATAGGACACGGATCTGCACTTGCACAGACCCACGCACTGGGATGGGGTATGTCAGACACCCCCACCCCCATCGTGCCCAGCTCCCTCCCCCGCTCTGCTCCTCGGGTTACAATCACACCCTTGCAGCGGTGTGCACCAGCGCTCCCATTTGCATGTGAATTCATATTGAATTTCAAAGGCTGCGATCCTCGCGTTAAAATACCTGCCTGTGAGTGACCTTCCCAGACTTATTAGAATTTAAAACGATGAACTTCAAAGCTCTGCGAGAAGAGACACATATCAGAGCGGCTGAGGCTTCCCGCCAAGGCTGATAGAGGGGGCTCTGCTGGAACCGTACCCACGAGCCAATCAAGCACAGGACCCGCCGCCAGGGGGCGCTGGAAGGACCGCCCCACGGCCAGTCAATCACCTCCACATCTCTGTGCGCATGCTCACTCACGTTCTGCGTTTAGCGTTTGTATATTTGTAAGGCGGTACCAGGTGATTGGAGTTAGCCTGTGCATGGTGTTGTTCCCTACTTGGTGTGCCTGAGCTCTGTTGGTCTACACACTAATGTTTGAATTTTTGTATTCAATCTAACTTTACCCGCAGTAGTACGTTTGTGAATATGCTACTCTTACCAGCTTCAGTCCTACATCATTAAAACACTCTGATGCCCTTGAGCCCTGTGTGTAGGCCCGGGCGGAACTCATGGAGTTTCAGTCCACAGAATCCCATGGTGTTACATAGAAACTCTGCGAGATTCCGCGGAGTTCCGCGAGTGGGCGTGCTGCTCGTACTGAGTTTTAATGCCGGGAGCTTCTTCCACCCTGTACAATCAGTGTGAGTGGCACCAAGCAGCGTGCCAGAGGGCGCTGCTTCTTTCTACCGCTCAAGTAGATTTTCTACTCAAGCTGCAGCTTTTTCAACACGTACGGTTGTGACCTGCCGCGATCGCCCACGTTGATAAATGTCACCAGGAGACGTTCTAGTGCCCAAAGTCATGATTGGGGAAGCAAATTCTCGCTCGCCCTCCCCAACTAATCATTGGTGAGCCACATGTGAGGAAAAAAAAAAACTCTGCCACGCGGCGGTTGGCAGAGTTTTGCAGGAACTCTGCACTCCTAGCAGAGCGAGGAGTGGGCAAAACTCTGCTAACTCCAGCGGCAGAGCGGAATTTTTTGCCCACCCCAACTTTTATGTGATATACAAAAATATAAATAATTAAAATGCATTTTGTCCTATCGAATCTTTAGCATGGGCCAGGTCAATACTATAATCCAGTGGCTCTTAACCTGCCGTCCGAGGAGCCCTGGGGCTACGCAAAGCATACTCACGAAGTCCACGACTGCGTAGAAAATCAAATAATATTAACCTATTATTAAAGTGTACTTAAATAAAGAAGCAAACTGAAAATTGAAAGAAAAAAAGTTCTTTAAATGGGAAGGAATTTGGAACTGGAGGCTGAAAATGAAGTAGAAACCTAAAATTGATTTATGGTAGCAGTACACGTGCATCAAACAGAATGTGGGATGGAAGCTGAATTTACGAAAGCTTCAACCTTCCCAATAAACTTACAATTTTTATTTTTTAATAATTGGTTGAGAATTAAATAAACTATTTAATCATTTGTGTATTTGTTTGATGAATGCTTGTCTCTGTATTTTAAGAATATTTTATTGTGGTTCAAATAATTGCCACTGCTATAGACCAGGGTCCCAGCCCACCTTCCAGGAATGACTCAGTGGGGGATCACCAGATTCTGAAAACAATTCAGTTGGGGTCCCTGGGTTCCAGTAATGATTAAGTAGGTAATCCACAAAAGTCAAAAGGTAAAAAACCTCTGTTGAAAGCTATTTGAATCTGCTCAGCACTCACCAAATGGGTTCAGCATTTCCAATATTATCAAATCAGTTCAGCTCTGTGCACCTGCTCACAGCTACAAAATCAATCAATACAACTCTGTGCACCCGGTCACAGCTACAAACTACACAGACCACCATGCACCTGTTCACCGGGTACCAAATCAATACAACTCTATTCACAAGTTATAGGATCAATATAGCTGTGTGCACCTGCTCAAGTTATAAAATTGTGTGCACCTGCTCACTAGTTACCAAATCAGTACAGCTCTGTGCACCTGTTCACCGGTTATAAAGCAAACACAGCTCTGGGCACCTGCTCACCAGCTGCTAAATCAGTACAGCTCTGCGCACCTGCTCACCAGTTACCACACCAACACAGCTCCGTGCACCTGCTCACCGGTTATAAAGCAAACACAGCTCTAGGCACCTGCTCACCAGCTGCTAAATCAGTACAGCTCTGTGCACCTGCTCACCAGCTGCTAAATCAGTACAACTCTGCGCACCTGCTCACCAGTTACCACACCAACACAGCTCCGTGCACCTGCTCACCGGTTATAAAGCAAACACAGCTCTAGGCACCTGCTCACCAGCTGCTAAATCAGTACAGCTCTGTGCACCCGCTCACCAGCTGCTAAATCAGTACAGCTCTGTGCACCTGCTCACTGGTTATAAAGCAAACACAGCTCTATGCACCTGCTCACCAGCTGCTAAATCAGTACAGATCTGTGCACCTGCTCACCAGGTACCACACCAATACAGCTCCGTGGACCTGCTCACCAGCTGCTAAATCAGTACAGCTCTGTGCACCTGCCCACCTGCTGCTAAATCAGTACAGCTCTGTGCACCTGTTCACCGGTTATAAAGCAAACACAGCTCTAGGCACCTGCTCACCAGCTGCTAAATCAGTACAGCTCTGTGCACCCGCTCACCAGCTGCTAAATCAGTACAGCTCTGTGCACCTGCTCACTGGTTATAAAGCAAACACAGCTCTATGCACCTGCTCACCAGCTGCTAAATCAGTACAGATCTGTGCACCTGCTCACCAGGTACCACACCAATACAGCTCCGTGGACCTGCTCACCAGCTGCTAAATCAGTACAGCTCTGTGCACCTGCCCACCTGCTGCTAAATCAGTACAGCTCTGTGCACCTGTTCACCGGTTATAAAGCAAACACAGCTCTAGGCACCTGCTCACCAGCTGCTAAATCAGTACAGCTCTGTGCACCCGCTCACCAGCTGCTAAATCAGTACAGCTCTGTGCACCTGCTCACTGGTTATAAAGCAAACACAGCTCTATGCACCTGCTCACCAGCTGCTAAATCAGTACAGATCTGTGCACCTGCTCACCAGGTACCACACCAATACAGCTCCGTGGACCTGCTCACCAGCTGCTAAATCAGTACAGCTCTGTGCACCTGCCCACCTGCTGCTAAATCAGTACAGCTCTGTGCACCTGATCACCAGTTACCACACCAATACAGCTCTATGCACCTGCTCACTAGTTACCAAATCAGTACAGCTCTGTGCACCTGTTCACCGGTTATAAAAACAAACACAGCTCTGTACACCTGCTCACCAGTTACCACACCAATACAGCTCCGTGCACCTGCTCACCAGCTGCTAAATCAGTACACCTCTGTACACCTGCCCACCTGCTGCTAAATCAGTACAGCTCTGTGCACCTGATCACTAGTTACCACACCAATACAGCTCTATGCACCTGCTCACTAGTTACCAAATTAGTACAGCTCTGTGCACCTGTTCACCGGTTATAAAACAAACACAGCTCTGTACACCTGCTCACCAGTTACCACACCAATACAGCTCCGTGCACCTGCTCACCAGCTGCTAAATCAGTACAGCTCTGTGCACCTGTTCACCGGTTATAAAGCAAACACAGCTCTAGGCACCTGCTCACCAGCTGCTAAATCAGTACAGCTCTGCGCACCTGCTCACCAGTTACCACACCAATACAGCTCTGTGCACCTGCTCATCAGTTACCACACCAACACAGCTCCGTGCACCTGCTCACCGGTTATAAAGCAAACACAGCTCTAGGCACCTGCTCACCAGCTGCTAAATCAGTACAGCTCTGTGCACCTGCCCACCTGCTGCTAAATCAGTACAGCTCTGTGCACCTGTTCACCGGTTATAAAGCAAACACAGCTCTAGGCACCTGCTCACCAGCTGCTAAATCAGTACAGCTCTGTGCACCCGCTCACCAGCTGCTAAATCAGTACAGCTCTGTGCACCTGCTCACTGGTTATAAAGCAAACACAGCTCTATGCACCTGCTCACCAGCTTCTAAATCAGTACAGATCTGTGCACCTGCTCACCAGGTACCACACCAATACAGCTCCGTGGACCTGCTCACCAGCTGCTAAATCAGTACAGCTCTGTGCACCTGCCCACCTGCTGCTAAATCAGTACAGCTCTGTGCACCTGATCACCAGTTACCACACCAATACAGCTCTATGCACCTGCTCACTAGTTACCAAATCAGTACAGCTCTGTGCACCTGTTCACCGGTTATAAAAACAAACACAGCTCTGTACACCTGCTCACCAGTTACCACACCAATACAGCTCCGTGCACCTGCTCACCAGCTGCTAAATCAGTACACCTCTGTACACCTGCCCACCTGCTGCTAAATCAGTACAGCTCTGTGCACCTGATCACTAGTTACCACACCAATACAGCTCTATGCACCTGCTCACTAGTTACCAAATTAGTACAGCTCTGTGCACCTGTTCACCGGTTATAAAACAAACACAGCTCTGTACACCTGCTCACCAGTTACCACACCAATACAGCTCCGTGCACCTGCTCACCAGCTGCTAAATCAGTACAGCTCTGTGCACCTGTTCACCGCTTATAAAGCAAACACAGCTCTAGGCACCTGCTCACCAGCTGCTAAATCAGTACAGCTCTGCGCACCTGCTCACCAGTTACCACACCAATACAGCTCTGTGCACCTGCTCATCAGTTACCACACCAACACAGCTCCGTGCACCTGCTCACCGGTTATAAAGCAAACACAGCTCTAGGCACCTGCTCACCAGCTGCTAAATCAGTACAGCTCTGTGCACCTGCCCACCTGCTGCTAAATCAGTACAGCTCTGTGCACCTGTTCACCGGTTATAAAGCAAACACAGCTCTAGGCACCTGCTCACCAGCTGCTAAATCAGTACAGCTCTGTGCACCCGCTCACCAGCTGCTAAATCAGTACAGCTCTGTGCACCTGCTCACTGGTTATAAAGCAAACACAGCTCTATGCACCTGCTCACCAGCTTCTAAATCAGTACAGATCTGTGCACCTGCTCACCAGGTACCACACCAATACAGCTCCGTGGACCTGCTCACCAGCTGCTAAATCAGTACAGCTCTGTGCACCTGCCCACCTGCTGCTAAATCAGTACAGCTCTGTGCACCTGATCACCAGTTACCACACCAATACAGCTCTATGCACCTGCTCACTAGTTACCAAATCAGTACAGCTCTGTGCACCTGTTCACCGGTTATAAAAACAAACACAGCTCTGTACACCTGCTCACCAGTTACCACACCAATACAGCTCCGTGCACCTGCTCACCAGCTGCTAAATCAGTACACCTCTGTACACCTGCCCACCTGCTGCTAAATCAGTACAGCTCTGTGCACCTGATCACTAGTTACCACACCAATACAGCTCTATGCACCTGCTCACTAGTTACCAAATTAGTACAGCTCTGTGCACCTGTTCACCGGTTATAAAACAAACACAGCTCTGTACACCTGCTCACCAGTTACCACACCAATACAGCTCCGTGCACCTGCTCACCAGCTGCTAAATCAGTACAGCTCTGTGCACCTGTTCACCGCTTATAAAGCAAACACAGCTCTAGGCACCTGCTCACCAGCTGCTAAATCAGTACAGCTCTGCGCACCTGCTCACCAGTTACCACACCAATACAGCTCTGTGCACCTGCTCATCAGTTACCACACCAACACAGCTCCGTGCACCTGCTCACCGGTTATAAAGCAAACACAGCTCTAGGCACCTGCTCACCAGCTGCTAAATCAGTACAGCTCTGTGCACCCGCTCACCAGCTGCTAAATCAGTACAGCTCTGTGCACCTGTTCACCGGTTATAAAGCAAACACAGCTCTAGGCACCTGCTCACCAGCTGCTAAATCAGTACAGCTCTGTGCACCCACTCACCAGCTGCTAAATCAGTACAGCTCTGTGCACCTGCTCACTGGTTATAAAGCAAACACAGCTCTGTGCACCTGCTCACCAGCTGCTAAATCAGTACAGATCTGTGCACCTGCTCACCAGTTACCACACCAATACAGCTCCGTAGACCTGCTCACCAGCTGCTAAATCAGTACAGCTCTGTGCACCTGCCCACCTGCTGCTAAATCAGTACAGCTCTGTGCACCTGATCACCAGTTACCACACCAATACAGCTCTATGCACCTGCTCACTAGTTACCAAATCAGTACAGCTCTGTGCACCTGTTCACCGGTTATAAAAACAAACACAGCTCTGTACACCTGCTCACCAGTTACCACACCAATACAGCTCCGTGCACCTGCTCACCAGCTGCTAAATCAGTAAACCTCTGTACACCTGCCCACCTGCTGCTAAATCAGTACAGCTCTGTGCACCTGATCACTAGTTACCACACCAATACAGCCCTATGCACCTGCTCACTAGTTACCAAATTAGTACAGCTCTGTGCACCTGTTCACCGGTTATAAAACAAACACAGCTCTGTACACCTGCTCACCAGTTACCACACCAATACAGCTCCGTGCACCTGCTCACCAGCTGCTAAATCAGTACAGCTCTGTACACCTGCTCACTGGTCACCAATCCAATACAGCTCTGTGCACCTGTTCACCAGTTAGAAAGCAAACACAGCTCTGGACACCTGCTCACCAGCTGCTAAATCAGTACAGCTCTGTGCACCCGCTCACCAGCTGCTAAATCGGTACAGTTCTGTGCACCTGCTCACCAGCTGCTAAATCAGTACAGCTCTGTGCACCTGCTCACCAGTTACCACACCAAAACAGCTCTGTGCACCTGCTCGCTAGTTACCAAATCAGTACAGCTCTAAGCACCTGTTCACCGGTTATAAAACAAACAAAGCTCTGTACAGGTGCTCACCAGTTACCACACCAATACAGCTCCGTGCACCTGCTCCCCAGCTGCTAAATCAGTACAGCTCTCTGCACCTGATCACCAGTTACCACACCAATACAGCTCTATGCACCTGCTCACTAGTTACCAAATCAGTGCACCTGTTCACCGGTTATAAAACAAAGACAGCACCTGCTCACCAGCTGCTAAATCAGTACAGCTCTGTGCACCTGCTCACCAGTTACCACACCAATACAGCTCTGTGCACCTGCTCCCCAGTTACCACACCAATACAGCTCCGTGCACCTGCTCACCAGCTGCTAAATCAGTACAGCTCTGTGCACCTGCCCACCTGCTGCTAAATCAGTACAGCTCTGTGCACCTGATCACCAGTTACCACACCAATACAGCTCTATGCACCTGCTCACTAGTTACCAAATCAGTACAGCTCTGTGCACCTGTTCACCGGTTATAAAAACAAACACAGCTCTGTACACCTGCTCACCAGTTACCACACCAAAACAGCTCCATGCACCTGCTCACCAGCTGCTAAATCAGTACAGCTCTGTACACCTGCTCACTGGTCACCAATCCAATACAGCTCTGTGCACCTGCTCACTAGTTACCAAACCAATACACCTCAATGTACCCACCCAACAGTTACCATATCAATAACACAATCATCAATTAACATAGATCTGTGAACCTGTTCACTAGTTATCCGTGAACACAGCTCTGTGCCCTGTTCACAAATCATCAATGAAACAGCTCTGTGCGCCAGTTCACTGGTCATCAATTAATACAGCTCTGTGCACATGTGCACCAATTATCAATGAACACAGCTCTGTGCCCTGTTCACTGGTTATCAATGAACACAACTCTGTGCACCTGTTCACTAGTCATCAGTGAACACAGCTCTGTGCCCTGTTCACTAATCACCAATGAACACAGCTCTGTGCACCTGTTCACTAGTCATCAATGAACACAGCTCTGTGCCCTGTTCACTAGTCAATGAACACAGCTCTGTGCACCTGTTCACTAGTCCTCAATGAAACAACTCTGTGCACCTGTTCACTAGTCCTCAATGAACACAGCTCTGTGCCCTGTTCACTAGTCAATGAACACAGCTCTGTGCACCTGTTCACTAGTCCTCAATGAACACAGCTCTGTGCCCTGTTCACTAGTCAATGAACACAGCTCTGTGCACCTGTTCACTAGTCCTCAATGAACACAGCTCTGTGCCCTGTTCACTAGTCCTCAATGAACACAGCTCTGTGCACCTAGCCACTACCATCAATTAGCATATTTTAGCAGCTGTTCCCCAATAGTCAATTAAAACCAGCTCTGCTCACCCCGCCACCAATCAGTATATAACAGGTGTCTCTGCATCTGTTAACAGATCGATGCAAGCTCAGCCCAGGGAAACTGGCAAAGTTTATAAAGTAACAACTTGGGCAAAACCGGGTCTGTGATACCTATCCTTATCTTCGGATTGTAGGTGATATAGCAGGCGCAATAGTTTTGAGGTCGATCACGACCACTCCCTGATAATGTCGTACACTGACCCCACGTGCAAGACGACAACATTTCCCATCTCGCTGACCAGAACCACGACCGCCTGGCTGCAAATGTACCAGTTTCAGACTGTTAACAGTTTTTTCAGGTACAGAGAAATGCAAGGTCATTCATCCTTAGCCCCTCCCAGTTTCGGTAGTCAATGGAACCGAGGCACCAGGTATTACAATAGTCTGCCAAGGATCACACAGTTTGACCAAACGGAGAAGCCAAGAATAGAACACGGGTATCCAAGTCCCCATGTCTACGGATTAACTCGTTGGCAACATTGCAGAACCAGGCGAGGGGCTAGGTTAATCCTGGGATTGGCTGCGTGCCCCGAGAAGCCCCGGTGCCCCTGCACCCTGTGCACAGCGTCGGGTTTACCGACGTGGAAGAAAGGCTACAGCAGAACATCGCCTTCCGTCGACCAACAGATAATTGGATCTGGGAGGGGTGATGAAAAGGGAGCTGCCTGCTTTGAGGCAGGGCTTTGAAGCTGCAAATCCTGTGAACGTCTCGTTACTCACAGGTCCACAAACAGAGCTGTTTACTCCACCTGCCTCCTGTCACCCGCAAGGTGGGGGCAAGGGGAGAGCCTTGGGGCACCAGGGCCCCGCAAGGCCTCTGGAAGCCTCTGTCAACCACCCAGCACTAGTGGGGGGGCAGCAGTCGGGGTGCAAGCGGCGCCCCCACCTGCCATGGTAGGCCTGAGCAAACAAGGCTTCTCATTCCCACCATGCTCAGTGGGTGAATCCTAACTTTAGCATTTTAATTGGCCAAATGTTTTTTTCCTCTTTATTTACCCGCTGAGCGCCTCGACATATTTGCTGCAGGGAGTGAGTAAATTATCTGTCTTTGGATGAAGCAAGAGTTATGGGGTGTCTCACAAGCTTCAGCAGCCTTGCCCCTCTATGGGCCTCTGAGAGGACCCAGATAGAGAAGTAAGGGTGATCATGACCCGCTCTGTGCACCAACCCACCCATTTCTTCTATGCCAAAGAATATCTTTTGCGGGTGGATGGAGCCCAAGCTTGGTGTATACAAGCGGCAGCTGCAGACTAAATGCCCTGCACATGGCCAGGTCTCCAGATATCTTCCAAGCCATGAGGGTCAGTCAAACCGCTAATAGGAGAGGGTGGGGGGATGTCACTGGGTCCAGGAGGAGATGAGGAAAAACCAGGAGAAGGAGGAGAAGGGCTATGGACAACTCCAGAAGGGAGGGGAACCATGGTTGACTCTTCCACACCGGAGTAATAAGAATCAATGATATAGATTGATGCCTTGTTTGCACCGCCTCTCTCGGAATCATAGTGAACGGAGGAGAGGCATAATTCACCTGACTCGACCAATCTTGCAGGAATGCGTCCATTGCTAGGGCCAACAGATCTGGTCTCCAACTGTAAAATCTCGGAAGTTGATAGTTGAGACGAGATGCAAACAGATCTGTGTGGCAAGGGCCACGAAGAAACATGATCCTCCACAAGACAGACGGATGGAGCTTCCAATCGCTGGAGTCCATCAGGAATCGAGAATTCCAGTCCATCACAAGGTTGTCCTTCCCCAGAAGGAATTTCGCCACCACCAAAATCTTTTGCGGCAGGCAAAAGTGCCAGAACTCCCTGGCAATAGTTGCCAACAGGCCCAACTTGGTTCCTCCTAGACGGTTGATGTAAGGAATCGCGGACACATTGTCCATCCTCAAAAGGATGCAACAGTCGCTCTTGATAGGGGAGAGGGACCAGATGGCGAAGGAGCCTCCTAGGAGCTCCAGGTAGTTTATGTGGAGCCGTAATTCCTCAGACGACAACCGACCTCCAGTCAAAAACTGTCCTCATCTCGCTCCCCAGCCCAAACGGCTGGCATCGGATTCTATCACCATCTCCGGATTGGCTCCGAAGATGGATCTGCGATTCCACACCTCTATGTGGGAGAGCCACCAATGGAGTTCCTCCTGGGCTTCGACAGATTAGGGGATCAGGTGATCATAAGAGAGACCCTCTTGCAGATAATAAATCTTTAATCTCTTTAAGGCTCTGTAATGCAAAGGACCTGGAAATACTGCCTGAATCGAGGAAGCAAGTAACCCCACAATCCGAGCCAGGGACCTTAAAGAGACCGTCTGATACAACACTGTCACACTCAACTCTCTCTTGATCGACTTCATTTGCTGCAGTGGGAGAAATAACTGGGCCTTGACTGGGTCCACCTGAAACCCTAAAAACTCCAGTTGTTGGGAAGGGATAATGGAATTTTTTTTTAGATTGATCACAAAACCCAGATTTTGTAACAAAGGTACCGTCCACGACAGAGGATTTAGCAGAAGAGCTTGGCCTTGTGCTAAAAGAATCATATCGTCGAGGGAGATGATCATGCAAATTTCTCTCCTGTGCAGGTGTTCCACCACAGGTTTCAAAAGTTTGGTGAATACCCACGGGGCTGATGATAGGCTAAACGGGAGTGTCAGATACTCGTACCATCTGTCTCTCTATCGGAATTGCAGATACCTTCTGTGGGAGGGAGCAATGGGAACCGTTAAATAAGCATCCTTGAGATCGAGACGGACCATCCAAGCTCTCTCCTGAAGGCGATCTCTGAACAGGTGGATGGCCTCAATCTTGAAATGGCGGTAAACCACAACAGCATTGAAATTCCTGTGGTTGAGGACCAATCTCTGACGCCTCCTTCCTTTTGCACAAGAAATACTTTGCAGCAGAAGCCATTTGGGTGCTGGGAGGTGAGGGCGATAGTCTGTTTTGTAGGCAGTTCTCGAATTTCGCAATCGATAAAGGACCTGTCTTTCTGGGAAAAAAAAATAGAGGTTGGGGGGAATTAGTTGATAAGGAATAGCAGTGAATTCTATGGCATAACCTTGTACTTTGTTTAACACCCAGACATCTGAGGAAATATTGGCCCAATTGTGGATAAAGTGCTTGAGTCTGTCCCCCAACGGAAGAGAACGGAATGAAGGATTCATTACCTGCGGGGCAGTTTTCAATGGCTCTATAACCTCTGCCAGAGCCACGAAAGCTGCAGCCTCGTGCACCTCTCACTCTGGATGGGCAGAAACCCACCTGTGCAGGATCTTGAGCATATGCTCTGTGGCTGGGGTAGGTTCCTCTCGAAGGGCTTTGTTGGTAGCCCTGGCCAGTCAGCCATCCTCGAAAACGACCGGCCCTTCCAGAAAGTAGGGTGAACATACGCTTGAGGGATGATGAGGCAGAATTGAAAAGTTCCAAAAATTACTATTGTTTAATCTTGAGGGATTAAACATCTTTAACAATGCCACTTTCATGCAGAAAAACTGTGCCACAATGTTATACTTGGAGGCAAAATCCCCCATTATTGCAGCCCAGGGAGAGGCGTCTTGCCGCAAGTAGAGAGGTCAGTCGAGCGCGAGGAGCGTCACGGTTGCCACTCCCAGAAAGCAGTGTGCAAGTAGCCCAATTAGGCTACGCTGCACGTCCTCACCCCCAAGTGGGGCAGGCCTAGAGAGTCCCAGCAGCGAACTGCCGGGGCAGAAAAGGGCCCGCAGAGCAGAGCTGTCGAGGTTACAGGATCGAGAGAGCCTAAGCGAAGGGGAAAAGGGAAAAAGAATATAGGACAATATTTAGTCGTAACACGCACCTGGCAAAAGGAGCCGGCATTGACCGAAGAGGTCGGGTGATAAAGTGCTGCATCGCTGCGTAGAAATTACATAAACCGGCAAGTATAAACATCAGAATACAACATAACTATCATTTAGTGACCATAAAACCAAATAGAGCGGCACTTCTCTTGTCTACGGAGCAGCAAAGAAAGAGGAAGTCAGATGGTGCTTCTCTATTTTGTAGGCTGTGTTGGGCTACTATTGGTCAGTTAAGGGAGAGGCATGGTTCAAAGCCTCATGGTGTGTAGTGTATTTTCTGTTTTTACTGTTCTCTTATTGGCTGCTGTTTATGGAGTAGTAAAGATTGAGAAGCATAATCTGAGCCTCCGGTCCTGACATACAATTCATCATGTGGTGTCGGAGTTTTCTTGTTAGGGTACTTTAGGTGTGGGCAACTCTCAGGTTAAATAGGAGGACGTGCCAGTGAATTATAGAAGGTGTGGAGTGGGTGTGGGAGGTGAGGCGTAGTTATCTGAGTGACAGAGGGGCCTCTCCTAGCGGTTAAGAGAGTATATAAGAGTCCAACATGGGTGCCAACAGTAGGGGGTGCCAGAGTGTCCCGATAAGCAGGACAACTGGAATTATGCGGCCATGGAGCACCAAATTATGCAGCAGGGTTCACTAAATTATGCTGCAAGAAAAGGCAAATTATGTGGCATAATGTGGCACGTTTTTTGACAGTATTACTTATTTTGTAATGTTTACACATGGTAATACTGCCTGGGCAAAGACTTCACCTCATTAATATCAGCTACAACCAAACACAAAACAACTGAAAGGTGACCAGTTAAATTTGGTGGAAGGCCTTTCACTGCGCTCAAACACAAGCTGCCATGTTTTTAGTAATTTTTAAACCATTTGTGCTAGAAGGAAACGTTTTAGTTAAAATCTGCAGATTATGCAACAGATGATGGATTATGTGGCAAATCCGTAATCATGTGAAAAAAAGCCACGGACACAGAACTGCATGCTGGAGGCTTGAGTTATTTGCAAAATGCCACTTTGTGGGCAGCAAATATTCTTTTTGGGGACCTGAAATGACCTACCGACATGGCACCGCAGCATGCCATAGCTACAGAAGGCGAAGTGGGGGTGTGAGGTGATGGGGAAGAGGATGAGCACAGGCACAACATTGAATGGTACATCAAGGACCTTGAAGAAGAGCATTGCGAGCCAGGCTGAAGAGGCGCGTGAATGGAGGTGGTTGTAGGAGAGGCAAGTAGGGTGCTACTGGAGATATTTAAACGTCTTTTGCAGGGTTGAAAGGAGACATGTTGGGGGCATTGGAGCATACTCTACAGTAATCCAGCTGGCTGAGGAGACTAGAGCTTTGATGACTTGGGAATGACATGGTGGATGTTGTGGAAGTGGAAGAAGACAAAGGTTGTGGACAGTGTGATGAAATCAGAACGGCCAGAGCTGCTGACTTTGGAAGTGGGGAACCAGGTTTGAGTCCCGGCATCGGCTCACCATCCTGTAATTCTGGGCAAATCACTTAATCTCCCCGTGCCTACCCAAAATGGATGTCTCCTTCTCTAATGTAACCAGTGCTCACGTAAAGTGCTCCAATACCTTCGGGTCGTGTTCGTGCTATGTAAAACTATTCTGCAAAAAAAAGAAAGATCCTAAAGGTAGCAGAGTGGGATCAAAGTGGGGCAGAATGGAGGTGAGTGCACTTCAAATGGGAGAGAGAATGCTTTTTGCAGCCTGTGGAGCACACTTCTCTAAACCTGCAGCTACATAACAGATATGTCCATGGACTCGCCAACCACTGGATGGTGTTTTTGTAGATCCCAACGGGCGCCGGAAGACAGACATGAAAAGAATGGGTGGCGAAAACATGACCTGAACATTTTTCACTTCTTGCTTACCTTTCTTGCAAGGGAGTCTACTTAAATTGATAATCGTGGATCTCTGCTCCTGGAGGACAATGAATGTAAACATCTCAATGAGTATGTAAGAAGGGCTTAATAATTCGTACCTCTTCTGGCCTCTGAATCCTGCTGGACTGCTCACTCTAAGACCTGCTGGAGCGCTCCCTCTAAGACCTGCTGGAGCGCTCCCTCTAAGACCTGCTGGAGCGCTCCCTCTAAGACCTGCTGGAGCGCTCCCTCTAAGACCTGCTGGAGCGCTCCCTCTAAGATCTGCTGGAGCGCTCCCTCTAAGATTTGGTGGAGCGCTCCCTCTAAGACCTGCTGGAGCATTCCCTCTAAGACCTTCTGGAGCGCTCCCTCTAAGATCTGCTGGAGCGCTCCCTCTAAGATCTGCTGGAGCGCTCCCTCTAAGATCTGCTGGAGCGCTCCCTCTAAGATCTGCTGGAGCGCTCCCTCTAAGATCTGCTGGAGCGCTCCCTCTAAGATCTGCTGGACTGCTCCCTCTAAGATCTGCTGGACTGCTCACTCTAAGACCTGCTGGAGTGCTCCCTCTCCTCTAACGTGCTGGAGCGCTCCCTCTAAGATCTGCTGGAAAGCTCCCTCCAAGATCTGCTGGTGCGCTCCCTCTAACATCTTCTGATCTGCTGGACTGTTCCCCCTAAGATCTGCTGGAATGCTCCCTATAAGATCTGTTTGACTGCTCCCTCTAAGATCTTCTCGAGTGCTCTTCCTAAGTGGTCTTTTGAGACCTTCTGGAAATCTGTCTCCGAGACCTGCAGAGGTGGAGTTCTGTGAGTGGAAGCATGTGAAGGCACACAGATTCAGGCCTGTGACTGGAAGAGTGTGAAGGTGAACATTTAGACATTTGAGTGGAAGAGTGTGAAGATGCACATGTAGACATCTGAGTGGAAGAGTGTGAAGGTGCACAGGTAGACATCTGAGTGGAATAGTGTGAAGGTGCACAGGTAGACATCTGACTGGAAGAGTGTGAAGGTGCACAGGTAGACATCTGAGTGGAAGCGTGTGAAGGCACAGTTCCAGGTCTGCGAGTGGAAAAGTGTGGAAACACACAGATCCAGGCCTGTGAGTAGAAGAGTGTGAAGGTGTGAATGTCTGAGTGGAAGAGTGTGAAGGCTCACAGATTGAGGCCTGTGAGTGGTAGTGTGTGAAGATACAGAGGAAGAGATCTGAGTGGAAGTGAGTGAAGGTGCAGCAATGTCTTTAACCGGGAGTGAGTGACAGCATAGAAAGAGTTATTTGACAGGAAGTGAGTGATAACACGTACTTAGAGGTCTTTAAGTGAGAGTGAACGCATGAGGAACGGCGCAGATGAAGGGGTGTGAGTGAGTGATACAATAGATGTAGATGTCTGAGAGGGAGGGAGTGATAGTACAGAGCAAGAGGTCTTTGAGTAGGAGTGAGTGATAGAGTAGAGAATGAGTTCATTGAGTTGAAGCGAGTGATAGCACAAATGTAGAGGTCCTTGAGCATGAATGAGTGAGTCATGGTTCACAAGAAGAGGATTTTGAGTGTAAGTGGGGGGTGGCTGAGAAATAGAGGTTTTTGGGAATGGGGAGTTGGTGGGATGACATTTCAAAAAAGAAATGCAGCGAGAGTTTTAAGAACACTGGGGAGATACTGGACCTGCCGTAAGATGGGTCACAACTAAGGTTAGTGTCTGCCTAAGGAACACTCCCTCCAAGCCTTGCACCCTCACGGCGCCCTTCCTACCCGGGCGGACAGCCTGTGTGATCTCAGGCAGGGCGCCCTCCCCAGTGCGGCAGACATGGCCGTGGAGTGCACTGCTGTTTTATAATCGGGTTACTTTCCCTGGTAATGCCTTACAGCAGGGGACCACTGTCTAGAAATGTCATACCTCCTCCCCACCCTCTCTCCTAACCCACCACGGGCCCAAAATCAAATTAGCTCTGCGCTGCCTGTGGCTTTCAGCAGTAAAAATAAAGTTAATATGCAACAAATCCTATATCACGAAAATAGACCCTGTGGGGGCATAAAGGAGGGAGTAACCTCAACAGCCACTGCTTCAATGATGCCTTCAGTTTCATGTGGTTTAGTCAGTGCAGGGAGGGGTCTTGGGGGGGCAGTCAGGCCTGCGGATGCTATGGTACAGGAGCTGCACCCCCACCGAGCAGTGTCTGGGTGATTGCTTTTTTCCATAAGAGATTTCTTAAAAAACACACACACACACACACAGACACACACACAGACACAGACACATGTGCAGCATGACAGAAGAGCGCACTAAACCGTGCAGTGGCTTCCAGCTGTAAATATTACGAGCTGTAAATCTGTAATAAAGTCCGGCTGCAAATGGGTTCCACTTAACTCTGCACCGCCGGCAGGTAGATGTGGTGAGTGAGCAGCCGGGCCCATCGCCTCAGCGTGCAGGAGCGTGCGGGGCCGCGGACACACAAGCACCCCGCGGCAGTGCAGCCCAGTGACAGGTCTTGATTCCATGTAAGGCCTTTTTCACCGCCCTACACTCAGTGTCTCTTTATCTCATGAATACCAAGGTTGTCTGGTCTTGACTCCACCTCATGTCCCATTTCTTTCACCCACTACACTTCCTGTCTCTTTATCTCATGAATACAGAGGCTGCCTGGTCTTGATTACACCTCGTGCATCTTTCTTCCACCACCAGACACTTTCTGTCTCTTTATCTCATGAATACCAAGGCTGCCTGGTCTTGATTCCACCTCAGGCCTCTTTCTTTCACAACCCTACACTTCAAGTCTCTTTATCTCATGAATACGGAGGCTGCCTAGTTGTGATTCCACCTCATGTCTCTCTCATTCACCCCCCACACTTCCTGTATATCACTCTTTCAATCTCTCGTCCATCACTCTTTCTTCCTCTGCCATTATTTTATCACCTTTTTTTTCTTCTTCCTCTTTTCCCTCAATCTTGCTTTTGTTCAAAGTGTAGTGTGCACCACCGGGAACAACCAGCACAAATTAAGCGGTCTACATCACACTACCACCTCCCGTTCTCTAGGTGTAATAGTCTTAGAGGAAGTATCTGTAATTCTTTATTTGATATCTCTCTGAATTTGACGATCAGGTACCATAGCGTATGTACTGCCAAAGTTTTAAGCGAGGTGGACATATCAAGGCCAATTATTCTTCTGTGATTATAAATTACCTGATGTAATATTATAGGCAATCAGTGTTTAAAGTTGGTCCTCCAAATGCCAAATTTTTAGAATATCCACACGAGATACATTTGCATGTAAAAAAGATATATTGTGACCTTGAAATAGTGGATAGAGATGAAGAATAAACTGCTAAAATATCAAGTTCAAAAGTACGGTCCTATTAAAATATCGTAACTAGAATATCAACTACCACGATGTTGTAAAGATGCGTAATACCGTTAAATATGGAAATATTATTCTTAATTTGACATGTGTGTACCTTACCTCTATGTATGGTAACTTTACGCATGCGCCACCTCCTCCCCTTTCTTCTTAGATGGGCTCGTTCTTCGACCGATGAAGAGTATTTTTCCATCCTTCACATCATAAGTGTTGTTCTAAACCAGAGGGTTTCAGTGGGACCCAACATCATTCCAGTAGGAGTCCATTGCGTGCAAAGATCATCCCATGAAGGTGTTGTATCGCTACAAACTACTAAAGCTTCAGGATCAGACGACAACAGAAGAAAGTTGGACAACAGGCCGATGCACAGATCAGTGCCATGTTTGTAGCCGGCGTTGGTAGGGGAGCGAGCGGGCTGCAATTCGCTCCAATGTTTTCTGTTCTTTCCAACTGGGAGTTCCAATGTGCAAAATGCTTCTGAGTGTCACAGTGTTGCAGTTGTAAAATGTCTGCTAAGTAGCGGTCAGAAGTAGCTTTTGCAGTAGAGCAGGTAAGGTCAGAGGACATTTGGTCCTAAATTGCGGATAGATGGAACAGCTTGAGCAAGAAGACCTTGGCTGTTTAAAAAAAAAAAAAAAAAAAAGTATTTCTTCTAGCAACACTTAAATTCAAGTTAAATGTTTAAAACTAACAAACTTTTTTCAGAAGCTCCTTAAAGTTTTGCCTTAATCTCCCACAGGCCCAGTCTTAGAACTCCTTGTTGCTGAGATAATCTGTTTCTGCCATTAACTCTGTTCTGATTACACCTGATCTCTCAGGTACAGTTGTTACTTTTTACGAAGCACTCCAACATCTTTGGGAAGAGAAATGGTATAGAAGAACTTTAAATATATAAATAAAAAAAAAACAACAGCAAGACACATCCTGATATTCAGTAGGCAAGATGGCCACCACAAGGTTCATGCATAGGTGAGCTGTGGCGCAGCGGACGATGGAGCCTAGACACAGGGGGATCCTGTAGGTATGGCTGGCGAGAAAACCCCACCACAGGCAGTAATAGATATATCCACTTACTTCTACATTACACCTCTTGCGTTTAGGAGGCGACACGACACCTAACCTCTTTGCCCACACATGAAAGTGGGTACCACAAAATCAGAATTTCACAAACTTTCTGTAAGACCATCTTCTGGGAGGAGACTCGAGAAGCAACGTCATCATGTTTAGACTACCAAGATGCGCACGATGGAGGCGTTCCTCTATAGCGCCTTTGGGGCAGCTGACATACACCCTGTTCCATCAGCATACTATACCACACACATACATCAGTCGGTGGCCCAGTGGTTTCAAGTCACCCAGAGCAGCTAACGCGACATCCCATGCTCTTTGCCCGACTGACTACATCACAGGAAGTGACATCCAGCAACCTGCCCCCTCTCAGTGATGCTAAATCACTGCTCTCAAAAAGAAAAACAAAATATTAAAAATTCAAAACTATAGAATAGTAATCAATACATTAATTGACAACAGGTGCAAGTAAGCAGCTACTAATATAAAAGTGTGCCCTAATTAAAAAATAATCAGAAGTGATAATGTTTGAATCACAGGGCTAGCGAAGATCTCCAGGAAGGATGGAAGCAATACGACTTGCTGCCCACAATAGCCACCCCTACGTGAATCCTCAGTGGAGACCACAGTTGGGGAGAGGTCACCTGGTTCACAGAGGGTAATTTTTAGAAAACCAAGGGATTGGGACCTTCCTGGAGTTATATTTCCTCCCATCATTCCACAGTGGCAATGGAAATTTCCTGGTCCCACAAGATAATAGGATCAGAGAGCCCGGGGTCACCATCACGGGTCTTGGATGCAACTTGCTTACCAAGGAATATTTGTTCCGGCATGGGAGAAGATGGAAAGACCTCAAGGGATGAACCTATCATGTTCTTCATGATTTTACTCGGCATTTTTGCACTCTGGCACAGTATTCCTGTGTTCTTCGCCTGCTCTGTAGATCTGATATGAATTTAATTCCTGGCACAATGATTGTAGCGCACCCTCTGCCTGTCGCATTAGTCAGATGGGCATTTGCGTCATGCCAGGTATTTTTACGGCCATTGCATGGCTGATTTGTTATTCCAGTGGGCAGCGCCCTTCTGCGTTACACACTTATGGACATTCTCGTTCTACATCCAATGGTCATTTCCAGTTATCGCCATTCCCTGTCTTATTAATAAAACAAATGTACATTTTTTCCCTATGTCCATATTCTTATGGGCAACCCCTTCTAAACAGGTCAGATGGGTGTTTAATTAAGGCACCGTATTGTTACAGGCACAGTATTTTTACAGGTACAGTATTCTTACAGGCACAGTATTCTCTTAGGCTTGTCATTACTGTCACATTAAACAGAGATGCCTTAAGTCTCTGCCCAGTATTTTTACAGGCTGCAATTGCCAGACACTTTAGTGGGAGTGTCATTTACTCCAAGCACAGTATTCTTACAAGCCCAGTGTTCATACAGACACTCCAGCCTAGTGCAGTGAACAAACAAGCATTTACTTTCTTCACGGACTTCTTACAGGCATTTGCTGCCTAGTACACCCCACAGTGTACTGAAACACATCCCCTGCCTCTCGCATTAGGCGGATGGCCCTTTTTTGTCAGGATTTTGCAGGATTCTTACAGGCACCCCTACCCGGCACATCAAACGGACGAACGTTTGCTCCAGGCTCGGCATTCTGCCGGCACTTTCTGCTTGGCACATCAGTCCGATAGGGCAATTTCATCCCTACACAATATTTTGATGCGTTTTTCTGGCGCCACAGTCATTTCATAAACAGCTGCTCAACATTTCTACCCCGTGGTACTGCCAATCATTCATTATCAGGGTCCAGTGTAATGCCCATTAGCCCTTTTAATAATGTTACTGTTAACAGAGTGTCAGGACCGGGTGAGGCAGTTGCTGCCGAGTGGCAGCAGGGAGCTGTACACTATGTTTGAAGTGCGCATGTCCCTTTGGTCGGCCGTCCTGTGACAGTCAGCCTGACATGCGCACCTTAAACTTCTCTAACCCAGCTGTCTTAAGACAGCTGGGTTGGAGAAAGCACAGGCCTCCAGTGCTCTTGTGAGCCCTGAGAGAGCCTGCTCCCTCCAATCCTGATGCTACTGGTTACAAGCATAAAAGCAGCACCAGGAATGGTCAGTGCAGTTTCCTGGGTCCTAAGTTGGAGCTTACAGGAGAGGAGAGGCGACGAGAAGAAAGGAGGACACCGTAAGACAAGTGCTTTTTTAATTATTATTTTTATAGCCCCCATTGTGAATACAAGCCAGCCACCACTGCAGAAAACTACAAGGGTCTGTGAGAAACCTAACCATGTCTTGCCCTCACTGTTTACTGGGGATGCTCAGTTTTATGATATAATGTGCTTGTAGCCGGGTGGCCGAAATCCCGGCTACATACAATGCGGGTTCCCCATCAGGCAAGTGCCCCGGGGGTCCCACAGGAGAGGACATCCCTGAAGCCGGAAACCCGGATAGCCGGGTTTCCGAAATGATGAAAACAGAAGGACAGCGCGCGCGGAGTGCGAACGTAGAGGAGGACAAAGAGGAAGAAGACGCCGAGACGGAGGAGGAGATCGCGCAAGGAGAAGACACAGGAGAAAGAAATTTGGTCGTCGGCGAAGAAGAGGTCCAGGACGAGGGACTCGGGAACTCCGGAGGAGACCCCACGGAGGGACAGGGAAGTCCCGAAAAGCAACAACTCCGCCGCGTCCCTGGAGGGGCGTGGCTCCAGCAGGTACGGTCCTGCCTAAAACATAAAATAAGGGCTATAGTGGGGAGAGTGGAGAGGGAGGGAAGGGATATTTAGGGGAGAAAGCACCGACTTGAAGGGAGCACAAGGCACTTAAGGCAGAACAGAGGTGGGAACGTTTTTATTGGTACCACAGAGGTGACGGTACGGGCCCTATCACTACACCCATCTGTTCTCTGTTCCTCCCCTCCCCTCCCCTCCCCTCCCCTCTCCTCTCCCCTTCCCCCTCCCCCTCCCCCTCCCCTCCCAGCACTAAGAAAATAAAAACCCCATCACCCAGACATCCCACTGACTTACCTTTCGTTCCTTTTTCGGGCCGACCTGACGACACCATCTGCGTGGAGGATTAACATCTACCACCGGGAACCCTGAAAAAGAAGAAAACAAAGAAAATCACCAAGACATAAAATAAAAGACAGTGACTGTAACGAGGATACCTATATTCTAAAATAAAAATCACTTATAGAAAACCCCCACCTGAGTGACTCATTAATCCCTATGGCTATACCCACTGCCACAGTGGTCTCATAATTCTTACCTAATTAACTCTTATCACACACTTGTCTTGTTCACCCATCTTGTGCACTGATCAAGTTCTTACTGATAACCTTCTGGATTTGAGTGGCCATAATCTCGGCTGCTGCTCGCTCTACATGTGTCCTTACTAAATGTCTCACAGTTTGATCGTGATATACAATAAACTAGACATTTTCAGATAATTCTCGAATTCGGGTTTCCTATCCCTGACCTTCTGTACATTTTCTAGTGCATGCTTTGGCCAATAAGGATTACTGCCTGTATCCTAATGTTATCCTTCGGTATGCCGCCATGAATATCGAATCCACAATATTGGTGGAACAGAATATCGAAGAAAATATTTACCATTACATATACGTACTTGCATGGTACATACATTATGGTGATGTGGAGTTAGGAATGGTAAATCTATACTTCCCAAAATGCACATACCTTTCAAAAGAGTTGGATGGGGGCAAAAAATAGGCCCCCAGTGGCGAACTAAATAGTTAAAATAGTGGTCCACATGTGCAAATCAGGCCAATTTTGAATTTATAAAGACAGCTGTATGGCTATTTGCAAGGTCTGAGAGACAATGCATTTGTGCTTGCTGCAGCCAGTATGTTGCTGAGATCAGGAAAATCAACACTAAAAACCGGCTCACCTGGCCATACAATAGGCCCACAAAGTGCTAAAGATGGGCCACACGCTTATCTCTGGGATCAGCCAATTGGACACCGCCTGATTGCCCTATAGGCCAGTCCAGCCCTGGATTCTCGTACCATGACATTGTTGGGGTCGATATTCAGTATTACAGCCAGCATCCTTCTCATTGTGTGGGGTTATACGTCTCCCTCTCCTCATACTATAGCGCTTTGTACCTCCCTGTGAAGTTGTTGTACTAAACATTTCTTGAAAAAACCTTTGTGGTGCGATATTAAATTGTTACACTCAATGACACATGTAACAAAGACATGTGTTGCTGTGATGGATTATTGGCAGTTCGTTACATACAGTTCTTAAATCTTAAAAGCCGGACTAAATGGTCAAGTAATCTCTTAAACTCAGATACCTTGCAGGGCTTTGTTTTCGGCAATTAAAAAAAAAAAGTCATCAAAATATATTTTATCAGTAGCACAGGCTCCAACTCTCCCTCTGGATCCTGGCTGCCGGCTCTCTCCCTCTCAGCTCCTGGCTCCCACCTTTTTGCAAGCGTCCAAGCACCCCCGCTCGCCCCCACCTCCGACCAAGCTCAGTTTATCACCCCCCTCTCCCCCCATTTTAACTCCGCCTATTAGCCCCTCCCCTTCTTTTCCCTTTTCTCTGTCCCCTGGTCCCAAATTTCCATTTACCACCATTGTCCCCCCTTCTGCACACTGGGCCCAGTAGCTTGATCAGTGAGATTGGGGGGCGGAGCTTCAGATTTCCCGCCAATCACTCTAGAGAGAAACACAATATTTTGGAAAATAATCAGCATTTTTTGAGCTTTGAAAACAGAGAGGAGAGACTGTGTTTTTGTCAGTGTGTATGCGAAAAATCACAGGAGAAATCCAACAGGCACTTCACCACACCCGACTGAAAGCACCTGTAGCCGACTATTCATTAGAAAATACAGTTATTGGAGGGGTGCAAACATCCCCCTGAAGCTCCGCCCCTGATTTTATCTCACTCTGTCCTTGTTCTCCTCGCTCTCCCCTCTTGCACAGTTTCGTAGCAGCAGACCCACGCTCCCTCCCATGTCCCTGTCTCAGTGTACCCCCCTCAGCAGACACTCTCATCCTTCCCTCCTATATCCCAGTCTCAGTTTATCCCCCCTCAGCAGACACTCTCTCCCCTCTCCCATGTCCCCGTCTCAGTTTACCCCTCCCCTCAGCAGACACTCTCTCCCCCCCTCAGCAGACACTCTCTTCCTCCCATGTCCCCATCTCAGTTTATCCCCCCTCAGCAGACACTCTCTTCCCCACTCCCATGTCCCCGTCTCAGTTTACCCCCCCCCAGCAGACACTCTCATCCTTCCCTCCCATGTCCCTGTCTCAGTGTAGCCCCCCTCAGCAGACACTCTCATCCTTCCCTCCTATATCCCAGTCTCAGTTTATCCCCCCTCAGCAGACACTCTCTCCCCCCTCCCATGTCCCCGTCTCAGTTTACCCCTCCCCTCAGCAGACACTCTCTCCCCCCTCAGCAGACACTCTCTTCCTCCCCTCCCATGTCCCCGTCTCAGGTTATCCCCCCTCAGCAGACACTCTCTCCCCCCTCAGCAGACACTCTCTTCCTCCCATCCCATGTCCCCGTCTCAGTTTACCCCTCCCCCCCTCAGCAGGCACTCTCATCCTTCCCTCCCATGTCCCCGTCTTGGTGTACCCCCCCAGCAGACACTCTCATCCTCCCCTCCCATGTCCCCGTCTTAGTTTATCCTCCCTCAGAAGACACTCTCTCTCCCCCTCCCATGTCCCCGTCTCAGTTTACCCCTCCCCTCAGCAGACACTCTCTCCCTCCCTCAGCAGACACTCTCTTCCTCCCCTCCCATGTCCCCATCTCAGTTTATCCCCCCTCAGCAGACACTCTCTTCCCCACTCCCATGTCCCCGTCTCAGTTTACCCCCCCCCTTCAGCAGACACTCTCATCCTTCCCTCCCATGTCCCTGTCTCAGTGTACCCCCCCCTCAGCAGACACTCTCATCCTTCCTTCCTATAGCCCAGTCTCAGTTTATCCCCCCTCAGCAGACACTCTCTCCCCCCTCCCATGTCCCCATCTCAGTTTACCCCTCCCCTCAGCAGATACTCTCTCCCCCCCTCAGCAGACACTCTCTTTCCCCCCTCCCATGTCCCCGTCTCAGTTTACTCCTCCCCTCAGCAGACACTCCCCCCCTCAGCAGACACTCTCTTTCCCCCCTCCCATGTCCCTGTCTCAGTTTACCCCTCCCCTCAGCAGACACTCCCCCCCCTCAGCAGACACTCTCTTCCTCCCCTGTCCCCATCTCAGTTTATCCCCCCTCAGCAGACACTCTCTTCCCCACTCCCATGTCCCCGTCTCAGTTTACCCCCCCAGCAGACACTCTCATCCTTCCCTCCCATGTCCCTGTCTCAGTGTACCCCCCCTCAGCAGACACGCTCATCCTTCCCTCCTATATCCCAGTCTCAGTTTATCCCCCCTCAGCAGACACTCTCTCCCCCCTCCCATGTCCCCGTCTCAGTTTACCCCTCCCCTCAGCAGACACTCTCTCCCCCCTCAGCAGACACTCTCTCTCCCCCCCTCCCATGTCCCCGTCTCAGTTTACCCCTCCCCTCAGCAGACACTCTCTCCCCCCTCAGCAGACACTCTCTTCCTCCCCTCCCATGTCCCCATCTCAGTTTATCCCCCCTCAGCAGACACTCTCTTCCCCACTCCCATGTCCCCGTCTCAGTTTACCCCCCCCCTCAGCAGACACTCTCATCCTTCCCTCCCATGTCCCTGTCTCAGTGTACCCCCCCTCAGCAGACACTCTCATCCTTCCCTCCTATATCCCAGTCTCAGTTTATCCCCCCTCAGCAGACACTCTCTCCCCCCTCCCATGTCCCCGTCTCAGTTTACCCCTCCCCTCAGCAGACACTCTCTCCCCCCCTCAGCAGACACTCTCTTCCTCCCCTCCCATGTTCCTGTCTCAGTTTATCCCCCCTCAGCAGACACTTCCCCCCCCCTCAGCAGACACTCTCTTCCTCCCATCCCATGTCCCCGTCTCAGTTTACCCCCCCCACCCCCTCAGCAGACACTCTCATCCTCCCCTCCCATGTCCCCGTCTTAGTTTATCCCCCCTCAGCAGACACTCTCTCCCCCCCCTCAGCAGACACTCTCTCTCCCCCCTCCCATGTCCCCGTCTCAGTTTATCCCCACCCTCAGCAGACTCTCTCTCCCCCCTCAGCAGACACTCTCTTCCTCCCCTCCCATGTCCCCATCTCAGTTTATCCCCCCTCAGCAGACACTCTCTCCCTCTCAGCCCTGTGTCCCTTCCCTCTCTCACTTGCCTCTGGACAGGCGGCTCCCCGGCTTCTTTCAATCTGGTTTTTGAGCTCTGGAGTTTCAAATTAATTGGACTTTTTCACCCTGGAGACTGGAGGACACTGGGGTTCAGAGGCATGATGTATTGGAGCTGACTTCGATGTTGGGGGGAGGGGGGCCGCCAGTGAGGACTTGGAAATCTGTGTGGGGTATATTTCTATTTTAGAATCACTCTAATATATAGGGACATTATATGGGAAGTGCGGAGAGGGCAGGCATGTAAAAGCTGAATTACAGCTGTAGTTGCAGGGGATACGGAACCATTCAGTGGCCTATTCATAAAGCCATTTTGGAGTACATAAGGTAGTATGTTTGTAATAATATTTCACTTAGTATTACAATCCTTTGTGAATTAAAACAAAACATCTAAAATGGGAATTAAATGGACTATTCAGAGCCAAATCGCATCCAGTAAGCATTAAGAGAAAATAAATATCTTTCTACTTTCACTTGGTGGGAGTTAGTATTTTGGACAGATTCACAGCTATGTAAGAGCAAACAGAAAGGCAGAGTCCTCCTGCAGCACTGCTGTTGTTACACATAGCTCCTTCTGTGAGTCAGCACCACGGCGTGATAC
This sequence comes from Pleurodeles waltl, assembly GCF_031143425.1. Taxonomy (NCBI): domain Eukaryota; kingdom Metazoa; phylum Chordata; class Amphibia; order Caudata; family Salamandridae; genus Pleurodeles; species Pleurodeles waltl. Next base: position 62,744,249 of record NC_090451.1, on the reverse strand, counting down.
GGTGAGCGAGTAAACGAAAGGGTAGGCTTAGAAAGTAAGAGAAAGGGATACGAAGCAGGAGAAGATTCAGTTGATAGGGGTTTAGGAAGGAGAAAAATAAAAAAGGTTGGCCAGAAAATAACTGGAGCCCTTCTGTAAAGCTCCAGCATGACGCTTTGCGCTGAAACAACCACAACGAGATCGGGAGACAACTAGTGGTGGGCGTAACTGGCGTAATTCTTTCTAGCATAATTGCCACAAAATTACTCGTAATTATGTGAAAAGCGTATTCAAGCATTTAGGGCTATTTTACAAAAGGAGGCAGGAGCCCGCTGCCTGGCATACTAGCGCACAATTAGCCCAGATGCATTGTGGTAAATGCAGTGCATGATCTCACTCACTCCACTTGAAAGTCTTTAGTATTCACCTTTGTTGGTGCGGCCAGGGCTGTGCATCTCTAGACGTGTTTCAGGATTGTTGTACTTCTTCAGTAGAGAGTAACAAGTGACATTTGAGGATGCTGGCAACGCTGCTCACAGTCTTCTCAGGTTTGGAGTGTTATCCTGCATTGCATTAACCACAATGCACCTGGGCTAAATGTGTGCCAGGCGGTGTCCCTCCTCTTTTTATGATTGGCTGCTTGCTGAGTTGCTGGGCCGTCGAGCTCTGGGATGCACCTGTGCTCTGAGAGTGGTACGGAAGATGAAACGCTGTTTCCAGTCCTGGGCTTTTGACCTACATTCATATATTACCTCATAACCCTGACAAGCCGTGAAACATATTTCCAGATGAGTTGCACACTACTATGTGGCTTTGTGGCAGTACTGTGCACGGAAAAGTGCGTGTCTGCCATGTGGCATCTATATTTTTTATGTTGTGCATAAGGACTAGAGTTGCATTTGTATTCTGCTTTTGGCACTGTGCCTTAGTGCGTATTGGCCTTTGACTCATTAATTCAATGAAAGGAAACACTACAACACCCAGAATACATTGAGTCATCACTCAAAAGCTCAAGACTGGAAACTGTCGAAGAAGATATGGAGTGATGTGACTGGTGTAACATTTTTGAATGATTTCCTCCATGCTTGAGTGGTCTGAAGTTAATTTGGTGCATTTGGGAGACACGTGACCCACGGTGGAGTGTAGAATTGTGGAACAGGCTTCTTTACGTGCTCTGGGCGCATAGTCAGCAGACTTTGGGCCTGGTTTTGAGATTGGCGGACGGATTGCTCCATCACAAATGTGACGGATATCCCGTCCACTGTAGTACGATGTCCATAAGATATAATGGAAAGTAATACAGTAGACGAGATAACCGTCGCGACACGTGACTGAGCAACCCCATCCGCCAAACCCTAAATCAGGCCCTATGTTTGGAAAACAGGGAGCATGTGGAATTAGTTCAGGAACAGAAGACGGAAGAAGGAGCAGTGTGAAAAAGAAGTAGGCGTGGGGGTAACTACCATTATTTGCTTTAGCGTAATTAAGCAAAATTATGCGAGGAGGGTAACACAGCATTTAGCGCTATTTTCTCAAAGAAAATTAACCCTGGTGTCTCCAATGGACTCAAGGACACATTTTGTGTAAGAAAGTAGTGCTAAGTGCAACAGGAGATGAACAGCAGCAGACAGCAGTCGCTCGTGCTCCGCTCCCGTGCTAGGCATTTTTGCCTCAAATTACTTGAATTACACGATTGGGCTTAGTTGCGTAATGTTTAGTCATTTTGGCCTGGTCTAAGAGAATGTGAGAGACACAGGGTGGAAATTCTCACCAGAAATGAAGGGGAGCTTGATAAAGAGCAGGCCACAGAGAGGTGCAAAAAAGGAGGGCGGCAGGGAAAGAAAGACTGGGAGAATCGTGAAAAGGTAGACACTGCTAAATAGAACAAGCATTTTCAATGCAACGGGTCTCGCATTTGCTCGAGTTAGAGCTATTAGCGATGTGAAGAAAAAAAAACGCAGCGCGATCGCACTATGTAAAATGCAGCGTGATTGCGCTGCGTGGAAAATAAACAGATAAAGTAGCCCAGACCCCAGGCTGAAAACATCGAGCCTCGTATGTTTTTAGTAGTTTACCGGTGCTGCTTAGGTGGGCTAAACACCGGAAAAGGCATGAGGTATGCATGCCTTTCACAAATGAAAGCAAGCGGATTTTAAAAGGCAAGCCGACGAACCAATGTAAGTGACTGACGTGACATGGGCGTGGTTTGAAGCCCAAAGACAGATTACAGAATGGACGGAGCACTTTGCGCTCGCCCATTTAAAGGAGAGGAGGAGTACAGAGAAAAAAAAAAAGAAGACGAGATTGGGAAATGGGAAGCAGAGATGCTGGAGAGAGGCGAGAAAGAGAAAAAAAAAAAACAGAGAAGTGATTGAGTGAGACAGAAGAAGATAAACAGAGGGCATGGACCGAAAGAGAGCAAATGGAAAAAGGAGAAGAACGAAGGACAGAGAGAATGAACGAGAGCGAAGGCTCTGGTTCTGTGATGTTTAGATTTAGCTGTGAATCTACAGCCTGCTGGGTTTCTGTGAGAATCGATCCTGCTGAGGCTGCCCTGCAAACCCTATCACACGCTTCTCAGCCCACCAGGACTCACAAGGGCAGAGCGGCCTGTCGAAGGAACTCAGTCGGTAAATCCGTCACTGTCCTCCCACAGAAGGCCCAAGACCAGCTACCGTCTCCGAGAGACATGAGGCCAGAGCTTAATTTGTGCTGGTGGTGGGCACTGGCACTCGGTTTTGAGGACCTGGACTTATTTTTCATCATCTGACTTTGACCCAGAGCAAAACAGAACAAGCACTGGCAAAGCCAATAGGTCCGGCATGCATTTTGAGTACCGCCTGCTACAGTGAAAAACAAAAAACAAAGATGATTACTAACTGTATACATTGCTCCTATGTGTTAAAAATTTTAATAAGTCGTGCTTCATTGTACTTGTGCGAGGTGGAATAATTATTTCAGCACTTTAATGCAAATACTACATAGGAGGCGGAGGGATACACAAAGCAGTGAATGCTATGAGGTGAGAGAGAGTTAGTCATCTTGGTAGAACCAAAACCATTCTGTGCATTTTTTTGAAGAACTGATAACAATAGTCAGTGGCTCTAGAAATATGCAATTTTGCAGCAGTGTCTTTTTTTTAGCATAATTAAGGATTTGCCACACTTGCCACATAATCCATAATCTGCGGCATAATCTGCACATTTGAATGCAAAAAAAATGTTTCCAGCTCATACTGATCGAAACTTACTAAAATTGGGGCTCTTTGCAAAGGTTGGACAGCACCTTTACAAATGCCAAAATATTAAAAATATTACTATCACAAAATGTGTGACATTACGCCGCACAATTTGCCTTTGCTTGCCACATAATTTAGTCAACCCTGCTGCATAATGTGGTCCTTTCCTGCCACATAAATCCAGTGCACCCCACAATAGGTCGTGCTGACGTCCGCACTATCAAGCCAGACCTAAAAAGGCAGAAAAAAATGGAAGACGGAGGAAGAGAAAGATAGGGAAACTGTGCTAAAAGGAGAAAGAAGGGACAAAAAAACCTGCCGGAATATGATATGGACAGGAAGTGCAGGGTGGTGGAAGAAGGCGGCAGGAGGTGGAACCAAGACTGGGCAGCTGTGGTACGCACAACCGCGCATTCAGACGCACCAGTGGGGAATACTTAAGAAAACTTTGAATCCAACAAATTATTTTAAGCAAAGTAAGCACCGCATGCGGGACTCCTTAGATGAACTGGAACACCAGGTGTAGCCTTCACTGAGGAGCAGCTTGCGGGCATTACAACAACCCCGGCTTCTCCACTAGACCACACTGTGTGCTACTGGTCAAACCCCTTTCTCCATTATCACAACTTGCCATCAACACTGGCTTAAATCACCAACTCAAGAATTGTAAATCTTATCTTGTACACCCACATTTAATGACGTGTTCAATGGTTATTTTTTGCAACACTTTTTTGTACCCCCCGCTGATAAAATACATTTAATTTGTGTTTTTTGAGTACCCTGAGGCCTTAGGCCTTGAAACCAAGAACTCTGAACAATTGTTTAGTTTTGTTGCTTTTGTCTTAGCTGGTGGATTCCAGGCAAGGCCCACCTTTGTGACGAGAGCTCAGGAAGATACAAATCAGGGTATGTTTTTGTTTTTTTCTAGCGGTAGTAGGCGTCCGAGTGCCTCAAACAATTTTAGACCCCGACTTTCTCACTGGTGTTGTCAAGTGGTAATTTCAGGTATTGGGGTGTGTTTAAATGTCGGCACTGCTTGATGGGTGCTCGTGAAGGGGTCTCAACAATCTCTTGGGCTGCTTTTTGCGGCCAGACCATGATCACTTCTTCGAAAGTAAAGTGTCTCTAGAAATTCTGCTAAAAGACATCTTTAGGGCAGGATTTACAAGTGCAGAGGGTCTGGTAGCAGATGGCTTGTTTCTTTGTGCGGGTTTACATCCAGAGATACAGGCCATCTCATAAATATTCCCAAAACCCTGCACAAACCTTAGACCTGGACTTAAACTTTCGATTTTTCCTCCTTTCATCTACGTTAAATGACCTCCCCCTCCCCTTCTACCTCCCATGTGTGTCCTGTGTATATAGACTGCTCTAAGCCACAAGGCTGTCTGCCTTTAAACCCTGCAACCTAACAATCTATCTATTCATTCATTCAATCATTTATTTGCCTCTCACATGACCCCCACTAATGACCGCACCCAACTTACTGATGTTCCACACCGAAACTGGAATAAGTACATAGAGTGGTTTCTTGACACGACAAGGCTCATCCCAATCATCAGTGCACTAGCCACTGACTTCCGGCTCGGAGTAGTGTGCTACTCGCAGTAAAGCACTTCAGCACCTCGCCAAGGGTAGTAAATGCTATATAAATGCAATTTAATTTCAACTCAGTTGCACGGTGAATATGTATGAGGTAAATTTACATACAATAATCTTCCTTGCAGACTATTTGCATATTTATTGGTCATTCCAAAAATCTAACTGTGTTTTGCTGTTCAGCGGGTCAGGGAGCTGAGCAGTATTTTTGGTTTATTATATTATGCTACTGCAGTTTGTTTGCCGCGGAGGTCGCAGCACAAGAACTCCACATCTTGCGCAACATGCGCATCCCATATGTCGCTCAACATGCGCATCCCATATGTCGCTCAACATGCGCATCCCATATGTCGCTCAACATGCGCATCCCATGTTATTCAACATGCGCATCCCATATGTCGCTCAGCATGCGCATCCCATATGTCGCTCAACATGCGCATCCCAAATGTCGCTCAACAGGCGCATCCCAAATGTCGCTCAACAGGCGCATCCCAAATGTCGCTCAACAGGCGCATCCCAAATGTCGCTCAACAGGCGCATCCCAAATGTCGCTCAACAGGCGCATCCCAAATGTCGCTCAACAGGCGCATCCCAAATGTCGCTCAACAGGCGCATCCCAAATGTCGCTCAACAGGCGCATCCCAAATGTCGCTCAACACTCGCATCCCAAATGTCGCTCAACACTCGCATCCCAAATGTCGCTCAACACTCGCATCCCAAATGCCGCTCAACACGCGCATCCCAAATGCCGCTCAACACGCGCATCCCAAATGCCGCTCAACACGCGCATCCCAAATGCCGCTCAACACGCGCATCCCAAATGCCGCTCAACACGCGCAACCCAAATGTCGCTCAACACGCGCAACCCAAATGTCGCTCAACACGCGCAACCCAAATGTCGCTCAACACGCGCAACCCAAATGTCGCTCAACACGCGCATCCCAAATGTCGCTCAACACGCGCATCCCAAATGTCGCTCAACACGCGCATCCCAAATGTCGCTCAACACGCGCATCCCAAATGTCGCTCAACACGCGCATCCCAAATGTCGTTCAACACGCGCATCCCATACGCCGCTCAACACGCGCATCCCATACGCCGCTCAACACGCGCATCCCATATGTCGCTCAACATGCACATCCCAAATGTCGCTAAACACGTGCATCTCATATGTTCCTTAACACCTGCATCCTATGTGTCGCTTAACCTGTGAATCACACATGGCTTTTTTCTAAGAGTTTGCTTATCCCATACATCTCATTTGTTGCATAAAACATGCACCCTGGGGTTACTTAATTAATGCGTCACACATGTTGCTTAATACATGCATTACAGGAGCTGCTTAACACATGCTTCCCGAATGTTGCTTAAAACATGTATTAAAATAGGTTGCTTACCACATGCATCCCATGAATTGCTTACCACTGGGTTTGGTAGGCTTCTTGAATCTTTTGGGCAGTGCGCAATCTAGGAAGGTTAACTATCTGCATCTTTTGCGGGAAGTGTTGGCTGTGGCAGCCTCATGGCTATATAGGATATTGCACAAGTCATCTCTTAGGTGGTACCGAATACTAGAATGCTTGGTGTGTTCACTTTGCGACAAAACATAAAGCTGGACATATAGGTTGGGATCCCTTGGGCAGTATGCAACGTGCAAAGGACTCGAATGGGTGAGATCCTGTGAATCATGGAATGCTTACTTGTTCAGTTTAGGATGGTAAGTCTGATGGATTTCTTGGGCAGATTCGACTGTGGGAGGCTGACTGTGAAGATCTTTGAGGCCCTAACGAACAGTTGTGAGCGGAAGAGATCTTTAGCAACAGGATGTTGTAGGTTTGGGTGTGGCATTCTCCTTGGTAGTATGGGATCTTAGAGGACTCCGTGTGTGCGATCGCATTGGCATTACAGATAATTGGAAGGGCAGACGTAGCACTCATTTTGGGTGCCCAGAAGCTTGCATGTTTGGATGTAATCATAAAATGGGCAGTATATGAGATTTTATGGCATGGTGCGGAAACGCCTTGGGCAGCATGGCAGGGTTTACAATTGTGTGTTGTGAGTCCTAGGTGGTATGGAAGGTGTAAGTGGTGGGCGTTGGGTCTCATGGGTACAATTGAACTATGAAGTGTTGGGTGTTAGGATCTCTTGGGCAGTATGGAAGGTGTGAGGGTTAGGTCTGGGGACCTCATAGACAATTTAAAACATTGAAGTGTTGGGTGTTGCAATGTCTCAAGCAGTATGAAAGGTGTGAGAGTTAGGTCTGGGGAGATAATATAAAACATTGAAGCGTTGTGGTGGCAATATCTCGGGCAGTATGGAAGACGTGAGGGTTAGATTTGGGGATCACATGGATAATATAAAACAATGAAGTGTTGAGTATGAGGGTATCTTGGGCAGTATGAAAAGTGTGAAGGTTAGGTCTGGGGATCTTATAGATAATATAAAACATTGAAGCATTTGGGGTGACAATATCTCGGGCAGTATGGAAGGGCAGGTGCGGCTGTAATGGACGCATTGGGTGGGGATCACTTATTGAGGGCTGAAATGTTCTTTGTATGGACTTATTTGGGTAGCATAGAAGATTCAAAGGTTCGATAGGGTAATCTATGGGCAGTTTATGAAATTGGAGAGTTTGATTTGGTGCTCTCGTAGGTGGTATAGAAGGTCGTCTGCCTCTTGTTGGTAGAACTCTAGGTGGGGCGGAGGTTTGCAATGCCCTGGCAGTGCCAGAACACTAGCTCCTATACCCCCTGGGTTCCAGGGCAGTCCCAAACAGTTCAGGGGACCCAGCATTTCAGGGGAGACCCATTCAAGGCATGGCCAATTAATATTTGGGAGATATGCGTGACTGGGGGCCCTCTTCAAATTCTGCAAGGGGGCCCCATCATTTTGCATCACACCATTGTGTCTTGAACAGTAGGCAAGATTGTAGGGTCGAGTGTAGGAGTCTGGAATCTCTTGTGCTCTGAACACTTTAAAGGCAGTGGAAGTGTGTGTGTGTGTGTGTGTGTGTGTGTGTTTGACGCACACTCAGTGGGCGATATCGGAAGGACACGACGCGCCCCTACTTTTTGAATTTATAAAAAATCATTCCCCTACTTATTAAAAGACAACCGTCCCCTGATCGTGCAAATGCTTCAACTTAAGTTTCATTTAGGGAGTCTCCTGTGCTGCGAGACGAGGATGGGGCAGGCAGCTTATCAATAAACAGGCCTTCTTGCCAGGGTGCCTCCTCGCCTAGAGAAAAATAATTGGGCACAACTGGTTAATCTGCAAATATAAAAGGGGCTTGGGAGCAGGAACTGGTTTAATTAATCAAATCACATTCTTTTCGACTGGTGGTGCAAGGGAGTTACCAGCTATGCAGCGTGTGCCTTTCAGGGCAGTTAAATAAAAATAAATCATTACCTACAGTCTTGGTTTTACTAAAAACTATGGGCCTGATTCTAACTTTGGAGGACGGTGTTAAACCGTCCCAAAAGTGGCGGATATACCACCTACCGTATTACGAGTCCATTATATCCTATGGAACTCGTAATACGGTAGGTGGTATATCCGCCACTTTTGGGACGGTTTAACACCGTCCTCCAAAGTTAGAATCAGGCCCTATGTTTGGTAAGCACGGTTTTGTCTGAAACATTTTTGCACAATTAGAAGCAGTCTGTCTTACACTGCTTGTAATGCAAGTTTAACATAATGACTTCCATTTTCTCAGTGCTTCCTGTCAGAGGCTGGGCCCTACTAGCACTAACAACACACAAGCCACAATTCTCCATTGTGTCAGCCAAGATTTCATTCTTTGGCTTTCTCGTGAGACACAGACCTCTCAGTGCATGATTAACTAATAGAGGTTTCATAATACGAAATAGTGTGCTGACTACTGATTAACTTAATGTTCTAATTTGTTTTCATTTAATTTGCGAGTTATTATATATGTAGCTACCTGAAGGAGAATATTTTGTTTTTTTGGCAGCACCTTTGACCCCGCCCCCCACACTCATTGACCCCCACCCTCGTTTCATGCAGCATCACAGTTCCTATACTTTTTAGGTCGAGCGCGCAAGCACTCTGACCTGTTGTAATCTCTCTGTGGGTTTTTAACCACGCCCACCGCATGGCCATCGCTATCACTCGCTCCTGGGCTTGCTTTTCAGAAATCCTTTGTTATCATTGGTAAATGCTTTACTTTTGTCCCTCCTTGGGGCTGTTTTGTTACCACCTTGGACACTAACCCTGTTACATGGATAATTGCACGTTTGCCGATACGTTCAACTGTGAGCGAACTTCTTTTTCCTTTTTGGTCTCTCCTACACGCTCATACTCATGGCAGCCATGGCACTTTAAATCGGCTCGCTTATGTCAACTGTTTTACTTTTCATTTTCAATTTATGTGGCAAGAAATGTCCAGTTAGGAAATTACAACGCTATAGCTCTAACTCGAGCAAACGTGAGACCCATTGCATTGCAAATGCTTGTTTTTAATGCACTTCGACCGCTGCTCACACCGCCTGGCACCTCCATCCTGCCCGCAGCTCACAGCAGATCCCTCCTGCCTGCTGAAGAAACCAGATGGATGCAAAATTCTAATACACAAACCTTGTGACGAGCATCCGCAGGTCACGGCGGGGTCAGCCCTCGCAGACAAGATTCATTCTCTCAATTTGTCCCTCAGGGACACTCTTCAAAGCGTCTCAAGTCTCAGGGTCACTGTGTGCACTGCGTCTGCAGTGACGTGCTCTGTTTCTCTGTAACACAAAGACCTTTTCACAACACTGATAATGAGGGGGCAGTTTAAGGTGTGCAGCTGGACCCCAATGTCACCCTAGATGAGAGAGGGAGTCGTAGTCCAGAAACCGCTTTCCATAATAAACCTCTTGCAGTAGAGAACTCCTATAAACATCTCTCCATTATAAACCTGTTACAACAGAAAGACTCCATAAACCCCATCTAGCACATATTCATGCCCCACAAAGTGTAGAGACCCCATAAACACCGAATGATCCCTCTGTTATAAACCACACAGAGTGGAGGCCCATAATCTTGTGTGCATGATAAACCTCTTGCAGCAGATACTCCATATAAACCTCTCTCCGTTATGAACCTGGTTCAATACATAGACCCCATGAACCTCACATATCACATATTAATATCTCATACAGTGCAGACACTTCATAAATCCTCAATGATCTCATTACAAACCTCACAGAACATAGACCAAAGATCCTCTATCCGTTATAAACCTCTTGCAGTAGAAAATCCATATAAACCTCTCTCTGTCATGAACCTGGTACAATATATAGACCCCATGAACCTCACACACCACATATTAATATCTCATACAGTGCAGCCACTCCATAAATCCTCAATGATCTCATTACAAACCTCACATAACAGAGACCCAAGATCCTCTCTCCATTATAAACCTCTTGCAGCAGAAAATCCATATAAACCTCTCTCCGTTATGAACCTGGTTCAATACATAGACCCCATGAACCTCAGATATCACATATTAATTTCTCATACAGTGCCGACACTCCATAAATCCTCAATGATCTCATTACAAACCTCACAGAACAGAGACCCAAGATCCTCTCTCCATTATAAACCTCTTGCTGCAGATAATCCATATAAACCTCTCTCCATCCTAAACCTGTCACAACAGAGACTCCATAAACTCCAGGTGCCGCATATTCAAACCTCCTGAAGTGCAGAGACCCCATAAATACCCATTGATCTTTCCATTAAATACCTCAGAGAATCAACACTCACTATCCTCCCTTCCTTATACACCTCTTCATGCAGACAACCCCTATAAGCCTCTCTCCATTATAAACCTCATGCAACAGGGAATCTCCATAAATCTCTCTCCACCATAAAACTCTTGCAACAAAGAATCCCCATAATCTTCTCTCCATTATAAGCCTGGTGCAGGAGAGAAACCCCACAAACTTCACTTAGCACACATTGGAACCACATAAACACTCAATGATCCCTCTATTATAAACCCCACAGAAAAAAAGACCCACAATCCTGTCTTCATTATAAACCTCTTGCAGCAGAGAATCCCTATATACTTATCTGCATTATAGACATATTGCAACAGCGGCGCCTATAAATGTATTGAAACTCCATCAAGTGCGGAGACCGCATAAATCCTCAGTGATTGCTCCATTATAAACCATACATAATAGGGACCCATGACCCTGTCTGAATTATAAACCTTTTGCAAGAGAGAATCCCTATAAACCTCTCTCCACTGTGAACATGTTCCGTTAGAGGGACACCATAAATTCCTAAGACCTGTCCATTAAAACCACTGACACAAAAGTAACAGAGATCCCAAACTTCTGTCTCCAATATAAATCTCTTGCAGCAGAGTGTCCCTCTAAGCCTCTTTCCATTAAAAACCCGTAAATCTCACAGAATAGAGATTCATGATCCTGTCTCAATTACAAACCTCCTGCAGCAGAGAAACTCTATAAACTCTCCATAGCTTGTGTTAAAAACCCCATACAGCACTTAGACCCTCACAGCATCCCAATGGCCACAACATTATAAATCTCCCGCAAATGGAGACCTTATAAACCTCTTCCCATTATAAACTCCTTGCAGCTAAAAGACCACATAATCCCCACATTGCCCTTATTACCAACCTCATCCAGACCAGAGGCTCCATTAAACCCATTAAAACCTTTTACAGAATAGGGATCCCATAAATCCCTTGCAGCACATACCCCATCATTTTAACACAGCCTTTGTTAAAAACCATACAGTGCAGATATCCCAAAACATCTCAAAGAGCTCTTTATAGTAAATCTACCCAACAAGGGAGACTCCATAAACGTCTCTATGCTATAAACCTCTCGCGGCAACCGACACCAAACCATACAGACCCTCTTCGAAACATGCTCAGAGATCACATAACCACCCAATGGTCTTTCTGTTAGAAAACTCTCAAAGAACATAACACGTGACCTCGAAATTACGTCTCCTTTAGCCCTCTGACGCTCCTTCTAACCAGTCTTACTCTTCTGCCACCATCTCCCCCCACCCGGCATGCCTGCCCCTCCCCTTAGGATAGTATCAATAATGTTGTTCTCTTCTTTCTTCCTTTGTTGTGCGTTTTTTTTTTTTTTAGTAACGTGCTGTGGTAAACATAAAAGAAAGACCACAGCAACCTTTTTTTTAACTAAGCATTTAACTTTTCCACATTAAATTTTGAAGAAAATGTGTTTTGTCATTTTGACCTTTCTCCAAATGAAGTTTCATCCCCCTTATTTGGTGTGACTGACTGACTTTATTTTGGAAATTTGTCAAAGACCCATTGACCAGCAGGAACCAGTGGTCAGTCTGATCTATAAACTGGTGACACCAAATCAGCGGGCTTCGATCAATAGGAACCCCAGATGGATGTTACCCCCAGACACTGAATGCGCTAGGGAAACATAAAAATGGCAGAAATACCCATGCAAATGCTGATAATATAATATAAAATAATAAAGAGGTATTATAATCCTACCACATTCACAATCTCATAACCTTCTTACATCACATAAACCACATGCATCCCAATATCCTCTCCGTTATGAATGTCTCACAAAACTGAGATCCTATGAGTCTCTTGCATTCTTTCACACGAAAGTGACCAGGTAAATTTCACATGTCCTCTCCTTTACAAATATTTTATAAACATAAATAAAGGATAAACTACCTCTGTGTATAGTACAGCAGACCTATGCACCCTAAGAGCATCTCCATTATACACATCTTGCAGCAGAGATACTCATAAGCCTCCATTAATCTCTTCCTTATAAACCTCTTACAGCAGAACCTTAGCCGTAAAACTCTATGAAATTCTAAATCGCTTACAGCAAAATATTAGCCAATAAAATGCAATTACCTAAACCTCTTACAGCATAGTCTTAGCCATAAAGCGCAATTATGTTATAAACCGCTTACAGCAGTCTCAACCATAAAACTCAATGATATTATAACCATTTACAGCAGCCTTAGCCATAAACTCAATGATATTTTAAACCGCTTACAGCAGAGTCTTAGCCATATAACTCAATATTATAAACCACTTACAGCAGTGTCTTAGACATAAATCTCAATTAAATTACAAACGGGCTCACAGCAGTCTTAGCCATAAAACTCAATGATATTATAAAACCGCTTACAGTTGAGTCTTAGCCCTAGAAGTCAAAGATATCATTAATTACTAAAAGCACACAACCGCTTAAAAAATTCCTACATTCTTTTAAATATTAGGTTTTCACATTGTGGTCACCAAATGCATTTAAATTGAATATTCCTAAAATTCCCCAGCACAAAGTTGTCATGATTCTCCGCATTTGCTGATATCTTACACTACTATAGACTGGTATGCATGTAATAATCTCACAATTATAAATCACTTACAGCACAGAACCACATCAACCTTGTGGATTATCCATTATTAATTTCCTGTGCCATTTGAAATAGAAACTTTAACAAGCCTTTCTTTCTTCTTGTGTTATAAACACCTTATACCACGCATAGGTCTTTGCTTGACTGCCACACAGTTTTTGGCACTTATTATATAACAAAATGATATGGCATAATTCTCAGTCCCCGGTGACCTTGCCATTGTAACATCTATAGAAGAAAAAATCCCTACAAAATCTCCTATTAACCCTATTAATCTAATAAATAAAACTATGTTATAGAGCAGAGGCTGATACCCTCCCAAATAATCACCCCGTACATCTTGGAGATCGCATAAACCTCTCCATTGAAAATGTCTTATTGGAGAAGCGCCATAGTTTTCTACATTATAATCTCCACGTAGCACAGAAGCCGTATACATCTCTCTGTTATGTCAAATGCATCATAATCACCCTATACACTAATCACTATAAACCTATTACAGTACCAAAACCAAGAAAACCTTCCACAACCTCTTATTCTAAATCACTCATACCATAAATTCTTCCTAGATCTTTCCATAATAATAAACAATTTAAAGAATAGAAAATAATTGACTTCTTCACAACCATTTAACAGCACTAAGGGCCATATGTACGAACACATTTTCCCATTGACACAGAATGGGAAAAACCCTTTGCTACATCTGGCCCTAAATCCCTATAACTACTCCTTTGACAAAGACAGGCCACTACCCCTCGTTTGGTATCCTACTATTAACTATGGTGAGAGATGTTGAAAGATACCAAGGACATGGAGCAAGTGACAGCCCCAGACTATCCACTCAATAATCAAGCATTGGTAAATGCAATAGGTTTCGGCTATGTGATTATTCATTATTTTGTGTTGTTGTAAGTTTTAGCTTGGTGAACAGGTGTAAAACTGATATGATAAACTAATATTTGAATGTTGGTACCTGAATGCCAAGCACTATGTTACGAGGTGAGAGAAAGGGATAAATAACAAGAAAATTAACAAAAGGACAGCACGAGCGAAGGAGGGACTGAGGAATGAAACAAGAAGATAAGTAAAGATTTAAGAAAAGAGAGAGAAGGTCAGCGACAAAGTAAAAAAATCAAAGAGAAAAGAAATGAGTGAAGTCTGGGTAGTGAAGAAGAAAGAAAGGAAATGTGGAGTTTTGGATTAATTAAATAAAAGGTTTAAGATGTTCTAGTCACAGCACCTACTCTCGGCCGGATAGCTGCAACCAAGAGGACTTAATTGCTAGTGCAACTACAAACAAGTTGCAGTGAAACTGGGCCATGAGATGCGGACCCCTTCAAACTCCACTGAGCAGCACATACCAACACCAAACAGACACACATGCATACACCAACAGAAGCACAATCACTTTCACATGCCCTTGGTGGGAAGACTGCAGGGCCGCTGCCAGTGTAGTTAGTGGTCTGTCTATTCTAGAGAAGGTTGTTGCAGTGACACATATACCTATACTGTGAGTGTCAGTTTCTGGAAGGGGCGGGTGGGGAGTAGAGAAATTGATGATAATGGTCACCAGATGGTGGGTGACGGTATGTAGACATAGGGCTGTACGGGGAAGAATACCAGCGCACACTAAAGTACGCTGGGCTTTACACTGGGCTTGGGCCCTGTTCTTGGCTTTTGATTGTGTCAGGCAGCACTGGAACTACTGATGCTGATTCCATAACAGGGAGCAAACTGAAGAACCTGCTTGGGTGCCACTTCTCCAGAGTCTCCGGATGCCATTCCTGCATGGGCTGACTCAGAGTTAACATTCAATGACGTGTGGTAACCAGGTGCCCGAGCGGGCAAGAAAAAAAAAAAGATTAAATGAATACAGGCAACTGAAGCGCAGGGACCAGGTGTCTGAGCAGGAGTAAAAAACAACACAAAAAAAATAACAAATAAAAAAAAGCTGTACCTATGGTTTATGTCACTGCAGTTCAGAAAAATTCACCAGGATAAAGCTTTTTCTCCTCCGAGTAATACAAGAGTCCGTCACATCGATAAAAGTTGGGAGACTCATGGCACCTATGCTTCCGGGGCTGCTTAGAAGCACGCCACTACAGAGAGCAGACTGGCTGTCGGGTACTTACTTCCAGGTCACAGCTGAAGCTGTCTAGAGCCTTGAGACCCTCACGGGTGAGTTGAACACCCGGCCACCGCTACCACATTCCTGTCGACGAGTACATCACCAAGTTGGTGAACTACCAACCAATGGAACGGGCCAATGTAGCCTGTCCCTAACATCACCCATACATATTGTGTTATTGATTCTTTTTTCAGGTAGACTGTATGGGGGTAATAGACTCCCAGAACTCTCTTTTGTGTGTAATATTTATACGGAATGTACAAAGCCATGCGCTCGGCAGAAAGTAAAAAACAAGCACAGGGCAAGTGCCTGTGCAGGCAACAGCTTAAAAAAAAAAGTCCCACAAAGTGAATGAAAAGGGTACTTGGGCCACAGGAAACTGATAAGAGAAACACAGAGAGGAACAACCGGACACAGTATGCTACAGCCAATAGCAAAGGATGAAAAATAAATGGTAAGCACAGGAACCAATGAAAGGAAGGGTGGAATGTAAGCCCCTTTTAAGATTTATCTTAAATATAATAGATTTTACAAGCAAGCGCTGTGCAGGCGAAACCTAAAAAGACCACTACCCCTCAATTGGTATCCTACTATTAACTAAAGAGAGACAAATCTGATTGCCTCACATTTTAAACCATTTATAGCCAGAGTTTTCACAAATCTCTACATTATAAACCGCATACAGCATATAGACCCTATAACCTTTTCCATAAAGAACTTCTTATTGTTGTGTTCTTCCCAATTTATTAGAGTCAAATCCGCTAGGTCTACTTATCCCTCAAAGGATATGTAACCTCTCACTTCCTCTCCGTCGAGTTCTGATCTTTTGGGCGGGAATGTAGGGGTCAGACACATCTGTCAGAGAACCGCTACCTTTTACGGTAGATGGAACCCGGCCCTGGTACCACAAAATCAATCCTGGAAAGCAATGGTTGGTATTTTACAATTGAATTACTATTTAGTGCATAGTATTAGTCTACGAACTAAGTGAATCAGAGCAAACACAATTATTATAAAAATTCAGCAGATAATATGCAAATCAGAGTGAATGTTAGGTCCCGATCAAATTCCATCATACATCCCTAACCGTCAGTCTAGCTCCGCACACAAAATATCAGTATAGTGTAACCATCATGCTTAAATTGCTTTATTTGTTTACTAACCCTTAATTATGCTAATCCATGTGTAGTTTACTGATAGTTGATGCTGTCATCTGGTAAGCAGCTGAAATTAAGTTCTTTAGAATCTCCCCCAGCAACTGCTCCATGTGTCTCACCACTGCCTCAGATATATTTATCACTAATAAAGACTTTATTCATAATTTTGCTGAAATTTCATGTAATTACACAAAAGAATATTAAGCACATTTTGCACAACCCTCTGTCTTATTGCGCAGACTTTTCATGAACTTCTAGCTCACAAACCGTGTATGGCCCAGATGCCCTTTACGCCTTCATTTATAAACATCCAACAGCACTGAGAGACCTTCCTGTCCACATCCTGACGTTAAAAGCCACCGCCAGCAGATGCCGACGACCCCAACAGGCGCTGGACCTGCTGCGCGTGCCTGGAACCAGAGTCCTCTGGGAACCAATCAAAAATCAATTAGTATTGGCAGCTCCAGGATTAACTAAAATACCGCTTAAAGACCAGGAGATGAATGTCTTATGGTGAGGGATTGGACGGAGCTTCTTGGATGCGGTGGCTCCCGGGTGTCCCCCAGCCCCTCCCCCGCCACTGCCCTCTCAAGTTATTAAACTCAAAAGCTCTCAGTGGCTGACTTCAAATGCACATTATTTTTAAATCACAGGCTGTAGTTAGACATAGAGGGCACTTAGGGCCATATGTACGAAAGCTTTTTCACATAGACACAGAATGGGTAAAATCCTTTGGTACATCTGGCCCTTATTTCCTAAGGATTTTCAAGGGCACTCACGCAATGCAAATGACACAAAAGATAGTGTCAATGTACTAACCTTTTTAAATGCCTGATCATCTTTTAGTAAGTAGGGGCCACAGTGTCCCTAATGCCCATATTTATACTTTTTGTGCGCCGCATTTGCGTCACTTTTTGACACAAAAGCGGTGCAAACTTACAAAATACAATTGCATTTTCAAAGTTAGTGCCACTTTTGCGTCAAAACATGACGCAAATGCGGCGCACAAAAAGTATAAATATGGGCCTTAGTGTTCATTGTCCAAGGTCATGGAAGAACAGGCCCGGAAATTGGAGGGCATTCAGTTAGAGCAAAAGTTGTGCAAGGACTGAATCGTCCACCCCCAAAGCACTTTGAGTCTACCACAAAGTGCTTGTTAGCACTTTAAAACATGGGGCAGCTTTAAGGCACTTTGCTGGTATGCAGTGCATCAGAGATGCCAAGACAATGTGGTGTTGAGACATTTGCAGTGAGGAGAGGGAGTATCGTGCATCATAGGGTGTGCACTTGGAGCTTATCCTCTGTCCTTGGCGGGCCTTAAATACTCAAAGGCCTCAAACAGCCAGAGGGAGTGGTAATACATATATGTGAAAAGAAGGGGCAAAGGACACATGCGCATGAGTTCCTTGGAGCATGCGGTGGGTGGAACTCGCAGAGTTACAGAAAAACTCTGAGACTGGGCTGAATTTCAATAGGCGGAAATATGCAGTTTGCATTGCTCACGCTGCAATTTAGCATCAGTAGTGCATGCAGCACTAAAAATCAGCACGAATGACACCATGCGTTGCGCAACAGCACGCAACCATTTGAGTTGATTTTGCTGCCGCTCAATTCGAAAATCTACTTAAGCTGCAGCAAATCTACTTGAAAGGCAGACCTCTCGGACCGCATCCACCAGCTTTATGTAAAATGGCGATGGAAGGCTTTGTGGCAACCAGAAATCGTTACAAGGGCCGGCAAATTTGACTTGCGCTCACAAGCATGCGTTGTGGAGCCTTGCATTGTTCCTGCGAACATCGTAAGGAGCGAACTGAAGAATAATTCCGCCATCTGCCGATTGGCCAAATTTGTCAGGAATTCTGTGGTAGAGTTAACCAAATTCCACCAGTTCTCTGAGCGAATTATAATTCCTCCTGGGCCTAAACCTGATGAGCACTGTGGATCTATGGCAGAATTTCAAGATATCCAAATCAGAGATTTCTACATATGATGAATCTAAATGGGAATCATTACATAATCATTGCTTAGACTGAATATGTGGCATATGTCCAAACCTCCGAAGCCAAGTGGTGTAACAATTCCCTGCTCTACCCAGCCACCTCTGAGAAGCTAATTGAACCATTGCATAGGCCACAACACTGGTAACTGAAGGTATTCAACAACCTGAAAAGCCTAGCAGCCCGGACACTACCTAGCAGCCCGGACATGGAACATGCTACCTCTCAAGGTCAGGCAGACCGCACCACTGAACAGTTCAGGAAGAACCTCAAAACCTGGCACTTCGACTAAGCAGCACGCCCACTAACAGCGCCTTGAGACCCTACGGGTGACTAGTCCTGCTTTACAAATCCCTGATTGATTGATTGATTGAAAAGCCCAGATACCATCAATCATGAAACAACTTCATTGGCTGTCCAAAGTAGGTGCAGCCACCATCACCACAGACACAACCATCCACGAAACACTACGGGCCTGATTCTCAAAACGTATGTGTGTGTGCAACTTTGTTTTTCATGCCCACGTGTTTTCATGAAAGTAAAACCTTTACGTTCAGTAAAATTTGTTTTGTAAAGGACTAACTACTCAAGATTTTCATCTGTCGAGCAGGATGGGCGATACACGTTTGCGTGTATTCACAAACTCATCTAACACCCCTTTTCCCAGAAGTGAGCCTTGCAACATAGGAAGTTTTAAAGGCATTATCTGGAATACTTTTATGAATTTCAAAAAGTCAGAAATCTGCATCCATCAGACGCCGGAAAATGCATAAGCACGTTTCTCACATTTTTTCAAGAGACAGTCCCTACACATTAAACTCCTATCGTGCGTGAACATTCTTATTCAGAGTCAGTGGTTGAAGTGGGCGGGATCTACTGGGCACCATCAGTGGTTGAAGTGGGCGGGATCTATTGGGCACCATCAGTGGTTGAAGTGGGTGGGATCTACTGGGCACCATCAGTGGTTGAAGTGGGCAGGATCTACCGGGCACCAACAGTAGCTGAAGTGGGCGGGATCTACCGGGCACCATCAGTAGCTGAAGTGGGCTGGATCTACCGGGCACCATCAGTGGTTGGGCAGGATCTACCGGGCACTATCAGTGGTTGAAGTGGGCAGGATCTACCGGGCACCATCAGTAGCTGAAGTGGGCGGGATCTACCGGGCACCATCAGTGGTTGAAGTGGGCGGGATCTACCGGGCACCATCAGTGGTTGAAGTGGGCAGGATCTACTGGGCACCATCAGTAGCTGAAGTGGATGGGATCTACCGGGCACCATCAGTGGTTGAAATGGGCGGGATCTACCGGGCACCATCAGTAGCTGAAGTGGGCAGGATCTACTGGGCACCATCAGTGGTTGAAGTGGGCGGGATCTACTGGGCACCATCAGTAGCTGAAGTGGGCGGGATCTACTGGGCACCATCAGTGGTTGAAGTGGGCGGGATCTACCAGGCACCATCAGTGGTTGAAGTGGGTGGGATCTACCGGGCACCATCAGTGGTTGAAGTGGGCGGGATCTACCGGGCACCATCAGTAGCTGAAGTGGGCGGGATCTACTGGGCACCATCAGTGGTTGAAGTGGGCAGGATCTACCGGGCACCATCAGTGGTTGAAGTGGGCGGGATCTACCAGGCACCATCAGTGGTTGAAGTGGGCAGGATCTATTGGGCACCATCAGTGGTTGAAGTGGGCGGGATCTACCGGGCACCATCAGTGGTTGAAGTGGGCAGGATCTACCGGGCACCATCAGTAGCTGAAGTGGGTGGGATCTACCGGGCACCATCAGTGGTTGAAGTGGGCAGGATCTACCGGACACCATCAGTAGCTGAAGTGGGCGGGATCTACCGGGCACCATCAGTGGTTGAAGTGGGCAGGATCTACCGGGCACCATCAGTAGCTGAAGTGGGCAGGATCTACCGGGCACCATCAGTGGTTGAAGTGGGCGGGATCTACCGGGCACCATCAGTGGTTGAAGTGGGTGGGATCTACCGGGCACCATCAGTGGTTGAAGTGGGCGGGATCTACCGGGCACCATCAGTAGCTGAAGTGGGCGGGATCTACCGGGCACCATCAGTAGCTGAAGTGGGCGGGATCTACTGGGCGCCATCAGTGGTTGAAGTGGGCAGGATCTACTGGGCACCATCAGTAGCTGAAGTGGGCGGGATCTACTGGGCACCATCAGTGGTTGAAGTGGGCGGGATCTACCGAGCACCATCAGTGGTTGAAGTGGGCGGGATCTACTGGGCACCAACGGGATCTACTGGGCACCATCAGTGGTTGAAGTGGGCGGGATCTATTGGGCACCATCAGTAGCTGAAGTGGGCGGGATCTACCGGGCACCATCAGTAGCTGAAGTGGGCGGGATCTACTGGGCACCATCAGTGGTTGAAGTGGGCGGGATCTATTGGGCACCATCAGTGGTTGAAGTGGGCAGGATCTACAGGGCACCATCAGTGGTTGAAGTGGGTGGGATCTACCGGGCACCATCAGTAGCTGAAGTGGGCGGGATCTACTGGGCACCATCAGTTGTTGAAGTGGGCAGGATCTGTTGGGCACAACGTTTCCAATCTTTTTCATATTTAGAAACCCAATTTCCTTACATTTTGTTTTTAAAGCAACTGTTCCTTAGAGATTAATGCAGACTTTGAGACATGCAAATATATGCATTTAGTAAATCAAAAAATCTAAAGGCTGCATGGGAGCCTGTATATTACTTTAATTGGTGAAGTCATTTGAAGCTTCAAGGTGTCAAAAATTATTTTATAAGGGGTAATGTTAGGGTATCCTACAGCCCGACTGCTTATTACTAACCAATATATGTGCTGGAAGTACTTGTTTGAATAAAAGCTGAATTATTTCCACATTTTGTGGCAAAATAACTTATACCTTGTGTAATAGAATTTATAAAATAAAGAGTTGCATATTTATAGTGCTTTCAGTCGCAGGCTGGAACTTCATAGCACTATAAAAACACCTCACTAATTCCCACTGCAGCAAGCAGGAGTTAAGGGACTGGATAAACAGACAGACATCTGCCGTAATCGCATTAACCAACTAAGCTTTCATGACATAACAGACTGAACGTCCCAAAAATGACATTAACTTGCATTTATTTTCATTTTAACATGTATGTTTTATTGTGAATGCATTCACCTGAAAATGAAAGCCCAACAAAATAGTTGCTGGATATTTTGTTAATTTGTACACACACCTCTGGCCCCACCCCTGCCTCGAACATGAGGGCAGTGTCCCTGTTCAACAGACAGGGACATCCAACCCTTGAACCAGAAATACAAGAGAACCTCCCCACCCCTTTGAAAAGGACAACACACCCCATTTTACAAACCGTCTCAGTCTATGGGGCGTGAGCCGCCATGTTGCATCGATGGGCCACTACCTCAGATGGTAGGCCAATCCTTGCTCAACTCTCATCAGGGCAACATGTAAGTCACCTTCCAGTTCGTCCAACAGAGTTCACTGAACATCTGCTGTCAGTTGTGTTTCCGGTTCTCCTACAGCTTCCATTCAGCAGAGCTTAATTTGTAAAACAATATATGCCTGGGCCCATGGTTTTTCTCAAAAGCATGCTCTAGTGCTTTCAACTGAGGGGGTGCTGAATACAAAGGCTGCGTAGTCATGATTCCACCTCGTGTCTCTTTCATTCACCACCAGACCCTCCCCATCTCTTTATCTCATGAGTCCTAAGGCTGCCTGTTCTTGATTCCACCTCATGTCTCTCTTTTCCACCACCTAAACTTCCTGTCTCTTTATCTCATGAAAAATCAAGGCTGCTGGGTCTTGTTTTCATCTCAGGCCTCTTTCTCCCCCCCCCCCAACTTTCTGTCTCTTTATCTCATGAATATCATGGGTGCGTAGTCATGATTTCACCCCGTGCCTCTTTCACCCACCACCAGACCCTCCCCATCTCTTTATCTCATGAATCTTAAGGCTGCCTGGTCTTGTTTCCATCTAAGGCCTCTTTCTTCCTTCACTGACACTTCCTGCCTTTTTATCTCATGAATACCAAGGCTGTCTGGTCTTGATTCCACCTCATGCCTCTTTCTTCCACCCCCTGCACTTCCTGTCTCTTTATCTCAGGAATATCAAGGCTGCGTAGTCATGATTCCACCTCGTGCCTCTTTCACCCACCACCAGACCCTCCCCATGTTTTTATCTCATGAATCCTAAGTCTGCCTGGTCTTGATTCCACCTCATTCCTCTTTCTTCCTCCACCTACACTTCCTGTCTTTTTATCTCATGAATATCAAGGCTGCGTAGTCGTTATTCCACCTCATGGCTCTTTCTTCCACCCCCTACATTTCCTGTCTCTTTATCTCATGAATATCAAAGCTGTCTAGTCTTGTTTCCACCTCATGCTTTTTCTTTCACCACCTACACTTCCCTGAGGCTGCAAACAACTCGTGTCTCGTTTACCCACAACCAGACCCTCCCCTTTATCTCACTCTTGTAGGTTCTCTTTCATCCCTCTTTTCTCACTTTATCTCCTTTTTCACTTCCTCCTTCTTCCCCCCATGTTGTGTATTTTTCTCTCTTGCTCTAGGTTAAAGCTTCATGAGGAAATATAAGTGCCAGTCCCCAAAAACCAGTGCCAGTGGTCCCCGTGCAACCACCGGCTCAAATTAAGCACATCATTCACTCCAGTCGATACTGCCGTCTCTCCGCCTGTTACATCATGTGCGGTCGTAAACCTCCCCTACTCATTCCTCTTTCTTCTGTCACTAGCTCCGACCTCCTTTTTACATTCACCCTTTTCAACCTCTCCTCCCGCCTCCCTCGCGGTTTTCTCTTTTGCTCAATTTCTCATGTTCCACTTTCTTCTTTTCTGTCTCCTCCTGCCTTTTCTCTCCGTCCACTTCCCTTTCTCTTTCCGAGTCACATCAAATCATGGTCTTCCATTTCTCCCTCCCCTCCTCACTCACCTTCCCTCCTCTCTCCTCCACTGCACTCCTTCCTTCTCCCTTTCTCATTCCTGTCTCCTCTCATCCCCCTCCATCCACCCTTCCTCTGCCTCTTCATTTGTTCACCCTTGTCTTCCTCCCTTCCTGCCCCCCCCCCCCACATCCTGTCCTCCTCACCTTTTTTCCTTTTCTCATCCCTCCCCATCTGCCCTCCTGGTTTTGTCCCTCCCACCTCCCACCCTGCTCTCCTCCCTTCCTTGAGGCAGACCTCATCCTCTCCCTTGTGGGGCGAGGTGTTTCCACCCTCCCCTCTTCGATGACACACATTAGCAAACAACACAACTACAGGGCTGGCAGGAGAGGCTGCCCAGCTGCTGGTGGGCGTTGGGGCGAGGGGTGACACCGGCTCCTTTACAGAATGAAGCACTGATATCTGATGAGTAAGAAGGGGGCAGGGCATCCCTGCACCGACGGAAATTCACAAGCTGGACAACTTGTGTGTACAAACTGCACCCCAGCTTGTAGATAACTGGAAGAGTAGAAATGGGAAAACCCACCCCAGAGAAATGCAAATTCAGGGGTGCATGCTGGGAAATGGTAGGCGAGTTCAGGCGTAGTGGGGGAGTTGTTGGATACACCCCCCTTTCCATCAGCAGTGCCTCAGTGTCATACAACAAGGGTGTTCACAGTAGGGCCGGGTCATTGTATGTCTGTGTCCTTTCTGTGAATGCCCTGCAAATCTGCCAAGGGTCCGGACACCCTGGCCCTGAGCTGGATATGTGTTAGAAGGGCTCATTCCGTGTTCCTAGTTGTTCCTGGGAGGTAAATTCGCTTTCAGCAACCAGAGTCGATAGCTGGGGTTTCTGCAGATCTTGTGACCTAATGAGGCCAGTAACTTTCCTTACCAGACCCATCAAAATCACAGAAGCACACACAAGGAGGCCCAGTGAAAGAACCATTTGGGTAACATTGGTTAAAACAGTGAATTTCATAGATACGAACCAGGCTTTAAATAATAAAGACATACTAGACCAGGAAAAGTAACCCTCGGTGTAAATAGAAACTCTAATAATAATCATTATTCAGGGAATTTACATTGTTTTCTAGCAGGTGCCATGAAGAAGGCTACTTCAAATCGGCACACCTGTACGAAACGTGTTGACAACTATTGCACAAGAGTCATCTCAAAGGCTACTTTGTGTAAAGTGTTTCTGTTTCTTTGGTTGCAAAGTTCATTTAGACAAGATATGGTATTTGCAGATCGAATCAACAACCACTGACCAAGCACTTCATGTACTCAGCTTATCAAATGGAGGTGTTACAAAGATTATGACTGGGGGAATGTGAGGGGTACAGGAATGTAAAACATTGCTCAGCGAGCAGTAAACACATTCTTACAAAGAACGGCTCCCTTGGCAGCTCGCAACATCATCTGACATTGTGGTGAGAATGACCAGTTTTAGACTTTGTTGTCAATGTTCCTAGAAGAGAAGGCTCTACAGACTCCAATGGTCCATGTGAGGGTTTTACAGAGGAGGTTACAAGAGGCCAATTGTCTGGTCCTTGAGGCTTCACTCCACGTGTGGCACAATAATCTGTGCCTAGTGAGTTGAGAGGCGATTTAATGTGTCAAGGTGCCCCTGCAAAAGTGTTGCCCATGGGCAAATGTAACATAGTTCCATTGTGAAACGAAAGCCTATCTGCTTAGTAACAACAAACATTGGCAAAGCACATAGGTCTGTGTTTGAAGTGCTAATGCAGGCAGAGTTAGCACAGCCGGACACAGTGGATGGGGCCAGCAGGAAGGGACACAGAGAACGATAGTTGTAAAGTAGTCCTTCATGCAGTTCAAAGCAAGCATGTGTGTGGTAGAAAGGATACACCCACACAGCCAATAGGTGATAGATAACTACTCTACTGGGCTGTGCCAAGCAGTGATTGACAAAGTCTTGAACCAATGGCAGAAACAGGCTTCTCAAAGAAATGCAAGGGTTGAAAGAGTTGGACTCAGAAGACCTCTCTATATACCTTGTCAGTAATAGGTCTGTTTGGTAGCTGTGCTGTCAAAGCCCAAACCTAAAAATGCAAGGCCCTGTAGGGGCTGTGGGAAGTTGCAAAGAGTTTTGCTGGAACAAACAAAACCTTCCTGAGAGTGGAGGAAGAAGTCTATTGGAAGGCCAAGGAGAAGGCTGCTAAACTAATACAGTATTTTTAGAACTAGAGAATTGATCAGGGTATTGGTCAAGTGGGTTGAGATTTGGGAAGACATCTAAGATAACGTGAGGAGGAACTCGGCAGAGGTGCCCGGTGAGATGGAAGCCGGCAGCGGTACCTGGTGAGGTGTTGAAGGAAGATGCATGAAGCTGTCACTATGGGGCTGAGGGTTCTCAGCTGAAAGGAAGAAAACTAAGAGGTCTAGAAAGCCAGACATGCAAAAAAATAGATGGGAATGGATAAGGTAAATATATAATCTCAGGATGGGAAAAGTGA
Organism: Pleurodeles waltl; assembly: GCF_031143425.1. Lineage (NCBI taxonomy): Eukaryota > Metazoa > Chordata > Amphibia > Caudata > Salamandridae > Pleurodeles > Pleurodeles waltl. The sequence goes on along the minus strand of NC_090451.1, from coordinate 62,718,334 downwards.
GACAAAACAGGCCGTTATTACAACATTAGAGAACATGAGAAGGCCAAACCCATATGCGCTCATGATGCTTCAAAGACGATGCCTTGGGGAACCGACACACACAATGGTGTGGAAGTGAGATGGACCAGCCCTAGGACAGGGATCAAACTGAGATGCCGGAGGTGAATCAGGACATGGCTTTGTGTGATGTTCTGAGAGCAAAGTGATGCTGATGGATGCAAACCAAGAAAGGGCTCTGCCACCCCGTCCTCGTCCACCCTCCTCCCCCCAGCATCCCTTGTCCTGTGCAGCCCCATTGAAGAGATGAACACAGCAGGTGGCTGGGGGGTTGCAAGCCTCACACATTGAAACAGCTGCATTTCAGGGTAGTCCCAGCAGCTGGTTGCCGACTCCATGACCTTCCTATTGGCTCAACTTATTTGGGGCAGAGACTGAGCAGGAGGTCATGTGATCTTCCGCCTCAACCCTTGGCTGAGCCTCGTTTCAGCCCCCGTGCACCCTGGATCTCTGCGCTGTGCAAACCCACAAAACGTTCACTGTGGGCCAGGAGCAAGCATTTGAGAAGCTGCAAAGATGGCTCCGCGTGGCGGAGAGGAATTCGCCCTCTTTGCGCGGCAATACTGGGGAATGATGGAGAGAGATACTGCGTCACAGCATGCACGCAGTCTATTGGCCACCGCGTCCTCGTGCAGCCCCCATGAGCCCAATCACCGCATCGGGGACCACACCTCCCACCCTAGTGCATAGCTCAGGCGCAGCTGGAAGCAGGCATAGTGGAGGTGGCTCACTACTGATGTGTAATCTTGGCCCTTTAAGTCAGTGTTGTCCAACCTTTTTATCGCTGCAGACCGGTAAATGTTTGATAATTTTTCCGTGGCCCGCTTGTCCCATTGTGTGACAAGCGGGCCACGGAAAAATTATCAAACATTTACCGCCCGCCACAGTGGGGCGGCCCGGTGCCGATTGATCCACGGACCGGCACCGGTCCGCGGCCCGGGGGTTGGGGAACACTGCTTTAAGTAACCAAGAAAGAAGGGGAGCTCGGCTTATAATAGGGGGAGCTAAGGAGTTTAGGGGCACAGAAGAAAGGAGAAAAAACAGCAAAGAGTAGAATTGGGAGGCCGCCTGGACAGGAAGTGGATGAAATTTAGGAGTTATAGGAAATTCAAACTTTTTAGGATAACTAGGTAAATTAGGGGTTGTACCGTGAGCTCTGGTGATGTCCAAATAACACAGCCTTTTCCACAAACAGTAAGAGCGTCAGGGGTCCTCCTTCCCAAAGGTCCACTTCGTGGCAGAGTCAGTGCTGAGAATCAAAACCGATGACGTTAGCTTTCTGTAGTGAAATAACACTCCTAGATAAAAAGCGCTGAGATACAAGACTTTAGGAGCTAAACATGACAGATGTGCCCAGAATGAGTACTTCAAAGGCCGGTTCTTAGGAATCATATAGGTTCTTATTCCCCATGTACCGGAACTTCAGAAATCAAGTCCAAAGTTAGAAATGTTTTGAAAAACACCCGTTCTGTATGTGCTCTACTGACCCCCCAAATACTGGTAGTGTATCCGGGTCTTTTTGTCCCATCCAGACTTTAACCTTTGACACCATCTAAAACTTCTAAGACCTATGGATTTGATTTTCCTCACCCTCTTACTTTTAGCATAAGTTTGGTGTTTTGGTATGCTTGGAGTTTCCTTTAGTTTTGCGACTTAATAATGTGTTCTATATAGTGTTTAACTCAGCATCTATGCCACTTCTAGCCGCTGAAAATATGTGTTCGCATTACCCTATTTAATGATACTAGCTTTACTGGCCTTGGAAGGATGAACGACTGGGTCAACGTCGCTAGCAGTAACCATTAACTCACTGAGAAACCTTTAAGTGTCTCCCAGTTACACAAGAGTTGTCTCTCAGCACTACGGAGGACTGTCTCTCAGGACATGATATCCCTCAGCTACAGAGCAGACTGCCCCTTAGAAACACCGAGCAAACGCTGTACAGACCTTGTACAGAGTTGGTACCTTTCGGGTAGGTTGGCACTATAAATACCACATGCACGCACAAACATACCACAGACATCCGTGCAGTATCCCTACCTTAGTGCAGTCCGGTCATCAGCAGGTTAATTTTAACACTCGGGTGAACTTTCTCTCACACCGAGGCCAGCTGAAATGCATTAATATTGCTCATTTATACCACGAGTTTGACTGATTAAGCCACCTGCTGCCAGGTCGGTTTACAGCCTCGACCTTTCCCACCTGAAGGGCAGCCGGGCCCACCCTGAGATGAAAGGAGGGCGAGATGAGCTCAGAAGTGACATCACTCGCCCCCTCCCTGCCCTGGTCTGACATTCCAAGAGGGCGGCTGACACCGACACAGGCCTTTGAACCCTGCTAACGAGTGTCCAGGATAAATGGGCCGGGGCGACCCCAGGTGTCAGGGTGAAAGGGGAGAAGGGGTGTTCATGGATGGGTAGCAGGGGCTCGGAGGCCGCCCCGGGCGATACCATCTATCTAGGGTGAAAGAAACTTTAGGATGCATGGTGTGAGTCAAACCCGAGAGCGTTAGGAATGGAGCTGCGGTGAGCCCACGCTGTAGCCGTCGGACCCTTTATACCGAGGGCGACCCTTTGTATACCTCGGACAATGACGAGCCTCTCAAGTTAGCAGGAAAGACTAGATGAAGCAGCCGAGTAACACCTGGGATTCATGCAGCATCCCCAGTATCGTGATTCAGCAAGTTATGTCGTGTATTGTCACTAGCGGCAGGTGCATTAATGGTAGCAGTGTAATTCAAGAATTACACGCACTTGCAGCGACGTGCTGTATTACAAAGATACAAAAATAAAGAGCTCATACAGCCGGACTTCTGACACCTGTGCCGTCCAATCACCACACGCGTTACATACTACCAGTGGCAGGGGCTGAGCACAGAGGCACAAAGCAGAGAGGGGCAGAGAAGCAGCAGGGCAGTGCCACGAAGACCCAGGGGACGCTGCGCACCAGGCTGCAGCAAACACAACACGTCTGACCGGTGCAACAACACCCTACGGCTGCACCACATTATCACTGTGGATGTACATCAGGGCATTGGAGTAGGGGCACATCAGGGCATCACTGTGGGGGCACATCAGGGCATAAGTGGGGGTGCACACCAGGGCATCACTAAGGGTGAACATCAAGGCATCAGTGTGGGGACATTTTGGGTATCGCTGTGGGTGCACACCAGGGCATTGGAAAGAGTGCCCATCAGGGCATCACCAAGGGTGAACATCGGGCATCTCTGCGGGGGCACAGCAGGACATCAGCAAGGGTGCACATCAGGGCATCAATGTCAGTGTGCATCAGGGCATCACCTAGGGTGTACATCAGGGAATCACGGTGGATACACATTAGGGCACCACTGTGGGAGCACACCGGAGCATCACTGTCATTGCACCCCAGGGCATCACCAAAGGTGTACATCCGAGCATCACTGAGGGCCACATTGGGTATCGCTGTGGGTGCACACCAGGGCATTGGAAAGAGTGCCCATCAGGGCATCACCAAGGGTGAACATCGGGGCATCACTGCGGGGGCACATCAGGGCTTCACTGTGGGGGCACACCAGGACATCAGCAAGGGTGCACATCAGGGCATCAATGTCAGTGTGCATCAGGGCATCTCCTAGAGGGTACACCAGGGAATCACTGTGGATACACATTGGGCATCACTGTGGGGGCACACCAGAGCATCACTGTCATTGCACCCCAGGGCATCACCAAGGGTGTACATCGGAGCATCACTGAGGGCCACATTGGGTATCGCTGTGGGTGCACCCCAGGACCTCATTATGTCCCAGGGCATTACAGTAAGTGCGCGTCTAGGTATCACCGTTGCTGAAACTCAGAACATCACTTTCAACGCATCTCAGGCCATCACCGTGAGGACATCTCAGGGTATCAATGTGGCTGCCCCTCAGAACATCATTGTCAGTGCACACCAGGACATCACTCTGGGTGCACCTCCGGGCATCGCTGTAGGTACACCTCTGGGCATTACTGTGGGTGCATTTCAAGGAATCACCATGGAGGTCCTGAGAGTATCACTGTGTGGGCACCTCTCGGGTTGTTAATTTGGGAGAATCTCAGGGCAACAGCATGGATGCCCACCACAAAATCACTCAGGTGCACCTCAGGGTAACAGTATGGGTGCACCTCAGGATATTCCTGGGAGTGCACATCTGGGCAAAAGCTGGTGTGTACCTGAGGGTATCGTTGTTGGGGAACCACGTGGCATTACTGTGGCGGTCCCTTAGAGTATGACTCCTTCAATGCATCAGCTGGCCTTCTTACAGCAGATTCTCAGGGTGTCCATTAAGTGTTCACTTGGGGACCCTAGGATTCCACTTCAGAGCCTGTCCACAGCTGGACGCAATGATCTGTCTAATATTACAAGCTCTGTAGTAGCACTTCATAGCCTCTCTATGCCTCACCAGCCTTTCTATGGTGCCTAACCATGGCCTGTTTTTGGTGGTACCTCATCAGCCTCTCTATGGTGCCAAGCCTTGGCCTCTCTATGGCTGTACCTTACTAGCCTCTCTATGGTGCCTAGCCTTGGCCTCTCTATGGTTGTACCTCACCAGCTTCTCTATGGTGCCTACCTCGGCCTCTCTATGGTTGTACCTCACCAGCCTTTATATGGTGCCTAACCGTAGCCGCTTAGTGGTGGTATCTCATCAGCCTTTCTATGGTGCCTAGCCTTGGCTTCTCTCTATGGTTGTACTTCACCAACCTCTCTATGGTGCCTAACCTTGGACTCTCTATGGTTGCACCTCACCAGCCTCTCTATGGTGCCAAACCTTGGCCTCTCTATGGTTGTACCTCACCAGCCTCTCTATGGTGCCTAGACTTGGCCTCTCTATGGTGGTACCTCATCATCCTCTCTATGGTATGTAGCCTTGGCCTCTCTATGGTTGCACCTCACCAGCCTCTCTATGGTGCCTAACTTCGGTCTCTCTATGGTGGTACCTCACCAACCTCTCTATGGTGCCAAACCTTGGCCTCTCTATGGTTGTACCTCACCAGCCTCTCTATGGTGCCTAGCCTTGGCCTCTCTATGGTTGTACCTCACCAGCTTCTCTATGGTGCCTACCTCGGCCTCTCTATGGTTGTACCTCACCAGCCTTTGTATGGTGCCCAACCGTGGCCGCTCTTTGGTTGTACCTCACCAGCTTCTCTATGGTGCCTACCTCGGCCTCTCTATGGTTGTACCTCACCAGCCTTTGTATGGTGCCTAACCGTGGCCGCTCTTTGGTTGTACCTCACCAGCCTTTCTATGGTGCCTAACCTTGGCCTCTATATGGTGGTACCTCACCAGCCTCTGTATGGTGCCTAACCAGGGTCTATCTATGGTTGTACCTCACCAGCCTCCCTATGGTGCCTAACCTTGGCCTCTCTATGGTGGGACCTAACCAGCCTCTCGAGGGTGCCTAACCTTAGCCTCTCTACTCACCAGCCTCTGTATGGTGCCTAACCGTGGCCTCTCTATGATGGTACCTCACCAGCCTCTCTATGGTGCTTAACTGTGGCCTCTTTATAGTGGTACCTCACCAGCCTCTCTATGGTGCCTAACCTTGGCCTCTCTATGTTGGTACCTAACCAGCCTCTCTAGGGGGACTAACCTTGGCCTCTCTATGATGGTACCTCACCAGCCTCTCTATGGTGCTTAACCGTGGCCTCTTTATGGTGGTACCTCACCAGCCTCTCTATGGTGCCTAACCTTGGCCTCTCTATGGTGGTACCTAACCAGCCTCTCTAGGGGGACTAACCTTGGCCTCTCTATAGTTGTACCTCACCAGCCTCTCTAGGGTGCCTAACCTTGGCCTCTCTACTCGCCAGCCTCTGTATGGTGCCTAACCATGGCCTCTCTATGATGGTACCTCACCAGCCTCTGTATGGCGCCTCACCTTGGCCTCTCTATGGTGGTACCTCATCAGCCTCTCTATGGTGTGTAGCCTTGGCCTCTCTATGGTTGCACCTCACCAGCCTCTCTATGGTGCCTAACTTTGGTCTCTCTATGGTGGTACCTCACCAGCCTCTTTATGGTGCCTAACCTTGGCCTTTCTATGGTGGTACCTCATCAGCCTCTCTATGGTGTGTAGCCTTTGCCTCTCTATGGTTGCACCTCACCAGCCTCTCTATGGTGCCTAACCATGGCCTCTCTATGATGGTACCTCACCAGCCTCTGTATGGTGCCTCACCTTGGCCTCTCTATGGTGGTACCTCATCAGCCTCTCTATGGTGTATAGCCCTGGCCTCTCTACGGTTGCACCTCACCAGCCTCTCTGTGGTGCCTAACCTTGGCCTCTCTATGGTGATACCTTACCAGCCTCTCTATGGTGCCTAACCTTGGCCTCTCTACTCACCAGCCTCTGTAAGGTACCTAACCTTGGCCTCTCTATGATGGTAGCTCACAAGCCTCTGTATGGTGCCTAACCTTGGCCTTTCTATGGTGGTACCTCACCAGCCTCTCTACGGTGCCTAGCCTTGGCCTCTCTATGGTGGTACCTCATCAGCCTCTCTATAGTGTGTAGCCTTGGCCTCTCTATGGTTGCACCTCACCAGCATCTCTATGGTGCCTAACTTCGGTCTCTCTATGGTGGTACCTCACCAGCCTTCGTAGGGTGCCTAACCGTGGCCTCTCTATGCTGGTACCTCACCACCCTCTGTATGATGCCTCACCAGGGCCTCTCTATGGTTGTACCTCACCAGCCTTTCCAGGGTGCTTAACCTTGGCCTCTTTATAACTGTGCAGCACCAGCCTCTCTATGGTGCCTAGTCTTGGCCTCTCTATGGTTGTACCTCACCAGCCTCTCTTTAGTGCCTAACTGTGGTTTCTCTATGGTGGCACCTCACCAGCCTCTCTATTGTGCCTAACCTTGGCCTCTCTATGGTGGTACCTCACAAGCCTCTCTAGGGTGCCTAACCTTGGCCTCTCTATGGTTGTACCTCACCAACCTCTCTATGGTGCCTAACCTTGGCCTCTCTATGGTTGTACCTCACCAGCCTCTCAAGGGTCCCCAACCGTGGCCTCTCTATGGTTGTACCTCACCAGCCTCCCTAGCGTGCCTAACCTTGGACTCTCTATGGTGGTACCTCACCAGCCTCTCTATGGTTGCACCTCACCAGCCTCTCAAGGGTGCCCAACCTTGGCCTCTCTATAGTTGTACCTCACCAACCTCTCTATGGTGCCTAACCTTGGCCTCTCTATGGTTGCACCTCACCAGGCTCTCCAGGGTGCCCAACCTTGGCCTCACTATAGTTGTATCTCACCAGCCTCCCTAGGGTGCCTAACCGTGGCCTCTCTATGCTGGTACCTGACCACCTTCTATATGGCGCCTAACCTTGGCCTCTCTATGGTGGTACCTCACCAGCCTTTCCAGGGTGCCTAACGTTGGCCTCTTTATAACTGTGCAGCACCAGCATCTCTATGGTGCCTAGTGTTGGCCTCTCTATGGTTGTACCTCACCAGCCTCTCTTTAGTGCCTAACTGTGGTTTCTCTATGGTGGCACCTCACCAGCCTCTCTATGGTGCCTAACCTTGGCCTCTCTATGGTGGTACCTCACCAGCCTCTCTAGGGTGCCTAACCTTGGCCTCTCTATGGTTGTACCTCACCAACCTCTCTATAGTGCTTAACCTTGGCCTCTCTATGGTTGCACCTCACCAGCCTCCCTAGGGTGCCTAACCGTGGCCTCTCTATGCTGGTACCTCACCACCTTCTATATGGTGCCTAACCGTGGCCTCTCTATGGTTGTACCTCACCAGCCTTTCCAGGGTGCCTGACCTTGGCCTCTTTATAACTGTGCAGCGCCAGCCTCTCTATGTTGCCTAACTGTGGCCTCTCTATGGTGGCACCTCACCAGCCTCTTTATGGTGCCTAACCTTGGTCTCTCTATGGTTGTACCTCACCAGCCTCCCTAGGGTGCCTAACGTTGGCCTCTTTATAATTGCGCCTCAGTAGCCTCTCTATGGTGCCTAGCCTTGGTCCCTCAATGGCTGCGCCATACAAGCCTCTCTATGGTGCCTAGCCTTAGCCTCCCTGTGGTTGTACCGCACCATCCTCTCTATGGTGCCATCTCCATGAATGTCCCTCAGTAGACTCTCTATGGTGCCTAACCTTGGCCTCTCTTTGGCTGCGTCTCAGTAGCCTCTCTATGGCACCAGCTTCTGTCCTCTGGCTGCATTGAAGTACCCGTGGATAGGTGTCTACTAAGTACCGAGGCTGGAGCAAGGCACAATGTATTTGGCGCCTACGTCAGCACCTACGTCAGCAGCGTGTTATTCTAAGGTTGGGGGGGGCTCTACTGGGTTTGACTCCATTGCAGATTCTGGACTAAGCTGCGTATCACTGAACTGCTCTGAAATAAAAAGGGATATTTGGACATTGTAAACAAGGAATTGGACAATTAGGACATGAAATTCGTTTTACTATGCTTTTATGAACATTATAAACCCTGGTGTACAGCATTGGGGATTAATATGTACACTGACTTTATCAACTACGGCTGAGCACAGCAACACCAGGGCCTGATTTACATACTCTATTAAAAATTATGCCTTAGCGAAATTTCATTTACGCCCAAGTAATGTCACGTAATTTCGCGCTATATTTGTTATGCAAAAATCTTGAAATTACTGTCTTATGCCATGTCAAGTAATGATTATGCACAGTTCTTGGTGGAAATTTGGCGTCAGTGCATGGGAACAAGGCGAATGACCAGAACACGAGCTGATCCAGTTTGCGCTGCTTGTGTTTTTTTTGCACCTTTTTTGTGCCAAATTTGTCCCCGAATTCAAAATAGTTGTGAGAACACCATTTGCACTGAAATAACGCACAAAACGCTGGTTTGAGATTTCATGCATAATTATGTGTTTATGTTTCAATATAAAGACGTCTTGCCCGGAGATGCATGGCAAACTTACTCGGACCTCTTTTCTGCGGTGTTGTTGTCCCGTGGGGGCCCCCTGAAGGGAGTCTATTGGGTGTTCCGAGTATTTCTGTGCAAAGTCTGCAAATATGTTACATGTTTCAAAAATGCTGATGTCTTTTCATTTTGAAACCTGGAAGGGCGCAGAGGAAGGAAGTGCTTAAAAAATGATTACTCCTAATCGTGTCAAGCAAGCCTGCGTTACCCCCGAATCCTCTCCTTGGCCAGCTCCCCAAAAACATGAATGCGCAGGCTTTCCAAACTGAATTGCTAATGGGCCAGCCCTTGGCTCGATGCACGTCATTTTGGATCAGAGGCAAGCCGGGCATCAGTGTCAACTGGAAGCCTTGGAGACAAAGTGCAGAAATAACAATTTTCTGATTAACGCCGAAAATACAAGAATAGTATTTTTTGGCAAGAAAAGAAAGATCTCAGATACCCGCACTTAATTAGAAACCTAATGAGCTGCCAGTGGGCCTTGTTCCTGAATACACTGATCTGGGCTCCCTGACTGGGTATGTTACAGGAGTACTCACTGGATTTAGGCGGGACTGGAGGGGGTACTAAAGCTTACCTTACTCTGCAACAGGAAAGGGGGGCGCTCCCTAGGAAAGCCATACTTGGGTAGTGTTTATATGTGACCCTTAGGGTGCGATTACCCCAGAAGGGTTTGGTGGTAGTGGTCAACTCATCAACTTCCAACTGCGTAACTACACTTTACTCCAAGGTATTGTTCTGTGAAATTGACTCGATGTACTTACTCATCGTAAACCTTTATACGATTTTTGTGAGAAAAAAAAACTTTTAAAAAAAGAGGATGGTATGCAGCGTAACGGGGGTGACTGGGACTTATACCCGGACGACAAGTAGTTGTTAATTTGTCACCACTAGTATGATCACTGTTGGGGCTAGGTAAGCAGTATTAGAGTCTCCACTAGCAGTTCCGCTGGTAGGGCAGGGAAGCAGTATTAGTGGCACCACTACTAGTACTACCTCTAGGGCCGGGTAAGCAGTATTAGTGGCACCACCAGTACTACCACCTGTAGGGCCGGGCAAGCAGTATTAGTGGCACCACCGGTAGTATCACCTGTAGGGCCGGGCAAGCAGTATTAGTGGCACCACTAGTAGTACCACCTGTAGGGCTGGGTAAGCAGTATTAGTGGTACCACTAGTAGTAATACTGGTAGGGCCGGGCAAGCAGTACTAGTGGCACTACTAGTAGTACCGCTGATAGGCGCTGGGTAAGCAGTATTAGTGGCACCACTAGTAGTACCACCTGTAGGGCCGGGTAAGCAGTATTAGTGGCACCACTAGTAGTACCACTAGGAGGGCCAGGCAAGCAGTATTAGTGGCACCACTAGCAGTACTGCTGGTAGGGCCAGGCAAGCTGTATTAGTGGGCCCACCAGCAGCATCACCAGTAGGGCTGGGTAGGCAGTATTAGTGGCCCCACTAGTAGTAATACTGGTAGGGCCGGGCAAGCTGTATTAGTGGCACCACTAGTAGTACCACCTGTAGGGCTGGGTAAGCAGTATTAGCGGCACTGCTAGTAGCACTACTGGTAGGGCTGGGTAAGCAGTATTAGTGGCATCACTAGTATTACTACTAGTTGGGCTGGGTACATAGTATTAGTGGCACCACCAGTAGTATCACTGGTAGGGCTGGATAGGCAGTATTAGTGTCTCCACTAGTAGTACCACTGGTAGGTCTGGGTAAGCAGTATTAGTGGCATCACTAGTATTACTGCTAGAAGGGCTGGGTAAGTAGTATTAGTGGCACCACCAGTAGTATCACTGGTAGGTCTGGGTAAGCGGTATTAGTGGCACAGTTAATAGTACCACTGGTAGGGCTGGGTAACCAGTGTTAGTGTCTCCATTAGTGGTACCACAAGTAGGGCTGGGTAAGCAGTATTAGTGGCACCACTAGCAGTACCACTGGTAGGGCTGGGTAAGCAGTATTAGTGGCATCACTAGTATTACTGCTAGTTGGGCTGGGTAAGTAGTATTAGTGGCACCACCAGTAGTATCACTGGTAGGGCTGGATAGGCAGTATTAGTGTCTCCACTAGTAGTACCACTGGTAGGTCTGGGTAAGCAGTATTAGTGGCACAGTTAATAGTACCACTGGTAGGGCTGGGTAACCAGTATTAGTGTCTCCATTAGTGGTAACACAAGTAGGGCTGGGTAAGCAGTATTAGTGGCACCACTAGCAGTATCACTGGTAGGGCTGGGTAAGCAATATTAGTGGCACCACTAGTATTACAGCTGGTAGACGGTGGGTAAGCAGCATTAGTGCCACGGCTAGCAGTATTAGTGTCCGCTGTTGCTCACATTGGCTCAGGTAGTAGCAATACCCGCAGGAGTTAGAGCAGTACTGGTAAATATAAGACTAGATGGATCACTGTGAACAGCGCTGCCATTATTAGGGTGTCAAGTAGAAGAAGTGACGCCGGTAGTAGTTTTAACATCAGTATGTGGTGTGGCACTGGGTAGATTTCTGGTAATAGTAGTACATGTAGACTAGTATTACTTCCAGCCCAATGTGCAGAAGTAACCTAAGGGTTCAATGAATTGCCTCCAACAGTACCTTCTACCACCTGCTACTTACCACACGTGTACACTTACCCATCAGTGAGGATCCCCGTGAGCAGAGGAAATACACAGCTTACCTATTACACCCCTCCGGCCCCAAGCACAAGAACCCAACTCCTCATTAAAAATATTATACGCACTCTACTGACCTTACCCTCGACACACAGAATAAGGCGCCCGTGTTCAATGGAAAGAGCTCTAAAGTCAAATCTTGGAGTAACAAAAGGTGCCGGGAGGACACAATCATGACAGATTCTTAAGTAGCAATAAGAGTAACAGTAGAAGCAGGAGTAGTAGTTTTATTGGTTTAGTAGTAGTAATAAAAGTAGAGATAATTGAAGTAGTACCAGCAGGAGAATCAGCAGTAATAGTATTAGTTCTATGTGGTGCACTATTTCTAAAAGTAGGACACAGAGTAGTCCTCCAGTAGTACTAGCAAAAATAGTTTTGGTAGTAGCACTAGTTTCAGTGTTAATCATACTGCCTAGGGTATTGTTTTGAAGCGCTCTCAGCAGTAGTATTAATACTACTAGTAACAGAAGCTGTAGTATGAAAGATAGAACTCTTAGTATTAGTACGGAAAGTAACATCGGTAGTACCAGTAGATGTAGTAATATTAGCTCTAAGGTTGTACTGTTAGTATTAGGGATGGCAGACTACTTTAAGGTAATATTTCCCATGTTTGTTTTACAAGTAGATGAAATTGGGCTGTCTGAAATGTACTCCATGTCAAAGGCCCGTAATGTTAACTAATGTGCTCCTGGAGGGAGAGGCAGCATATGAAATTAATTCTACAAGTTTGCAATAGATGACATTGGTTCAGTGCGTTTCCAGAACATCACATTGATTCTGTGAGTTTGGTAATAGATGAAATTGATTCGAAAAGTTTGGTGCGATGCATTAAACTGATTCTATGATTTGGCAGGAGATAAAATTGGTTCGATAAGTTTGGCAGTATGTGAAATTGATTCTATGAGTTTGTAGTAGATGAAATTGTTTCTATACCAGTAGATTTTATTCTATGAATTGGCAGTAAATCAGTTTGAAGTCTTTGAACTAACAAACCCAGCTTTGTGGAATAGTAAATGAATTTGTCTACAAAGCATTCTAAAAGAGAAGAGATTGGAATAGTCTTGAAATCATTTTGAAGGATGCCTCCTTGAGCCAGTTGGAATTCCCATTTGGAAATGGTTTCAAAGTTGAAATCCTTGGTTAGCTTCTTATCTCAAGATATTCCTTCAATATTGTTGTCTCCAACGTGGTATTCTCCTTGTAAACCTTGACTGATGCTTCTGGTCTTCAAAGGTGCCTTTGATGATTCCAAAGATGGCTTTGATTGGCTGTAACACAGTCTTCCTGCCTGACCTGTGCGCACAGTTGACTTTGTCCGTCTTTCCCATTCACAGTCTGTCCTGCCTGACTCGTTCACACATCTGAGTCAGATCCGCCGTCCCACCTGACTTATTCACAGGGCGATCCTCAGGTGCTTGAGTAGTTATGGACACTAATCCAACCATTGTGAGATTGGCAGCTGCAATAGTCTCAGATCTCAATTGAAGACAATGGAGTGGCTCAGGGCCGATAATGGCTACTGTAGACCTTCCGTGCCAACATTCTAATGATGGTCATTCTTTCTCTCCTTGTTTAGTAAAGACATTGGGTTGAATGTTCTAATATGATTATAGCCCTTATGCTTTGGGCCATACAGTTATTTAAAGTTCCCGCCCCTTGCTATAGGCCTTCACATGCGCTTCAGATCTACATCTGGAGTAAAGGGCATTTAAGGGCCAGCATGGCCCACGGCACTGGGCTATAATATGTTGCTGGTCGTCTTCTGGATATTTCTGTTTTCCCTTCCTAAGGATGGTTTGGTTGAGTTTGATAGCGATAACTCTGGGGCTCGAAATAAAATTGCATCTTCTCCTTTCTCAGGAGCACCTCCAAAGAAAGGGTTTGGGTTCTAACCCTGGTGGAGAAGGATATTTCATTTAGCGATACCATCTTGCGTGTGGGCTTGATGTATTGTGTTGGCATTAATGAAGGCCCTGCTTGTTTGAGACCCGATATCTCCTGTCCTATGAGGACTTCCTCAAAGGACGGATCCTTCCTCTCGGCAAGCCGCTCTTGCGCCTCTGCTGTGCGGTACTGTGTACGCAGCGAAAGACCTAGGGTGTGGAGGGAGGACGGAAGAAGGCTCAGCTGTAAACGTTCCTCCCGCATTACTCCAATTAATTGTTTTTAATTATCAAAATGGGAGCCCGATCCAGACTGCCACTCATTTGCAGTAGCTCATCTAATTGCTGTGAAGGGATTCAGTGGCAGGTGCTTTCCTGCCACTTTGTACCTCTGTGATGCAAGGGATGGAGGCAGAAGACAGATAGGCTGGACCAATGTGGCGAATAATAAATGTGAAGTGAGGGAGAGCTTCTTTGTGGCTGGTTGGGGAAGAAATTAAAATAAAACAAGCACAGGCAAAGCCAATAGGTCTGGCATTGGCTTCCAGTCATTTTATTGTTCGACAAAGTTGCTGGGCCATCGTCAAACTAAAAAGAATCTCTAAATTAACAATAAAATTGGTCTCAAAATGCACACATTGGCAAATTAGTCAGTGACCCAGAAGGGAAATGTACAGGTAGAATTAAGAATGATGAAGATTACCAGTAACTAAGTAAAATATCTCCACCGCATGAATCTTGTGCCTTATTTTCACTGTCATTTTATGATGCCCCGCATTTTTCATATGTCTATTTTCTCTGCTGCGATGCACTGTCGATCTCAAGCTGTGCAAATAAAATGAATGAAAGATCTAGTTTTTTAAAAAGCACTTAATATCAGCGTTCTCACGTCTCGCAGTTCCAATTTGAGCTAATTAATAGAATGAGGTACAGGAAGATTAATTCAGTCATTCACTTTAGTGAATCATTTATTAGGGTACGTGACACCTTGCAATTGTGATGCCATTTTCAAGATTAAAACATGCAGTCCATTTGTTGACCAATCACAATGTTCTTTGCTAGGGGTCTACCTGGTGAGATGTTACTTGTGATGTAATAATCAAACAGCCAACCAGAATGTGTCTTTCGAAGGATTTTTTTGCCACAATGTTATTTTCCCAATGTGCCTTCTGTGATGTCACTTCTGCGCCCTTTGTTCTCGTCCCAGCATTAGCAAACATTCTAAAAGGTGTGAAGGGATGGGTGCATGGTGCACGCTGAGGGGGCACTCTGGACCGCAGAGACCCTAGGACAGTGTTTCCCAACCTGTGGTCCGGGGACCCATGGGGGTCTGCAAAGCCTCCTCAGGGGGTCCGCAACTGCTTAGAAAATCAAATAATATTAACAGGTTAGGTCCCCAGCTTTCAGTAATGACTCAGTGGGGTCTCCCCGGATTCCAATAATGACTGAGTGGGGGTCCCCGGGTTCCAGTAATGATAAAGTGGGGGTCCACAGAAGTCAAAAGATTGGGAACCACTGCCCTAGGACAAAGCAGTAATGGTTTGGGAGGGTTCTCATGACTGGGAGCCAGTGATCGAAGGAGCCAAATCCAACAATTAAAAAACAAACCTTGGAACAGTCATTGGCAAGTTGGCGCAATGATTATTTTTATTACAAGCATGTGGCACAAAAAGAAAATTGGATGCGAGGGAAACACGGCTGTCGTAAGCTTGCAATAAAACAAATGTAAAGTTAAAAAACCTTCACTGATGTGGCTGTTTTACTAGTGATTTTTTTAACTAACAACCTTTTGATTCGTGCCATGCAATTATTATTATCTGTGAAAGAGACAAGCTTAAAATTACCATGTAAAAAAAAAAAAAAAACATCACGGGCTGCTGCAGTGTTACTGTGTCACTTTATGACAAGTTTACAAAGGAGATATATATATCTGTCTTGGAGGACACCTCTGGTGCAGGCTGAACAAACAGCGGTATGTAAAGGTAATTTAAAAATAACTCTTTGGCACTGAAAAGTTAGGCGGATGTGAACAATACGCGCACACTCCGTGCTGTCACTCAAAGTGAAGGGACCCAGTACGTCACGTGGGCTGACCCATGGCCCCACTTGCTGCGCTGGGGTAGGTCGGAGCAAAACGTGACCACAAACGGGTCAATGGGTGAAGCCCCTCTGTGCTTATATAGTATGTATACATTTTTGGAAAAACAATGGTCTTGCAAGAAAATAAGGCTGTCTCAAAAGTCAGACCTAAAAAGAAAAATACCTTCTAATGAGCATGTAATTGAGATAAAGAGTAACTGGCAGGCAATTATCTTATGATAATGCTTTCAAGAAGGTTCTTAAACTCTAAAATGAGCCAGCGGTTCTACATTCGACCGTACAGAAGGTTAAAGGTGACGGCAAGCAGATGGAGCGCAATGAAACACTGACCAGCTGCGCACGACTCTTGGCGCTGTACAGCGAAAAACAAGACGCGTTGTTATCTGTAGAGCTCGGACCTGGAAGGTTTCCCTTTTGTTGTGAACAAATGTCAGAACTATGAGTGTATGAAGAATCCTGACTCACGAGGCTGTACTGCACGCTTCTCCCCGAGTGGGCGGCCATGATAAATGACTGTCTGTACCAAAAACGTGTTCTTCTGGGCCTTTCTGCAGTACCTGGCAGTGCAGTCTGACATGTGAGTGACTCAAACCAGCCCCATGGGCCTTTCAAAGGCTGGTGAATGATGGGAAATCCACAACATACATACAGGTCGGCCAAACTCTTGGGCCTTGGAAAGCTTGGTCTCCAGCTCAGGGTATGCTCACAGGTGTAGGGCGCAGAGCTTAGCTTTTCGCAGGCCTCCATTGCACCGGTGTTGGTGACTGATGCAAAAGGCTGCTGGAAACATGTAAGCACCAGGTTGAGGGTTTTGCTGCATGCCCATATTTTACAGAAAAGGCCCCCCAAAACTCGAGTGGTCGAAGCATACAGCCCAAGCTCATAGAGTTCGTTAAAGTGGGGAAGCTGGTAGTGCTTAATTTGTAAATAAAAAAAGGTGCCGGTGCCCAAAGCTCTCCTCTGAAACACACGGCTGCTGCAATTAAATGTGCGAACACAGAATACTGAGGCAGCGTAATCCTGAAGCCATCTCAAGCCTCTTCAATCCATTTACAGCCACTCCCTGCCCCTTCAGCTCACTCTTGCAGCTTTCTCCCTTTGTGACGCTTTTTCGTTTTTCTCTTCCTCCATCTTTCCCACGTGTCTTTTGCTCGCAGTAAATGCTTGACACAGAAAAATAAGTTCCAGCTCTCACAAATAAGTGTCGGTGCCCAGCACCGGAAACAACAAGCACAAATTAAGCACTGGAAGCTGGGCACTGAACTCAATTCCCCATAGATACCAACTAGTGTCATTGCCACATTTCCTCCAAGGTACGATTAAATAAAAAAAACATTCCAGAGGTTTTCCTCGCCTCTTTGTCGCCCAGCTGTGTCACCAGAGTCCTGGACCAAGGGATCTAGACAGACAGAGAGAGAGTTCATGTTTCATTTCACCCTCTTTTGAGTTTATTTACCCTGCAGCCTTAGCTCAGCTTCCTCCTGGTGTTCTGAAAATGAATGTATTTTCTTTCAATATTTTTCTCACAGCATTTGGGTATTAAATTGAGAGCTTAAACAAAGGCCCAGCCATAGTCAAATTTGGATTAGCAGTGTCAAGTCTCGACTCCACCACTGGTGGTGGGGGTCGTGTACAGCAAGGGCACAGCTAGGGTAGCAGAGCGAGTATACAGGGGGAAGGCTGGCGTTCATAGACACTTTTCTTGGTTAGTAGAAGGAACCCTGCAGTTGTCTGAAATTATTATCAGATGATGGCAACCTACTAAATTGGGTGCTCTAATATCCCACGTTAATGACTGCAACATTAAAAAAGAAGTGTATTAAAAAATGCTTTAGGGAAAAGGAGTCCAGCGTAATATAAAGAAAATCAGAACCCCGCCCCACCCAGGACTGCAAGCCTGCCACTATCATGTGACAGCTGGCCACCGTCCACTTCCGACCACTTTAGGTCACTAAAGGCTTTTTGGAGGTTGGGAATGAACCCTTCGGAGCGCCTATAGCAGAGTTCATCTGTTGCCACTCGAGGGTAAGGGCAGCATTGACTGGTAGTTGGAAAAAAACTCCTCCTGCTGTGCACCCATTTGTGCAGATTTCCCTTAAACTGAAGTCCTGGCCTTTTTGGGCACACCGTCCAGCTGCATGGAATAAGAGACCCGGGGACATCAGGAACCGCCACCTCTCTCGCAATGGGTGATTCTTCCTGACTTCGCTCCACTTTGCAGGTGAACTTTAAAACTTCATCTCCTTATCCAAGATGGCCGCCAAAATAGTGAAATCGCCATTACTTCTGAAAGCACCAGAAGCTAATTGACCAAAGCAGTGACAGAAAACAGCACGTGCACTGTGACCTTTACCCCACCCAGTGCAAGAGTTGTCTTCACCTCTCTAAAGGGGGGGCGGAGACAGGTTTCACTCTGGAAGGGAGCGAAGATTTCTGCCTGCTGTGAATTGATGTGCCAGATCTCTTACCAGCACAAAACTCCCATAGTGCCTGTAAAATACAGGATTGTTCACGGATAAGTATCAATAACGGAGAAGTTTTCCAGCCCAGAGTTCTGAGTGACATCATAGACAATGAGAGCGAAGGTGTACGAATCACCTGGGGAGAGCGGGTAGATGAAAAGGACTCCATGGTGGAAACTAGGTGTGCGGGAGGAAGGGGATGAGGCAGGCCGAGCCGAGGATAATCTTTCAGCCCACATCTCATTATTCTGCAGCCGGCATTTGCATAATGAAGTTTAATAATTAGCTGCAGCGATTACTATTCCGTTGCAATTGTTCTGCTTGTAATACACGGAGCAGTGAGATAGAAGCGCGGGGTGACGCACTGACAGGCGCGATGGGAAGAGGGCATGGTGACAAGACAAATTAGGACTCATCAAAAGAGAGCGGAGGCAGGCGGATCCAATCCAGAGGGCTGACAGTGGATCAAACTATTCTGCTCTACTCACAGAGTCTCCTCCTGGTAAAGACTGGGACTGCAGCATTATGTTGCACTGTTCCCAACACTGCCTACTTCTGGTGAAGCCTGGAACTGCAGGCTGTGCCTGCGCCCTGTAGCCTTCATTGTTACACTAAACCGAGCAGTGCCTCTTACAGGTGAAGCCTGGTACTGCAGGATGTGTCTGTACACCTCAGCTTGCACACTTACGCCGCCCTTGATGCAATCCAAGAAAGATCAGAACTGCAGGATGTATCATGGGCAAATACAGCCTGCTTTCTTACATGGATTCTAACAGGACCTTATTCTGGCAAAGATCGAACAGCAAATTGTACCACATGCCCTCACATTCCACTCTCTTCTACAATTTCTACTCAAAACTCTCTAGGACGTTCCAGGTGGTAACCATGGTGAAGAAAGGCTTCTTCAGTTGAGATTCAATCTGCAAATCTTTTCACTGCAGTCCTTTTCCCATTGTCCCGGAGATGATTAAACCCGATGCCACACATGTGCTATGAGAAGATGTAGAAGGCACACCAGGCCCACTGTGTAGAGAGTCCGGGCAACCACACGTTGGTTTACAGAGGTAAAAACTAGACTACATAATGCTCTCATTTTTATGGTTGAGCAGGTATGCCAATCTTGGGGACGTGCAAAGCATTTGTTGTACTCACAGTATCAATAAATGAAGGCACACCCTCAAAGGAATAATTTAGGACCAATTTACAAAAATGCTTCAGATTTTTAAAAACATTTTTGAGACCAAGATCATCAAAAATCGGGTAAGCACTTTTAAGTTATGATTTTTTCAAAGGTTAGCAAAAATAGTTATTTTGTGTGTAAAATATAAAATCAGGCAATGCGTTTACCAATGTCTCCTTTTGCACATAGATCGAGGTCATCAAGAAGTCCTGTGGGCCAGGCAGAGGAGTTTGGGCGTTTCCCGGTTTTGGCAGGAAGGGCTGCTGAAAAGTCCTTGAAGCTGGCGCAGGACAGCTGCAGGTGACCACTTGGAAAAGCAACGCACACGTGGACTTTAAGATGAGTCCGGTGAGTCCCCTTGGAATGTAGTGGTCGCAAGGGGTGGGAGATTCTTAAAGCACATCTGGTTCGCTGGTGCAGGGCCTAGGGAGGACGGGTGCCGAGCAGATAGATGAGCTAAGAGCTGTGCGCAAAGTTGTCCTTGGAAGCAGGAGGGAGGTCAATTTGAGGGTCGCTTGCATGCCAGCACGGCTATTCTGGTGGGGTGGTTCTGGTGGTTTCTGAAGTCCTTCAACTTGGGCTTTCTCCTGGTCCTTTTAGAGTCCAGTGAGGATTTTTCTTCTTGGTGACCGACCAATGTTGAGTGACCAGTACCTGTGGCTAGTGCACGGGTCAGCCACTGGAGGTCGCAGTGCCACCAAACTTGGTATAATTGCAGGGATTGTCCTGCGAGTCTGTTGGGTGAAATTTGGTCCAGCTGTGGTGTCCAGTTCCTTTTTCAGCAGCCGGTCAGTGAACTGGACGTCACTGGTCTTTGCGTCTTTGTTGCAAAAAAGTGATGGCTTCACTCTGGAGGGAGATCTTCAGCAATTCTCAGAAGAGTAGAGGTCCTCTGGGGATTTCTAGAGTCCATCCAATGTCTGAGCGACCCCTCAGCAGCGAGTGTCGGGTCCTGGGTGCAGCAGGCAGAGTTTGGCGCCTTTTCTCTTTGTGCAGCAGGAATGCAGTTCTCGAGCCCTGGGTCTTCTTTGTTGCTGGTCCTCTTGTGTCCTTGGAATCTGATCTGCAGATCTAGGGGTGCCCATTAAGCACTGCATTTAGTGGGTGTTTAGGGAAGTACCTAGTAGGGACCAATGGGTCATCTACCTTAGGGTGGCTACACCCACTATGTGACCAAGTCCCGTGGGCAGAGGTCACTTTCCTATCCCTGATAGACTTTTTTGCCTACCATGCAAGATGGAGGAAAATGAAATGGAGGGGGTCACCTCACACGCAACACCTTAGGGGTGGTGCAAGCTGGGGGTGGCCACTCCTCCTGTCCTTTGTGTCTTTTTGTCTTTTACCCACTGGTGCTCCTGCCACAAGTGGTGATTTGCAACGGGGGCAGCCAGCTGCTGCCAGCAGCAGGGCTGGGGGTCGTGTTTCAAGGGCAGTAAGCCCTTTGAAGCTCATAGGCAGGGTTGTGCATTCCTGGTGGAGAAGGTGTAACACCTCTGCCCAGGAAGGGCTTTGTTCTCTGGACCCAGAGCGCACAGGCTCTCACCCCAGGGTTCCAGGATCTTGTCTGGTGGTGGCAGGCTGGTTGTCAGTGGCCAGCAAACATGCCAGGGTAGTTAGCTTTTGCAGGGGACACCTCTAAGGTGGCCCCCGGGTACATTTTGCAATAGATTGAATGCTGGTACCAGCTTAGATTTATCATTCTGAGTTGTTTGATACCAAACAACCCAGGGTGTAGGATGGCCATCATGTAGCTGTGAAACCCATACTGATCAGTGTCCAGCACATGCATGTAAAATGGCTGCTCTGTTCACTTACTATGCCCCAGGTTTGAGACACAGACACAGTAGGGGCATATTGCTTATGCATCTATGCCCACACGTGCAATATAGTGCACCCTGCCTTAGGGCTGGAAGGCCTGCCAAAGGGCTGATTTACCCATATCACATGCAGTATATAGTGGACGGGGCACACAGGCTGTGTGCCTTGTCAGTTTTGCAATTTAGGATTGCACCAGGACACTCAGCCTGCAATGGCAGTGCTGGGAGCACTTGGATGCATGGTCCCGGAGGGTGGCACAATCTGTGCTGCTGCCCTCAGTGGTCTACCCTTAGTACCTCGGGCCCTGGGGACCCATTTACTATGGACTTAAAGTGGCACCTAAAGGTGCTTCCAATTGTGCCAATGCATCACAACAGTTTTGGGAAAGAAACTTGGCCAAGGGAACCTGGTTAGCAGAGGCCCTGGCACTAAGAACTTTGAAACCACATCAAATACCAGGCAAAAAGTGGGGGCTAACCATGTAAAAAAAGGCCTTTTCTCACACTCACCCCCTCCAAACAAAAGAGGATGAGACTACCCTTTCCCTAGTGAGTCTTCATGATCTACGTGGGAGAACTTGGAAAGGCCATCTGTATTAGCATGGGCAGTCCCAGGTCTGTGTTCCATTTGAAAGTCCATTCCCTTTAGGGAAATAGATCACTGAAGCAGCTTGGGGGTTTCTTTCATTTGTTGCAACCATCTGAGAGGCATGTGGTCTGTTGGAACAATAAAGTGAGAGCCAAACAGGTATGGCCTCAGCTTCTTCAGACCACACCAAAGGCTTCCCTTTCTATGGCACTCCATTTTTGTTCTCTAGGGAGTAGTCTTTTGCTTATAAAAGCAACGGGCTAGTCATGTCCCTCATCATTTTTCTGTGTAAGGACCACTCCTACCCCCAGTTCTGAGGCATCTATTTGGATAATAAACTGCCTTGTGTAGTCTGGAGCTTGTAGGACTAGAGCAGAGCACATAGCATTCCTCAGAGCATCAAAGGCCTTTTGACAACTCACAGTCCAGTTAAACTTTTTGGGCATTTTCTTGGAAGTCAGTTCTGTGAGGGGGGCCACTATGGTGCCATAATCCTTCACAAATCTTCTATAATACCCAGTCAAGCCAAGGAATCTCATGACCTGTGTCTGGGGTGCAGGAGTTTCTCAAGCCAGGATGGTCTGGATCTTGGGTTGGATTTGACCTCCATCTACCAGGTGGCCCAAGTAAACAATTTTTCCCTGCCCTATCTGGAACTTACTGTCCTTGATAGTGATGCCTGCCTTTTGCGGAGCTTCAAGGACCTATCCAACGTGGATCAGGTGGTCATGCCAGGTGGAGCTGTAGACAGCTATGTCATCCAAAGAAGCTGCACTAAAGGATTCCAGCCCAGCAAGGACTTGGTTCATCAACCTTTGGAAGGAGACAGGTGAATTCTTCAATCCAAAAGACATAACAGTAAACTGATAATGTCCACTTGGAATGGAAAATGCAGACCTCTCTTTTGCTCCTTGGGTCAGACCAATCTGCCAGTATCCAGGTGTCAAATCAAAAGTACTCAGATATCTGGCTGCCCCTAATCTGTCAACAAGCTCACCAGCTCTTGGAATTGGGTGTGCATCAGTTTTGGTTACTGAGTTGGGGCCCCTGTAATCCACATAAAACCTCATTACCTTTTTCTCTCCTTTGGAGTGAGGTTTGGGGACTAAGACTAGTGTGCTAGCCCAGGGAATCTCTCTGAGGGTTCAATGAAACCCAAATCCAACATTTTGACTTCTGTTTGGATGCTCTCCCTGACATGGTCTGTCTGTAAATCTTGTTTTTGACAGGCAAGCTGTCTCCAGTGTCCACATCATGGGTGCACCAATCAGTCTTCCCAGGGGTGAGGGAGAATAACTGATTCAGGACTTGCCTGCAGTCGGCCTGCTGTTGTTCTGTGAGGGTGTCTGACATGACCACCCCATCCACAGAACCATCTTGTGGGTTGCTGGAGAGGAGGTCAGGGAGAGGCTCTTCTTCCTGTCCCACATCTTTAAGCATTAGCATGGACACATCAGCCCTGTCATAATAGGGTTTTAGGCAGTTGACATGGATAATTCTCTTGGGGTGTTTGCAACTGCCTAAGTCAACCTAGTAGGTGACTTCCCCTTTCTTTTCAAGAATGGGATAGGGCCCAGACAACTTGTCTTCGAAAGCCCTTGGAGCTATAGGCTCCAACACCCAAACTTTCTGCCCTGTTTGGAACTCCACCGTAGCAGCTTTATGGCCATACTAGTGCTTCTGCAACTCCTGCCTGGCCTGAAGGTTTTGGCTTGCTTTCTCCATGACCCCTACCATCCTAGAATGTAGGCCAAGTACATAGTCCAATATGTCCTACGTGGGCTCTTTGAGAGGCCTCTCCCATCCTTCCCTTACAAGACTCAGTGGTCCCCTAAAAGGATGCCCAAACAAAAGTTCAAATAGAGAGAATCCTTCTCCCTTTTGTGGCACTTCCCTATAGGCAAAATGCAGACATGGATGTAAGACATCCCATCTCCTTCTGAGTTTTCAGGGAGTCCTCCATAAATGCCTTTTAGGGTCTGGTTAAATCTTTCAACCAACCCTTTGTGGATGGTATGGGGTAGTGAATTTATAAGTCATCCCACATTCCTGCCACATGTGTTTCAAGTATGAAGACATGAAGTTTGACCCTCTGTCTGATACTACCTCCTTAGGTAAAAATACCCATCAGGACTTTTGCAACTGCAGGGGCAGTAATGGTCCCAAACGGTATAGTTTCAAGATATGTGGTGGCATGATCCACAACCATTAGGATATATCTACTTCCTGATGCTGTTCGAGGGTCAAGGGGGCCAACAATGTCAATCCCAACCCTCTCAAAGGGTATCCCAATCACAGGTAGTGGAATTAAGAGGGCCTTTAAGTGGCCCCCACTTTGACACTGGCTTTCCAGGTAACACAGCACTGGCAAAAGTCCTTCACTTTCTGAGACATTCCAGGCCAGTAAAAATGGTTTACTAGTCTGCCCCAAGTTTTATTTTGGCTCAAATGCCCAGCTAGTGGAATGTCATGGGCTAGAGCTGTGAGTAGAAACTGTCTGAACTGTTGAGGAACTACCACCCTCATGGTTGCACTAGGCTTGAGGTCTCTGGCCTCAGTGAACAGGAGTCCATCCTCCCAATAAACTCTGTGGGTACCTCTGACACTACCCTGTTCTTCCGGTGCAACTTGCTGCCTCGGGCCTTCAAGAGTGGGATAAGTTATTTGTCCCTGGCACAGATCCTCCCCAGAAGGTCCCCCTGGGCCCAAGAGTTTTGGGTGGTAAGGCCCAGGCTCCGCAGGCTCATTTCCCTATGGGAATAACACACCCTCTTACTGGGAAGAAGGGTTCTGACTTGGGATCTATTCTAAAGCTGGCTCCCCAGTCTTCCTGCCTTTACTCTTGGGAAGTTGATCCACTGTTTTAGGATCCAACTCTCCTTTTTTGCTCTGATGTTTGCACTGTGCTCTAGCCTTAACACAGGCCTGTTCTGGAATCCCAAGCATGGCTGCATGGGTTTTCATTTCTACTTCAGCCCAGGGGAAACGCTCCAGGTCATTTCCAAACAGAATCTACTGGGATGGATGGGGACACAACAACTTCTTTTTGACCCACTACGCCCCTCCCCAATCAAATGTTACAATAGCCATGGGGTGGAACTTTGTCTCACTGCCAGCATTGGTGACAGGATAAGACTTCCCTACCAGGAACTGATTGGAGTGGACCAAGTGCTGTGTTACCATGGTGACACTAGCTTCTGTGTCCCTCATGGCTTCAACATTTTCCCCACTTATCAAAGGGTGCTGCCTGTATTTTTGGATATTGCTACGCCAGGAAGAACAGGATAATTCTACCCCTTCCTATGTGACTAGAATTGCCTCTGTGGGTTCACTGACATGGTCAGACCACAACTGTGATCCCATCTGGAGATTAACAACTGCATTTATTGCAGGTTGACTAGAAGCATTTTCTTGTTTTTACAACTAGGGTCTCAAGTTTGGTGCCCTACATTCCTGAAATCGTAGCACCAAGTCTTGTTGGGATCAAAGTTCTTCCATTTGTACTCACCCTTAGACTGTGAGGAGTCTCTGGGCCCACCCTCCTGTGCAGGTTTTGGGGGCCTTGGGAAGACCCTTTACTTTGGTTCCCATCTTTCCCTTAGGGGAGGGGGCTTTTTGGCCTCCCCCACCAGTGGCAGTCTTGCTCCCCCTTGTCTTGACCCAATGGTCTGCTGTCTTCCCCAACTCTAGAGAAGAAAGTGAACCTAGGTTGACCAGGTATTGATGTAGCTTCTCACTGTAACAATTTCTCAGCACATGCTCTTTCATGAATAGGTCATACAGCCCATCATAATGTTGTACCTTGTTTCCAGTTAACCAACCACCTAGCATTTTTACTGAATAGTCCACAAACTAACCAAGTTTGGCTCTGAGTTTTTTTTAGCCTCCCTGAACTTTATGTGGTCCTCTTCAGTTGTAAATCCAAAGCCTGCAATCATGGTATCCTTCATGAATTCATAGGATTTAGAATCTGCCTCATTCAGTGTCAGGTCTTCTTCAGTGGGTGCACTAATGCTAGGGGTATAGGAGCTACCCTAATCCCCATTGTCCACAGCACTTTCCTCTCCACCAGTAGGCGTCCTCATACTGGGCCACCAGATATCTAAGCTGGTCTAACGTGGCATGTTTTCCAGTAGGGATTCTGTACAGTTTGCACTGTTTCCTTAACTGGGAATAGTTACACACCATGTAGGGGGCAGGTCGAGCTCCTGGCTCTGGTTGTATGCATCTGACATGTTTATGCTACTAATATTGGGACCTTTTTATAAATTCAGAATCTTTTTGGGATAAGGACAACTAAAAGTAAGAACTTTTTAACTCCAACTATTGTTGTAGGGACCTAACCAGGGCCCTAGCAGCTAGTTTAAAAATTTGCAAAAATTCTAACCAATTGGAAAAAATGCAGTTAAGCTAAATACAATTTGGCGAGTTATTCATGTGCTCACAAATTGACAAAGTGATATCAGCAAATGCAAAGTCTTTATCCCACCGCTGAGACACCAAATGTAGGAGGCCGTCTTTCTATGTAGTGTGCAAAACCAGGCAGCCTGTGTAAAGTCAGGGCAACCACACAGTGGTTTACAGAGGTAAAAACTAAGCCCCTAATGCTCTAATTTTTATGGTAGCTCGGTTGAAAAGGTAGGCCAATCTTGGAGACGTGCAAAGCATTTGTTGTAGTCATAGTCTCAATAAATGAAGACACACACTCGAATGAATAACTGGAGACCAATTTACAAAAATACTTCAGATTTTAATAATTTTTTAAAGGCCAAGATCATCAAAAGTAGGTAAGTACTTTTTAAGTTAGGATTTCTCAAAGTTGAGCAAAAATAGCCTTTTTTGTGCATAATTACGCACAATAGCAATCAGTGGGATAAAACTTGAAAAGTGGATATAAAATCAGGCAATGGGTTTACCAATGTCTCCTTTTGCACATAGGTCGAGGTCGTCGAGAAGTCCTGTGGGCCAGCCAGAGGAGCTCGGGTGATTCCAGTTTTGGCAGGAAAGGCTGCTGAAAAGTCCTTGGAACTGGCCCAGGACCACTGCGGGGGACCACTTCAAAAAGCAATGCAACAGGTGAACGTCAAGATGAGTCTGGTGGGTCCCCTTGGAGAGTAGAGGTCACAAGCAATGGGGGACCCTTACAGCACAGCTGGTTTTCTGGTGTAGGGGACAAGGAGGCTGGGTGCAAAGCAGATAGAGGAGTCAAGAGCTGTGCGCAAAGGTGCCCTTGGAAGCAGAAGGGAACTCACATTGAGGGTCACTTGCAGGTCAGCAGGGCCACTCTAGTAGGTGGTTCTGGTGGTTTTGAATGTCCCTCAACTGGGGCTTTCTCCTGTTCTTTTGGAGTCCAGTGTGTAGTTTTCTTCTTGGAGTCTAATGTAGAGTGACCAGTGCTCTGGACTATTGCATGGTCCAGCCACTAGAAGTCGCAATGCTACCAAAACTTGGCACACTTGCAGGATTTATCCTGTGGGTCTGTCAGGTAGAATTTGGTCTGGCTATGGTGTCTGATTCTTTGATCAGCAGCCGGTCATGAACTGGACTTCACTGGTCTTTGGGTCTTTGTTGCAAAAGAGTGATGCCTTCACTCTGGAGGGAGATCTCCAGTGATTTTCAGAAGAGTGGCTGTCCTCTATGGATTTTTAGAGTCCGTCGGATGTCCGATCAACCCCTCAGCAGCGATTGTCGAGTCCTGGGTGCAGGAGGCAGGGTCTGGCACCTTTTTTCTTTGTGCAGCACGAATGCAGTTCTCGAGCCTTGGATCTTCTTTGTTGTTGGTGGTCTTCTTGTGTCCTTGGAATATGATCTGCAGGTCTAGGGGTGTCCACTAAATACCACATTTAGTGGGCATTTAGGGGAGTACCTAGTAGTGACCAATGGGTCAGCTACCTTAGGGCAGCCACAACAACTATGTGACCACTTCCTGTGGGCAGAGGCCACTTCCCTATCCCCGAAAGGCTATTTTCCTACTATGCAAGATGGAGGAAAATGAAATGGAGGGGGTCACCTGTAGGAGGCTGGACTGGTTTGTAGTGAGTACCAAGGGGTACTTGCACCTTGCACCAGGCCCAGTTATCCCTTATTAGTGTATAGGATGTCTAGCAGCTTAGGCTGATAGATAATGGTAGCTTAGCAGAGCAGCTTAGGCTGAACTAGGAGACGAGTGAAGCTCCTACAGTACCACTTAGTGTCATATGCACAATATCATAAGAAAACACAATACACAGTTATACTAAAAATAAAGGTACTTTATTTTTATGACAATATGCCAAAGTATCTCAGAGTGTACCCTCAGTGAGAGGATAGGAAATATACACAAGATATATATACACAATACCAAAAATATGCAGTATAGTCTTAGAAAACAGTGCAAACAATGTATAGTTACAATAGGATGCAATGGGGACACATAGGGATAGGGGCAACACAAACCATATACTCCAAAAGTGGAATGCGAACCACGAATGGACCCCAAACCTATGTGACCTTGTAGAGGGTCGCTGGGACTATTAGAAAATAGTGAGAGTTAGAAAAATAACCCTCCCCAAGACCCTGAAAAGTGAGTGCAAAGTGCACTAAAGTTCCCCTAAGGACAAAGAAGTCGTGTTAGAGGAATAATGCAGGAAAGATACAAACCAACAATGCAACAACGATGGATTTCCAATCTTGGGTACCTGTGGAACAAGGGGACCAAGTCCAAAAGTCACAAGCAAGTCGGAGATGGGCAGATGCCCAGGAAATGTCAGCTGTGGGTGCAAAGAAGCTTCTACTGGACAGAAGAAGCGGAGGTTTCTGCAGGAACGAAAAGGGCTAGAGACTTCCCCTTTGGTGGACGGATCCCTCTCGCCGTGGAGAGTCGTGCAGAAGTGTTTTCCCGCCGAAAGAACGCCAACAAGCCTTGCTAGCTGCAAATCGTGCGGTTAGCGTTTTTGGACGCTGCTGTGTCCCAGGAAGGACCAGGATGTCGCAAATTGCGCCAGGAGGTAGAGGGGACATCGAGCAAGACAAGGAGCCCTCTCAGCAGCAGGTAGCACTACCCAGAAACAGGCACTACGAGGATGCGTGAAACGGTGCTCACCCGAAGTCACACAAAGGAGTCCCACGTCGCCGGAGACCAACTTAGAAAGTCGTGCAATGCAGGTTAGAGTGCCGTGGACCCAGGCTTGGCTGTGCACAAAGGATTTCCGCCGGAAGTGCACAGGGGCCGGAGTAGCTGCAAAAGTCGCGGTTCCCAGCAATGCAGTCTAGCGAGGTGAGGCAAGGACTTACCTCCACCAAACTTGGACTGAAGAGTCACTGGACTGGGGGAGTCACTTGGACAGAGTTGCTGGATTCGAGGGACCTCGCTCGTCGTGCTGAGAGGAGACCCAAGGGACCGGTAATGCAGCTTTTTGGTGCCTGCGGTTGCAGGGGGAAGATTCCGTCGACCCACTGGAGATTTCTTCGGAGCTTCTAGTGCAGAGAGGAGGCAGACTACCCCCACAGCATGCACCACCAGGAAAACAGTCGAGAAGGCGGCAGGATCAGCGTTACAGAGTTGCAGTAGTCGTCTTTGCTACTATGTTGCAGTTTTGCAGGCTTCCAGCGTGGTCAGCAGTCGATTCCTTGGCAGAAGGTGAAGAGAGAGATGCAGAGGAACTCGGATGAGCTCTTGCATTTGTTATCTAAAGTTTCCCCAGAGACAGAGACCCTAAATAGCCAGAAAAGAGGGTTTGGCTACCTAGGAGAGAGGATAGGCTACTAACACCTGAAGGAGCCTATCAGAAGGAGTCTCTGACGTCACCTGGTGGCACTGGCCACTCAGAGCAGTCCAGTGTGCCAGCAGCACCTCTGTTTCCAGATGGCAGAGGTCTGGAGCACACTGGAGGAGCTCTGGACACCTCCCAGGGGAGGTGCAGGTCAGGGGAGTGGTCACTCCCCTTTCCTTTGTCCAGTTTCGCGCCAGAGCAGGGCTAAGGGGTCCCCTGAACCGGTGTAGACTGGCTTATGCAGAATTGGGCACATCTGTGCCCAAGAAAGCATTTCCAGAGGCTGGGGGAGGCTACTCCTCCCCTGCCTTCACACCATTTTCCAAAGGGAGAGGGTGTAACACCCTCTCTCAGAGGAAGTCCTTTGTTCTGCCATCCTGGGCCAGGCCTGGCTGGACCCCAGGAGGGCAGATGCCTGTCTGAGGGGTTGGCAGCAGCAGCAGCTGCAGTGAAACCCCAGGAAGGGCAGTTTGGCAGTACCAGGGTCTGTGCTACAGACCACTGGGATCATGGGATTGTGCCAACTATGCCAGGATGGCATAGAGGGGGCAATTCCATGATCATAGACATGTTACATGGCCATATTCGGAGTTACCATTGTGAAGCTACATATAGGTAGTGACCTATATGTAGTGCACGCTTGTAATGGTGTCCCCGCACTCACAAAGTCCGGGGAATTGGCCCTGAACAATGTGGGGGCACCTTGGCTAGTGCCAGGGTGCCCTCACACTAAGTAACTTTGCACCTAACCTTTACCAGGTAAAGGTTAGACATATAGGTGACTTATAAGTTACTTAAGTGCAGTGTAAAATGGCTGTGAAATAACGTGGACGTTATTTCACTCAGGCTGCAGTGGCAGACCTGTGTAAGAATTGTCAGAGCTCCCTATGGGTGGCAAAAGAAATGCTGCAGCCCATAGGGATCTCCTGGAACCCCAATACCCTGGGTACCTCAGTACCATATACTAGGGAATTATAAGGGTGTTCCAGTAAGCCAATGTAAATTGGTAAAATTGGTCACTAGCCTGTTAGTGACAATTTGGAAAGAAATGAGAGAGCATAACCACTGAGGTTCTGATTAGCAGAGCCTCAGTAAGACAGTTAGTCACTACACAGGTAACACATTCAGGCACACTTATGAGCACTGGGGCCCTGGTGAACAGGGTCCCAGTGACACATACAACTAAAACAACATATATACAGTGAAAAATGGGGGTAAAATGCCAGGCAAGATGGTACTTTCCTACATCACCTCTTCAGCAACTCCTAAGGGTGGTGCAAGCTGGGGGTAGCCACTCCTCCTGCCCTTTGTGCAGTCATGTGGCCAAACCCATAAAAAACATGTTGCCTATTCCACAATTCCAGTGGCCTCTACTATAGGCTCCAGGGGGTACAGAAAGCTGCGACCCCTGGCTTACCCTTTTCTACCCATGGCACTGCCTTTGCCACCTCTGAGGCCAGGGGACGCAAATTCGGCCCCAGGAACACAGAGGCAGCCTGTCCTTATAGACATCAGTTGAGGCTCCACTCTTTGTTTCCGGTAAATTTTTTGTGACACTAAATAGTGTATAACAATATGTTATTTACTATTGGTGTAATAAAACTGGAGTACAGTTAGTTGGAATATCCCCTTCCATGGCAGGTGTGGTAAGTAAAAAATGCTTTTAAATGTATGTTGTGTACATGCTTGCGGGTGTGTGGGATTTTATGTGAGAGAGAATGTATGCAAGTGTGAATTTGTGTGTTTGGGTAAGTATGGGTGTGAGTGAAAGTGGAGGTCGGATGCTTGTGATGTCACTTCCACTACCCCTGGCATTTTCGTGAATTGATGTCCATGCACTGCACCTCCACAGATGTCACATCCAAAAGCTGTCAGCACTCTAGACAGCTATGGACCATCCAAGGTGCTGAACTGTCATGGTACAGGACTGGACCATTGCTTCCTATGGTAGAGTTTAGAAAGAAACAGTCCACATCAGACCCCCGGAGCGGTCAGCAAACCCCAGGACAGAACCCCAACCTTAAAGCTATTTTACCCTGGCTTTCTAGTGAATGATGTCACAATAGGTTTAACAACTCAACCAGACATCATCAAACAAAGTGACATTCTGGAACCCTCATTAATGGTGGCAGTTGCTGATGCAAGATTGAGTTAGAGGCCACACTTGTTTCCTCTCAGTTGGTGGACCACTTAATATTTCTCGAGTGGGCAGTTTTAGAGATTTAAAACTGTCTATTCATCTTCATGTTTCCTGTACTACAATTATGAGAGGTTTATTAGTGTTATTTTCAGGGATCAATCTTGACTGAATGTTCACACAACATTGTGTGTAAGACAGAGGTAACTGTATTATACAGTTTCTGACTCAATCTTTTCACCACCACTAGGAACATATACTTGACTGCCAGATTAACCTGTCCAGAAGAGCCAAGGGGAGGCATTGGAAGCTCACTCATCAGCCTTTGACCAGTATGTAGCATCCCAGAGAGTAGGGAACAAACAGAGTCCTGCTTGGATACTGCCTATTGGCTGCTTTAAGCTATAGGACAAAATCTACAAACATCACAAAGTTAAAAGTTGAGTACTTTCCACGGATTGCACTTCACTGTGGGGCAAAAGTCAAAATGGGGCATTTTCTTGAACATGTAGGCAATCGAACGACAGTTTCCAGCCCTGGTCAGCCTGACTAGTGGAAGGAAGGTTTTTAAGTCAAAAGCCTATCATGACACAGTGAGCTGGGCCATTCTTGCCTCTATGTTGTCCCACCTGTCTGATTTTGTGTCTTTTCTGCCCCTGGATTCCAATCTTGAGCCCACAGGGAGGTGTGGTGCATGCCTTGTGTGATTGTACCTTTTAGCTGTGTTGGACTTTTTTGCTTATGCAGGGTCATCCCCAATCTTTTTGCCTCCTGCCTCCTAATTTCTTCTGACCTGTTGCTGTTGGCTTTTGAACTCTGAGCACTTTACCACTGCTAACCAGTGCTAAAGTGTGTATGCTCTCTGTGTACGTTGTATGTGATTGGTTTATCCATGATTGGCATATTTGATTTACTAGTGAGTCCCTAGTAAAGTGCACTAGAGGTGCCAGGGCCTGTAACTCAAGTGCTACTAGTGGGCCTGCAGCACTGGTTGTGCCACCCACATAAGTAGCTCTGTAATCATGTCTCAGACCTGCCACTGCAGTGTCTGTGTGTGCAGTTTTAATTGTAAATTCGACTTGGCAAGTGTACCCACTTTCCAGGCCTAAACCTTCCCTTTTCTTACATGTAAGGCACCCCTAAGGTAGGCCCTAGGTAGCCCCAAGGGCAGGGTGCAGTGTATAGTTAAGGTGGGACATATAGTAAATGTGTTTTATACGTCCTGACAGTGAAATATTGCTAAATTTGTTTTTCACTGTTGCAAGGCCTGTCCCTCTCATAGGTGAACATGGGAGCTACCTTTAAATCTGATTAAAGTGTAGATTCCCTTTGGGAGCGGATGGACATAAGGAGTTTGGGGTCTCTGAGCTCACAATTTAAAAATACATCTTTTAGTAAAGTTAATTTTAAGATTGTGTGTTTGAAAATGCCACTTTTAGAAAGTGAGCATTTTCTTGCTTATACCATTTTTGTGACTCTGCCTGTTTGTGGATTCCCTGTCTGGGTCAGTTTGACAGTTGGGCTGGTTGCACCTCACACTAGACAGTGACACAAAGGGAGCTGGGGTGTAGTCTGCATTTCCTGATGAGCCATCTGTGCTAGGAGGGAGGGGAGGAGTGGTCACTTAAACCTGAAAGGGCTGTGTCTGTCCTCACACAATGCCGTCTCCGACCCCCTGGTGAGTGTCTGGGGCCTGTCCTGGGAAAGGCAGGATTTCACATTCAAAAGAGACTTTACTTTGAAGTAAGGCCTACTTCAAAGGAGAAATTGGGTATAAGAAGGGCACCCAAAACCACAGACTGGAGAAGAGCTGAGGAGCTGAGGAGAAGTGCTGCCCTGCCTGTGACTGTGCTTTGTGGAGCTATCCTGCAGTTGCTGCTTCTGCCAGAATAAGAGGGCAAAGACTGGACTTTGTGTGCCTTCCATCTTGTGAAGAAATCTCCAAGGGCTTGCCTCCTGTTGTTTGAAGTCTCAAGGACAGCAAAGACTTCTCTCTGCCAGCACCTGGAGTCTCTGGAGAGACTCCTACTCTGCCCTGTGGTGCCCATCCAGTTCCTGGGACCCTGAAAGGAAAGGCTGGCAGCATAAAGACAAGGAAATCCACGCACAGAGCGCCGTGCGGGGAAAAGATTGATGCGACTCTGATCTGCGGCTGAAGAAACGACGCGCCGCCGGCTCCGCAGCTGAGAAACGATGCTCGCAGGAAACGCAACCGAAGAATCGACACACGGAGCAGGAGAAACGACGCGCAGCATCGCTGACAGAGGCTGGGAGATCAGAACCCGCGCTGCGGGGTTTTCGGATCATCGTGTGGCTGGATTTACGACTCAAGTACCGCTGTGCGTGTAAAAACAAAGCAAGGCCTGCCCGGACCCGAGAGTGCTGACCGGATCGATGCATCACTCTCCTGCAGAGTGAAGAAACGACGCGCCCGACCCGCCGAAAGGAGAAATAACGCACGGTCCCGCTCGTGAGTGGAATCAACGCCTTGCAAGCCCTTTTTGACACACACTCGCCCGTGCGGGGTTATTTTTGACGCGCACCAGGTAAATTTTCACGCTAGCAGCACTCGTGTGTGTTTAAAACTACTTCAAGACTCTTTTTGCAGTTTTTATTGATAACTTGAATTGTGTATTGTGGATTTTTGTTGTTTTGATCTTGTTTTGTTTAGATAAATATTTCCTATTTTTCTAAGCTGGTGTTGTGTCATTTTGTAGTGTTTTCATTAAGTTACTGTGTGTGTTGGTAAAAATACTTTACACCTAACACTCTGAAGTTAAGCCTACTGCTCTGCCAAGCTACCAAGGGCGTAAGCAGTGGTTAGCTGAGGGTGATTCTCTTCTACCCTGACTAGAGTGAGGGTCCTTGCTTGAACAGGGGGTAACTTGACTGTCAACCAAAGACCCCATTTCTAACAAGCTGTTATACAATCATTTTCCATATCACAGTTGCTTTTCTGTATCTGCCTTTGGGCTCCTAATCCACTCAGCACGGAACCCGCACCACAATGGGATGCCAGGAACTTTTCACAGGCCGCTTGCCACCATGTAGGTCTTCTATCTAGATGTGTGGACCAAATACACACCCTAGACCATCTAGTGCAGCCTCCTTCTTAGCTGCTTTCTGTTTCCTGGTGGAAAGTCTGAATCATTTGAATAGGTGTCCGAATTTCAAAAGGTGGCTCCCCCATAGGATTGGAAAATGTGGCCACAACCTTTGATTTATACTAAACAAATAGTCTAAGGACATGCTTGAGAATCAGGAGTTATCTGTGTATTTCGGGACTTACCACAGCAAATTCACATGCACTAGTATTACCAAACATTTTTTGTTGATAAATATCAGCAGGCTTGATAGGCAAAAAAAACTCTTCAGGGGATGCATTTTTTATCGCAGTGCTCATAATTCAGAATTTAATGGCCAAATTGTAATGGGGGACTTACAAGAAAGAGGTCAGTGGCTCAGTGAACAAGACCTATCATATGAACCATCATGCTTCCTGCACCCCACAGTCTGGTATTTGACAAGCGAGGATTGGATCTCGGAAGTCAAGCATTGATTGACCGGTGCAGGCTTTGCTTCCACATCACAACTCTACCTCCCCCAATGGAGGAGGAGCACTTAGGCTGTTATGTGTCCCTAATGTTCATCTGCTGAGCAGGAGCCCTAAAGTAGCCTTGTCAACATCAGGGCAGTGCGGGCTCTACGGGCAACTAGAAAGCAGAAAACAAATAATTTCAAGCTAACATAATTGATGCATTGTGCTAATATGATGTTGTTTAACCTTTTGCATTGCAGAGTTTAATCCTGAGGACTTATGTTCAGCATGCACATAAATACTGTTCTCATGTAATGTACTGCTGCAGGCTTTCAGACTGTGTCAGGGTGTGGTCCCTTTCCAGGGCCTTCTAGAAGCTTTCCCTGCAGCATGCCTGGGTGTGTTTGGTGGGCTGGGCTAAGACTCTATAAAAGGGAGCCAGCCCAGCTCCACGTGCTCACTATTCAGAGGTCCCGGTGTAGAGCAGCAGCAACTTCCTGAGCTCCTGTTCCGGCGGCCTACTTTGATCTTCCAGGCCTTGCCCTTTTTTCACTTTCATTGGTGATCCTAGATCAGGGCGGTAAGACGGAGGTCAGGTTGGGCCCCCGACCCCGTTATCGAAAACTCTCGAGTTCTTGGGCCTAATCTTTGCATGATAATCTAAAGTACTCTTGTGCCTGTGAATGTGCACTTGGTAGTTTCGTGGCATTTGCATGCTGATATTCGAATCGGCAAGACGCGTGATTTATTTTCTTGTGTGTTAACTCTTGATATTCATTGTGCGCTACCATTTTATGGCATTTACAAAGGTAGCATTTGAATCGGCAAGACGCGCGATTCTTTTCTCGTGCTTAGTTCTGGATATTCATTGTGCGCTACCATTACTAGGCAGTTACATGGTGGCATTCGAATCGGCAAGACGCACGATTCGTTTTCTCGTGTGTTAACTCTTGATATTCATTGTTCGCTACAATTTTATGGCATTTACAAAGGTAGCATTCGAATCGGCAAGACGCGCGATTCTTTCATCGTGCTTAATTCATGTTATTCATTGTGCGCTACCATTCCTTGGCAGTTACATGGTGGCATTCGAATCGGCAAGACACGCGATTCGTCCTCTTGTACTTTAACCCTTGATATTCATTGTGCGCTACCATTCCTTGACAGTTACATGGTGGCATTCGAATCGGCAAGATGCGCGATTCATTTTCTCGTGCTTGATTCATGATGTTTATTGTGCGCTACCATTCCTTGATAGTTACATGGTGACAGTCGAATCGGCAAAGACACGCGATTCGTTTCTTGTGCTTAAAATCACGGTGTTCATTACGCGCTACCATTTTAAGGCATTTACTTGGTGGCTTTTGAGTTGGCAAGTTGCGTGATTTATTTCTCGAGTCTAATTTGTGTTATTCATGGTGCACAATCAGCCTATGGTATTTTTACTACCTATGTAAAGATCTGCAATGTGCGCAAGTCATGTTCCAGCAATTTGAGAGAACAAAGAACCAGGTTTCTAGATGTAATGTTGTGTGTTCCTAATATGTTTCTCAAACATGATTCATATGATGGTTTAGAAATCATCCAGATTCTTTCCTGATCCTCATGTAAATGATAATTCTTGAATTTGAAAATTGCATTCAACTTTTCTTGATTCCCTCACAGGTATCCAGTCATCTTGAAGCCTAATCAATTTAAGTCTATGCTTAGGCTGTCCATGTTTTCAGAATGACAATGCTTAGAGTCATAGCCTAGTATGGATATTCATATGATGTAATTTTGATATTGTGTGTTTTAACCTTTTTGCTTCCTACAGGTCTCCTTCCCAGCTGTTCCCTTCCTAATCCCCTTGTCCCCACTTGGACTCTCTTAGACTCTGTGACAATTCTAATCAGAGTATTGGAGCTGTCTTGTGGTGGAAGTGTTGGGAGCGTACACAGACCCCAAGGATCTGGTGACTCTGACAGAATAGTGAGCCCAAAAATTATTATCCTACTGGTTTGTGTATGTTCTCAACATGGCCACACTGGACGAGCTAGTCAAGGCTATCACTCAGCTCCAAGCAGAGGTGGTATCATCAAAAGATTTGGCAACTAGCCTAGCTGAGAGAGTGAGTCAGTTACAGGATAAGGTAGAAAAGAAGGAACAAAATCCTCCAGGTGTGTCTTGGCCAGGT
The DNA here is from genome assembly GCF_031143425.1 of Pleurodeles waltl. Classification (NCBI taxonomy): domain Eukaryota; kingdom Metazoa; phylum Chordata; class Amphibia; order Caudata; family Salamandridae; genus Pleurodeles; species Pleurodeles waltl. Next base: position 62,681,071 of record NC_090451.1, on the reverse strand, counting down.
CCTTCTTCTCAGACTTCTGGAGGTAATCCGACAAACATTTCCTTCAACGTTCCTTCAGCCATTCCTTTAGCTCCCCCAAAACGTTTCTCAGGTGACCCCTGGAAAGCGCAATCTTTCCTGGTTCAAGTGGAATTACACTTCACCTGCAGACCACATACTTTCCCCAATGCCCAGTCCAAAGTAGCTTTCTTGTTATCATATCTGTCTGGAGATGCAGCTACCTGGGCTATTCCTCTTGTGCGTAAAGACAGTCCCCAGTTATACAACTGGAGAAACTTTGTTCGCAAGTTTGAGATCATAGAACTGTAACACTGTCAGCAGATGGTGAATTATTAGACTTACGCCAAGGGAATCAGGACTTAGTGTCATATTTAGCCAACTTTAACCGGGTCGTCGCTGAGACATCCTGGCCTGAAGAAATACAAGCAGCCTTGTTCTACAAGGGACTCAAAGAAGAGCTAAAAGATATCTTAGCTCAAATCGACCCGCAACCTACAGACTGTCAAGAATTGATAAACCTCGTCTTGAGGCTTGATCATCGTTTAACAGAACGAAAAGGAACATGCAAAAAGACTGAAAAATATTCCTGGCGTGTTCACGATAATAGAGACTCAAGAACTCCGAAAAGAAAGAACGCCAGAACCGATGGAAATTGGAACCATCAGGAGACATTTGACCAAAGATGAAAAGGACCTACGTAGAAAGAATGGACAATGTCTCTATTGTGGGCGTAAAGGTCATTTTGCCAAAGATTGTCCAATCAAACCAAAGAGCAAACGAGGTCCAGTTCAGAAGGTTGCAGCCAATGCACAAGTCAAGTCAGAAAACTAAAGCACCCAAGATGCAGAGAAGGGTTGCTCTTGGGTGTCACCGTGGACCCTTCACAATCTAGACATCTCAAACTGGGAATAAGAGTTCAGGTTAAGAAAAAGACCTATTTCAAGAAGGCTCTAGTCGATTCTGGGGCTACCGGGAACTTAGTTGACGCCCAACTGGTTTGTGCATGGAAGATTCCATGTATTGAAAAGAAGACCCCAGAAATCATCCAGGCAGTCGATGGAAAACTCTTGACTGGAGGTCCAGTAACTCCCCAGACTGTCCCCTTGTCGGTGATTTGTGAGGATAAGAATCAAAGAAAGAAACATAAAGAGAAACTCATCCTTGACGTGATCCATGCTCCCTAGTACGGGATTATACTTGGTTTACCGTGGTTAACTCATCACAATCCAGAGATTAATTGGGCTGAACAAAAGGTCGTGTTCTCATCTGCACTATGTAAAGAACAATGCCTCCAAAAAATTCAGGTGTCAAAAGTTTGCAACTCTTACATAGCTACTGCCGCGGAGAAAGAAGTTCAATTGCCCAAACAGTATTCATCTTACAAAGATGTATTTGATGAGAAAGAAGCAGAGAACTTACCTCCTCATAGATCTTATGACTGTCAAATTGATCTAGTCCCAGGTGCGATACTTCCCAACTGTCTTGTATATGCCCTGTCAGAACATGAAAATCAACATTTACGAAAATATCTAGATCAATTCTTGGAGAATGGTTTCATTCGCCCTTCTAAGTCTACTGCAGCTTCTCCTTTGTTTTTTGTTCTGAAGGCGAATGGAGAACTTCGAACTTGTATCGACTATAGAGGATTGAACAAAGTCACCATCAAGAATAAATATCCTCTGCCCCTAATTCCGGTCTTACTGGAGCAAGTAAAGAAAGCAAAAATCTACACGAAGCTTGATCTTCGAGGTGCTTATCATTTGGTCAGAATGAGAGAGAGTGACGAATGGAAAACAGCGTTCAAGACAAGATATGGCCTTTTTTAATACACGGTCATGCCTTTTGGTCTGTGTAATGCTCCGGCAGCATTTCAATTTTTCTTGAATGACTTTCTTAGAGAGTACCTCGACATATTCGCCATAGTCTACATCGATGAAATTTTGATCTACTCAGACAATGAAAATGAACAGGTTCAACATGTCAAGAAAATTCTTGCAGCTCTTCGAAAGCACCATTTATGTTGCAAACTAACCAAGTGTGAGTTTCATGTTACCACAGTTGATTTTTTGGGGGTTATCCTTACCCCTCAAGGAATGGTGATGGCAGAAAAGAAAGTAAAGGCCGTATCAGATTGGCCCACCCCACAGACTGTTCGTGATGTACAATGTTTCCTGGGGTTTGCTAATTTTTACCTGAGGTTCATAAATCATTTCTCCCAGACAGTGGCTCCAATCTCTAAGTTATTAAGAAAGATGAAGAAATTTGTATGGTCTCCAGAAGTTGACCAAGCCTTTTCAACTTTGAAAGAAGCTTTCTCCACTGCCCCAGTCTTGACTAATCCTGACGCGGATCTACCCTTCATAGTGGAAGCTGATGCTTCAGATGTGGCAATAGGAGCAGTCTTGTCACAACGAAACAAGGACACTGGTCAACTTCATCCTGTAGCTTACATGTCTCGGAAGTTGAATGAAGCCAAACAGAACTATGTCATTGTTGAAAAAGAGCTTCTGGTGAGTCGTGACACCTTTAAAGAATGGAGACATCATTTGTAGGGTGCCAAATACACTGTCACGGTATATACTGATCATCACAATCTTCAGTTCATGAGTTCCGCCAGACTTTTGATTCCTCGGCAATTACGCTGGATGCTGTTTTTTGCTGAATTTGACTTTGTGGTAACCTTCCGGCCTGGTAAAGACAATCGCAAAGCTGACGCCTTGTCCCGCCAAGAGTCTACCACGTTGCCTGCAGTTCAAACCGCCAGAGCTATAATTGCTCCCGACAAAGTCCTATGTATCATAAAAACTGAAGATTTCTTTGAAGACATCCGCAATTCTTTTACTGTTGAGAAATGGCAAACATGGGCTCAAGCAGATCCCAAAAGGTCAATCAAGCAAGGATTACCTTTTCATGATGCTCGTTTGTTCGTGCCCACTACCAAACTTCGCAAGATAGTGTTTCACTGGTTGCATGTTATACCTACGGCAGGTTATCCAGGTACTCCTAAAACTCTTGAATTAATCCAACGCTATTTTTGGTGCCCTACCCTAACAAAAGATGTAAAAGCAATGGTAAACAACTGCGAAGTCTGCGCTCACACAAAAACGAGTCACTCAAAACCGAAAGGGTTGTTACTTCCACTCCCAATCCCAAGTCGCCGGTGGGAGCACATTTCTTTAGACTTTATCACCAGTCTACCAGTGGTTCAACAACATTCAGTAATTCTGGTGGTAGTGGATAGTCTCACGAAATATGGACATTTCATTGCCTGTAAGAAATTGCCCACCTCCAGTGAACTGGCAACTATTTTACTGAATAGAGTGGTTCGTTATCATGGACTGCCAAAAATGATCCTCTCCGATCGGGGGTCGCAATTTGCCTCCAATTTCTGGAAGACATGGTGTAAAACACTCCAAGTGACATCTACACTATCTACCAGCCACCATCCTCAAACAGATGGTCAAACGGAGAGACTAAATCAGACTTTGAAGCAATACCTACATTCTTATGCTGAAAAAGCACTTCATTCTTGGACATTAATGCTCTGGTTAGCTGAGTTAGCGTACAATAACTCATTCCACACTTCTACTGGCGTTACACCTTTTTTTGGCTTGTTTGGCTATCATCCTGACATCTTGCCCATCACAATCCCTCAAGAAAGTTCTCTTAATCCAGCTGTGTCAGAAACCATTCAACATTTGCATCGAACCCAGAAATTGATTCAACAGCATTTAGAAAAAGCCAAACAAAAATACAAAAAGTATTAGGACAAGAAACATTGCGAGGGACCGCAGTATCAACCAGGTGACAAAGTGTGGCTTTCCACAAAACATAAAGACTTCAAGAAGAAGCACATGTTCAACCCCAAATTCATAGGTCCTTACACGGTCCTTCAGCAAATCAATCCTGTGACCTATAAACTGCAATTGCCAAGATCATTACGGATTCATCCAGTGTTCCACACTTTCCTCTTGAAAAAAAGAAGGTCCGCTCTCCTCCAGCTCCAGTTTTAGTACAGGGGGAAGTAGAATATAAAGTCAAGAAAGTGTTGGATTCTAAACTAAGAGGGCGTAACTTATGATACTTAATCTCATGGAAAGGTTATGGCCCTGAAAGTAACTCATGGGTTTCTGCATCTGATGTCCATGCTCCAGTACTTGTGAGGCGCTTTCATCGTCTCAATCCAGACAAACCAGGCCCTAGAGCACGTCTGGGAGAGGGGAGTACTGTCAACATCAGGGCAGTGCGTGCTATACGGGCAACTAGAATGCAAAAAACAAATCATTTCAAGCCAACATAATTTATGCATTGTACTGATATGATGTTGTTTAACCTTTTGCATTGCAGAGTTTAATCCTGAGGACTTATGTTCAGCATGCACATAAATACTGTTCTCATGTAATGTACTGCTGCAGGCTTTCAGACTGTGACAGAGTGTGGTCCCTTTCTAGGGCCTTCTAGAAGCTTTCCCTGCAGCATGCCTGGGTGTGGTTGGTGGGCTGGGCTAAGACTCTATAAAAGGGAGCCAGCCCAGCTCCACGTGCTCACTATTCAGAGGTCTCAGTGTAGAGCAGCAGCAACTTCCTGAGCTCCTGTTCCGGCGGCCTACTTTGATCCTCCAGGCCTTGCCCTTTTTTCACTTTCATTGGTGATCCTAGATCAGGGCGATAAGACGGAGGTCGGGTTGGGCCCCCAACCCTATTATCGAAAACTCTCGAGTTCTTGGGCCTAATCTTTGCATGATAATCTAAAGTACTCTTGTGCGTGTGAATGTTGCGCTTGGTAGTTTTGTGGCATTTGCATGCTGATATTCGAATCGGCAAGACGAGTGATTTGTTTTCTTGTGCTTAAAATCACGGTGTCCATTACGCGCTACCATTTTAAGGCATTTACTTGGTGGCTTTTGAGTTGGCAAGTCGCGTGATTTATTTCTCGAGTCTAATTTGTGTTATTCATGGTGCACAATCAGCCTATGGTATTTTTACTACCTATGTAAAGATCTGCAATGTGCGCAAGTCATGTTCCAGCAATTTGAGAGAACAAAGAACCAGGTTTCTAGAGGTAATGTTGTGTGTTCCTAATATGTTTCTCAAACACGATTCATATGATGGTTTAGAAATCATCCAGATTCTTTCCTGATCCTCATGTAAATGATAATTCTTGAATTTGAAAATTGCATTTGACTTTTCTTGAGTCCCTCACAGGTATCCAGTCATCTTGAAGCCTAATCAATTTAAGTCTATGCTTAGGCTGTCCATGTTTTCAGAATGACAATGCTTAGAGTCATAGCCTAGTATGGATATTCATATGATGTAATTTTGATATTGTGTGTTTTAACCTTTTTGCTTCCTACAGGTCTCCTTCCGAGCTGTTCCCTTCCTAATCCCCTTTTCCCCACTTGGACTCTCTTAGACTCTGTGACAATTCTAATCAGACTATTGGAGCTGTCTTGTGGTGGAAGTGTTGGGAGCGTACACAGACCCCGAGGATCTGGCGACTCTGACAAACCTCCTTTATACATGAGCCTATTGGTGTGATGTCCGTATTAGGATAAGGGTTGGGCGAAACTCGTGGAATTTCACTCTGTGGAATTCAGAGGAGTTACATAAAAACTTTACAAGATTCCACGGATTTCCACCAACAGGCGAAAAAAAATGCACTTTGTGCTGCATTTTAGCACCACCGGCGAGTTCCGTGCTGAAAAATCAGTGTGAATAGCAACACGTGGTGCACAAGAGCGCACAGCCATTCAAGATTATTATCCTGCTGCTAGAGCAGAAAAATCTACTCAAGAAGCAGCCCTCTAACCACAACACTCCTGCAATCGATTGCGTTAGAAAATCACGCCAGAAGACTTCCTAGTGATCAGAAATCGCACTAAGAGATGCCAAATATCGCTTGCGCTTACGGGCTCGCTTGCTCGAGCCTCACGTTGTGCCTGTTACCATTTTGGTCCTCAACTAGGGAAAAAAAATCCACCACGTGACAAATGGAGGAATTTGGCGACTCCTTGTTGCTTTTTTCACACAGAGTTCTGGCCAAATTCCTCCAATTCTGCGAGCTGGATTAAAAATCCTGCATGGGTCTAATTAAGTTATACTCATACTGTCCTATGAAGTTTATGAACACTGGTGTTTATTATAGACCTTATTTAGAGTTTGGTGGACAGGATACCCTATCACAACCATGCTTGATATCTCGTCCACCGAATTACAAGCGCTAGAAGGCTACAACGCACTTGTAACTGGGTTTGTGATACAATACCCCATCTGACAAATGCTAAGGAAGACCACATATTTTGTGCAAGTGCTTAGTTTCAGATTATTTGCACACTGAAGTTCACTAGCCTTCGGCAAATGTAATATACATATGCAAAGTGCATGATCACCCCGTGGGTCATCTTGTCAATGAATTACAGATGTCTGTAGTTACCCAACTCAAAGGCCTTCCTGTTCTCTGCCTCAGAAAGATGAAAGACTGAGTGGACCCACTGGGATCTGAATCTGTGGTAACGATGTCTAAGACATATCGTTCAATGGGATGCAGCAGGCCACTGACCCACCAGACTGGGCCTAAAGTTAAATAAAGGAAGGCCAGTTATTCCACAGAGTGACCAATTTAGTGCCCTGGTAGAGGCAGAGAGAACATTACTATGATCAGTAAATCACTATAGTTGACATACCATAGGGCCTAGTGTTACAGCACCCGTAGTGCCCAGAGTTAGTAATAAAATATAAAACCTTTGGAGATACTACAGCGCCAAACAAGTTGACGGAGCTTTCTGTTTTTCTTTGTTGAATATAATTTGTACTGTTCTGGTAATCTATAGTCAGGTAACTGGTATCATGTGATTTTGTGGCCTAGGCAGATTCCACATATTTCTAAACGTTAACTGTTATGATATAATGCAATAACACCTTGAAAAGGTCCCAGGCTTTCTGGCTGTACGTTACTAAATAGCAAATCACGCTCTGTGAAAGTTTGAGAAATTCCCAAACTTGCAATAAAAAAAAAAAAAATTAAAAACAAAGAAAAGAGAAAAATCCTTGTATTGGTTTGAACCCAGAAGTACATATGAATAATTGGATTAATCACGGATCAATAACATGTCATTTTCAGCTTTGTCCTGCAATATTAACATCAACGTGTCTTGAATGGGTTAGGGAGGTCCCCCATTTTCCAGGACATCTGAACCCCCGGATTACCCATTATCAAGAGTGGGCAATACCTAATACTTTTACCCCTGCTCTCTAGTGTAACCAGCATTATTTCCATATTTCAACAAAAACAATAGTTTCAAGCTCAAGTGGATCAACACGTACTAAAACACTGCTACACATGTTGCTGCGCAGTGTAAAGCCCTTTGCAAAGTGTAGCTGTTTGCTTTTCAGCTGCTAATTGCTGTATTTAGGTGTTAAACCTATAGTAACAAGTAGAAAAGTTTCCCCAAATAGTGTTAACATGTCTAAACATAACATTCAAAACACTGCTACAAAAGTTTTTTGTAAACCCTTCTGCTTAGTTGAGCCTTCCTTTTACATAATTCTAGCAACCTTGCATGGAGCACCCGGAGGGAGGGAGGGAGGGGGGGGGGGGGGGCTGGAATAACGCTGACTACATATCGCGTGACAGAAAACATTGTGTCCTTAATAGCGTTTACAAAAAACAATTGCCCTATTCGAATTAATAACAGAATATCTAGACCCAAATGGATGCTATTTTCATAAAGAACAATATGTCAGACAATGTTTTTGTCAACAATATTCTCGCCCACAACCACATAAGGATCTGCCAAGGGCCTGAGATAGCTGTGCTTGCATAGTGTAAACTGATGGTAGCTCCAAGGCCACCCTCTAATCAGGCTTCCACTGCGTCCACTCTCTGTCCCCATCAGTCAGGAAGCGCTGTCATGGCGCCACCCTTGGCTTCTGGTCCCTGGGTTCTTCCTCATCCGCAGTATATTTATGTTTCTGGCTGCCCTGCCTCCTGCTGCATCTTAGCTTGCGTTTTGGCGATGCTGTGGACAGCATCAGCGCATCATTGGTCGGGGATCAGGTTTTTTCTGGACCCTCAACGTCCAACCGCTCCTCGTCAGACCCCCCGCTACATTTCCAAAGTACCCTCATCTTTACCTTGCAGAGCGCAGTCACCATATAGTCATGGGTGTGACAGGCGGATTCTTTTCTGTTCCCTTTCTCCCCTCTCCGTCTTTCCCCCTCAGCCTTTCAGTGGGATGTTCTGGACCACTCCCCCCTACACACCAAAGCCACCCAGTGGCACAACCAGGGGGCCAGTGGCCCCAGTGGAGGTATGGAATACAGCCTCCCCTACCCACTGTTCAGTACCAACTAGAAATTACTTTTAAAAAAATCCACAACTTGGGTGCACAAGTCCTCCCACAGCCCCAGGTCCCGGTGCCACTGCACCTGCTGCACCAATGACAGCTACTCCCCTGAAGCCACCATATTGTGAAAACAGTCACGTGATTGTTTTCGGTGCCTCTTCACTCACCATAAAAATCTAGAGTCCCACGTTCATCACATAGGGTGTCCCTGTTCAGCAAACATTTCACAGCCAGCAGCCTACAAGAGAGATGTGTGGGGTTTTCGATCATCATTCCTGCTACACGACTGGGTGAGGATGGGTGAGGCGGCTGAGAGTGTCCAAGAACGAGAAGTGAGACACACACACTGGGTGAGACTGTCCTCGAAGCTGCGGTATCAACACCAAATAACCGGGGCTGTGTGTGAATAAGAGGGGCTCACACCCTGTAAGTGAGGCGCACACCAAACCACGGAGACTGTGCGCTAACAAAGACACCTCACACTTAGTAAGTGAGGCCAGGCTATGAGCCACACACCCAACAAAGAAACCTCACACCAAGTAAGTGAGGCCAGGCTGTGGGCCACACACCCAACAACGGAGACGGTGCGCTAACAAAGAAACCTCACACTCAGTATGTGAAGTCAGGCTGTGAGCCATACACCCAACAACGGAGACAGTGCGCTAACAAAGAAACCTCACACTATGTGAAGTCAGGCTGTGAGCCACACATCCAACCCCGGAGACTGTGCGCTAAAAAAAGAAACCTCACACTCAGTATGTGAAGTCAGTCTGTGAGCCACACATCCAACCACGGAGACTGTGCGCTAACAAAGAAACCTCACACTCAGTAAGTGAGATTGTGCTCCAAGAAGTGAATCGCACACCTCATGAATAGGACTGTCCTACAAGCCCTGGGGTGCAGTCCAGTGAGTGAGGCTGTGCTTGAAGGAGAGAAAATTACAGTGTGCGAGACCGGCTCCAACACGTGACCCCCCCACCCAATGCGTGACGGGCAAGGCTTGCCTTAGTGCGAGCCTAAGCAGCAATATGCGTGAGATTTTCATTCGTTGAGAGAGACCGTACACCACGGAGTGGGTGTCACGTTAAATGAGTGAGAACGTGCTAAAGTAAGTGTAGCTCACAAACAGATCAATCAGAGTATTTGTAAAGCGCACTACTCACCCTTCAGGGTCTTGGGCCTTAAGGCACCGATTGGGGGGCTGCTACTGCTCAAACAGCCATGTCTGGAGGTGTCTCCTGAAGGTAAGTAGGTCCTGTGTCTGTCGTAGGTGGGTGGGAAGAGTGTTCCACGTCTTGGCGGCGAGGTGGGAGAACGATCTGCAACCAGTGGTCGATCTGTGGATGTGTGGGACGGTGGCGAGGACAAGGTCGGCGGAGCGAAGCTGTTGGGTCAGGGTGTAGGAGAGCAGTCTGCTGAGGTATTCTGGTCCGGGGTTGTGCAGGGCCTTGTGAGCATGGGTGAGGAGCTTGAACTTTATTCTCTTTTTGACAGGGAGCCAGTGTAAGTCTCTCAGGTGGGCTGTGATGTGACAGTGGCGGGTGATGTCCAGAATGAGGCGTGCGGAGGCGTTCTGTATTCGTTGCAGTCTTTTCTGGAGCTTGGCCGTGGTTCCTGCGTAGAGGGCATTGCCGTAGTCCAATTTGCTGCTTACGAGAACTTGGGTGACTGTCCTGGTTTCAGTGGGGATCCATTTGTAGATCTTCCGAAGCATGCAGAGGGTGTTGAAGCAGGAGGAGGAGATGGCGTGGACTTGCTGGGTCATTGATAGTGATGAGTCCAGGATGAATCCCAGGTTGCGTGCGTGGTCGGTGGATGTTGGTGTGGTTCCCAGTTTGGCAGGCCACCAGGAGTCGTCCCATGCAGAGGGGGTGAAGCTGAATATGAGGACCTCAGTCTGGTCGGAATTCAGTTTCAGACAGCTGTTCTACATCCATTCGGTGATGGCATTCATTCCTTTGTGGAGGTTGGTCTTGGCGATGGCATAGTCCCTGGTGAGCGAGAGGATCAGCTGGATGTCATCAGCGTATGAGACAATGTTGAGGTTATGCGATCGGGCGATGTTAGCGAGCGGAGCCATGAAGATGTTAAAGAGGGTCGGTCCCTGGGGTACGCAGCAGATGATTCTGGTGGCTTCAGAGCAGAATGGAGGGAGGTGGACTCTCTGAGTTCTGCTGGTGAGGGCTCTGTCCCAGATTCCTGCGTCGTTGAGGCGTGTGCGTAGGGTGTGGTGGCTGATGGTGTTGAACACGGCTGAGAGGTCCAGGAGGATGAGGGCCACAGCTTCGCCATTGTCAAGTATGGTCCTGATGTCATTGGTGGCGGCGATGAGGGCAGTTTCGGTACTGTGGTTGCTGCAGAATCTGGATTGGGATGGTCCAGAGTGTTGCTCTCCTCGAGGAAACAGGTCAGTTGTTTGTTGACAATTTTCTCTAGGACTTGTGCCGGGAAGGGGAGCAGGGAAATGGGCCAGAAGTTCTTGAGGTCCTTTGGGTCCGCCTTGGGTTTCTTGAGGAGGGCGTTGATCTCGGCACGTTTCCAGCTCTCCGGGAAGGTGGCAGTCTCGAAGGAACTGTTGATGGACTTCCGGAACTGGGGTGCAATGATGGAGCTTGCTTTGTTGAAGATGTGGTGACGGTAGGGGTCGGATGGTGAGTCGGAGTGGATGGTGTTCATGATTTTGATGGCTTCATTGCCGCTGACGTGGGTCCAGGAGAGTAGGAGGCTAGTGCGTGGAGAGTCTGTGGTGTCAGTGGTTGGCGGGGGGTCGGAGTATTGAAGCTGTCATGGATGTGTGCGATCTTGCGGTAGAAGAAGGTGGATAGGGAGTCGCAGAGGTCTTGTGATAGTGGGATGTCTGGATGTTGGAGCCGGGGTTGGAGAGCTCCTTCATAATGTTGAAGAGCTCCTTGTAGCTGTGTGTGTTGTTGTCGATGCGTTCTTTGAAAGCAGTTCTCTTGGTGGAACGGATGAGTTGGTGGTATCTGCAGATGTCTTTCTTGAAGGCTGTCCGGTGTCTGATCTTGGCACCACTTCTTTTCGAGTCTTTGGCATGTTTGCTTGGAGTCTTGGAGGTCGGAGGTGAACCAGAAGGCCTTTCTGTTGGTGTGTCTGTTAGAAGGTTTCTTGATCGGGCAAGAGTGTTGGCACAATCGTTGATCCATTGCCTGAGGTTGCAGGCTGCTGTGTCAGTGTCAGTGGTATCGATAGGTGGGTTCCGGGAGAGGGTAGTGATCAGTTGGTCTTCAGTTACCTTGTTCCATCTGCGGTGGGGAATCCGTTGCAGGTGATGGTGTGTTGTGGGTTTCTCGAAGGAGAAGTGGATGCAGCGGTGGTTGGACCAGTGGAGTTAAGTGGTGTGGCTGAAAGAGACGTGTTTGCTGTTTGAGAAAATGGGGTCAAGCGTGTATCCTGCAGAGTGGGTGGGTGTTGTGACAAGCTGCTTGAGGCCAAGGTTGGCGAGGTTGGCGAGCAGGGTGGTAGAGTTGTTGTCTTTAGTGTTCTTAAGGTGGAAGTTCAAGTCCCTGGGGAGTATGTAGTCTGTGGATGCGAGAGCGTGCATGCTGACATCCAAGACATATATGCATTACACTTAGTAATACTTCTGCACAATCAATTGATCCCTTTATATTATACACTCACACACATGTAATATTTACAAGGTCAAACATACACACATATGTTGGAGATAATTAGGTATACGCTGTTTTTATTAATTATTTTTGAATATCTAATATCAGTTATTCCCTTACAGGTACCTTCCCTATAATCAAATTTACATTCTCAGACGTATATGTATTATCATAGAAAAAAGCACAAACTCATATACAGACACTCATCTACACATTATCAATCTACAATGACATACTTATATCTTTAATGTATATCTGCCCATATTGATGCCTACATGCATAAACATTTACAAATATATCCTGCCATTTTTTTAATTTTAGTTATTTATGTTTCTTAATAAATAATTGTGTGTGTGTATATGCAGTGTTATAAATATGCATGCATAACATAGATACATGTACAGCAGTGTTTCAGATATATATAGTTTTATTATACATTTTTCGTAAATTTGTAATTTTGACATCTTGTACAGCATTGTTGTGCGGGGTATATAGTGGTCATGTTGGGAAGAGCCAACTCTTGACTTACCTGAATCTGTGATGGCCGTCGGCAGATCCTCCGTTTGGGGGATTACAAATTCCAGTTTGGCTGCTTGGACAGATAAAGATGTTAAACCTTTTTTTTTCTTGTATGCTGGGGTTTTGTGGCAGGGTACCAGTCTAGAGTGTAAGAGAGTGACATGATATCACTGGGCAGCCCCTTTAGAAACTGTGACATAATTCATTGGCAGTTCTCTTTAAAGAGAATGTGATATACTCCACTGGCTGGCTTCTTTGAAAGGGAGTGATATGATTTTCACTAGCCTGCCCCTTTAAGAACTGTGACATCATTCATTGGATGACCCTGTGAAAAGAGGTTGCTGCGCTCCGCGTGCTCTCAGCAGTTCTGGCGGCCATTTCTCAGCATGAGGGATGGGGACTTCCCTGTCTGATTACAGGTACGAAAGGTCAGCGAGTTATCTCCCTCGCCTTCGCTGCCGGCTGTAAATCCACATTTTATGTCAGATACAGTTGCTCAGACATAAAATACATTCCGAGCATTTGTTATATTTCACTCTGGGAAGTGGTTTTCAATCCTGGCAAAAGATGTAGTATAATGGAGGTGCTTTCAAATGCCCGCAAAGATTAGATGAAGGAGCTGTGCCTCTGGAAGCTGCACACAGTGCACGCGGCGCCTTATTTTACTGCCCGGGAGGCAGTGCTTAATTTGTAAATAAAAACATGCCAGTGCCCAAAGCCCTCCTCTTAAATATGCAGCTGCTGCGTTTAAAATGTGCGAGCACGGAATACTAAAGCGGCGTAATCCTGAATCCATCTCTGGCCTCTTCAATCTATTTACAGCCACTCCCTGCCCCTTCAGCTCACTCTAGCAGCTTTCTGCTTTCTACCTTTGGGACGCTTTTTCGTTTTTCTCTTCCTCTGTCTTTCTCATATGTGTCTTTTGCTCGCAGCAAATACTTGAGGCAGAAGACTAAGCACTGGACCTCAAAAATAAGTGCTCAGCACCGGAAACAACATGCACAATTTAAGCACTGCAGGGAGGGATAAGCCGCTGTGAGCCTGGCCTAGCGTCTCCAGCTGCAGCAAGCCCCGACCTGGGGAGTCCGGTGTTGAAGGGGAAGGAATCTAGCTCTTACGCTGTCCCTGGTCCCTTGCTCTACAAATATACTTTAACATCAACTGTGATTTAGAGTATGGCAGACAGGGTACTCCGACGCAAACGCAACAGCAGGACTGGCATTAGACACAGGTGAGCTGGGCCCCGGTTGTCTTGCTTCAGATGGGTGCACAGTGTTTACTTACCCAATTGCTTTCCTTTTTTTTTTTTTTTTTTTTTTATTTTTTTAATTCCCAGCCACCAATGCACTTTTGTTATCTTCTGGTCTCTTTATACATCTTTTATTTTACCTTTACTTGGTCCTGTATTTTCCCTTTCTCCTCCTCGCTTCTTCCTCCTCAATGACCTTGCGTGTGGATTTTGGCGCAGATGAACAATAATAGCACAAATTTGCTTCGGAGCAGACGCTGGCCCAGTGTGAGGGAGTATCCTTTCCGCCAAACGGATGCTTAACCTGCTGTGTTTTTAGGCGGGTACACCATCATGTTTCCAATGATTGTGTCCTCGCTAGTTCCATTGTTGGAAGCCATACACAGATAGGCCGACAGAGTGGAGGCAGTCGAAGAGGCATCAGATAATGTACCCTCAGGGTCATTACTTTTTTGCTGCGGGAGTCTGAAATATGCGGCCCCCCCAGCAAACTTTCAGAGGAACCTCTGTGCCAGCAGAGATCTAAAAATATGGTGGCCAGAGGTCCGGCCAAGGTGGCGAAGATAATTACCCTCTGTCACCCTGACAGGTAGTAGGCCACTCACCATAGCCTAAATGAGGCCTACTCTAAGCGGGCAATACATATAGTGGATTATTAGCAGGCCGAATGCTCTAAGCAGGTGATACATATAGTGGGTTATTAGCATGCCGGCTGCTCTAAGCGAGTGATAGATATAGTGTAATATTAACAGCCCGGCTGCTCTAAGCAGGTGATACAAAGAGTGAATTATTAACAGCTCGGCTACTCTAAGCGGGTGATACATATAGTGGATTATTAGCAGGCCGGATGCTCTAAGCAGGTGATACATATAGTGGGTTATTAGCATGCCGGCTGCTCTAAGCGAGTGATAGATATAGTGTAATATTAACAGCCCGGCTGCTCTAAGCGGGTGATACAAAGAGTGAATTATTAACAGCTTGGCTACTCTAAGCGGGTGATACATATAGTGGATTATTAGCAGGCCGAATGCTCTAAGCAGGTGATACATATAGTGGGTTATTAGCATGCCGGCTGCTCTAAGCGAGTGATAGATATAGTGTAATACTAACAGCCCGGCTGCTCTAAGCGGGTGATACAAAGAGTGAATTATTAACAGCTCGGCTACTCTAAGCGGGTGATATATATAGTGGATTATTAGCAGGCCAGCTGGTCTAAGCGGGTGATTAAAATAGTGGATTATTGTCAGGCCGCTTCTCTAAATGGATGGTACAGGCCGGCTGCTCTAAACGGGTGATACAAACAGTGGCACCCGCAGCCTTTAGAGGTAGAGAAGCCAGAAAAGGTGGGATGAGCTGAGCTACGTCAGGTGTTTGATTTGGTCACTGGGGTTTAAGTATCATCTAATCCAGTGGTTCCCAACCTGTTGTCCGAGGACCCCGGGGGTCCTCAAAGCCTCCTCAGGGGATCCGCGACTGCTTAGAAAATTAAATAATCTTAAAAGATTAGGTCCCCAGCTTTAAGTAATGACTCAGTGGGGGTCCCTGGATTCCATTACTGATTCAATGGGGCTCCCCTGTTCCAGTAATGATAAAGTGGGGGTCTACAGAAGTCAAAAGGTTGGGAACAACTGATCTAATCCATGGAAAGTCCTATTTTAATCACACAGTAGATAGCAAATACATATGTGTCTGTATTTGTGGAGAATATTGATACACTCTGTTGCCACTAAACAATGTGATATTGTATTAACTGCATGGATTGATACAGGCATCTGGGTTAAGGGAAGCAAACACTTGACTTGGTTTTCCCCAGTGCCCTTCCCAGAGTAGTAATTTTCATTAGAAGCCCATGGATCCAAAGATTATGTCATGGGGAAGGTAACTGTTCATACAGTGCCTGGCCTGGGTGCCCCATGAGACCTTAACTTTCATTAGCTGACCCACCTATGACAGTCTATGTGTGCCTTCACTAAGGCCAGGAGAAGAACACCAGTGTTAATTGTTCAGATGTGTGTCCTGATGGATTTGGCACGTGGCAGAGATTGCCAAGCATTCTCACTCTGTATTTGGCTGCTGTTCTAGGACCACAAATCGTGCATATAAAAATAACAAGCAGTGGCAAAACCAACAGATCTGACTTGTACAATGTGAAAAGCTCTGAAGAAAGTTATCCATGGAGAGTCGCCTTCTCTGGAGGGAGCAACTGAGGCCGGTAGCTCTAGGAGCCTTCAGTGTGAAAGCCCTGCCAGGACTCAAGTGGCAGCTTCTGCTGCTGACAGATCTGCAGAGGCTGTGTGTGCAAAGAAAAACTAATTTGTTAGATTACCAAAGCTGCAATGTATAGACAATGGTACAGTGTAACCATCCCCTAAACGTGTTGGCCCTATATTGAGCACATGAACGCTTGTAATAGACATCTAAAGCTGTCTGGAGCAAGATGCTGTTAAAGTATTAAGGAGAAAAAAAAAAAAAACTATTGGCTTTGTCAATTTGCAAAGATCTGGAAGATTCCTATTCTCCATTCGCTAACCACAGCTCAAACAGCTGTTCATTAAAAGGCTCCACCACATTTTGCAGCCACTCAGAGCTGAATGACAGCTCAGGTCTGTGGTACTCTACACCAGTGGTGTCCCGCATAGGCCCAGGAGAGATACATTCTACCTCTGTTCCATATTTTCAGGATATTAACATAAGATACACTTACAGTCTTCCAGCACCAGCAAACCACTGCTCCCAGATCCACCAAACCTCCACCTTTACTGCGGTGAAGACAAATAGCTTGTGCTTGAGGAACAATAACATGTGGGAACCACAAAATGCCACGTCTCAGTGCCAAATGTGTAAAAAGTTAAATAGCAGGGGCCATGGTTACTCTTAGAGGCTCACCATGGTGCTGCCAAATGCTAGGGTTGCTGAATACCGGGGCTCCTGATTCTCAATTCTACCTCATGACCCTTTCTTCCATCTCCCTATGCCTTCTGTCTCTATCTCCATGAATACAGAGGCTGCCGGGTCTTGATTCCATCTCATGCCTCTTACTTCCCCCCCTCTACACTTCCTGTCTCTTTATCTCATGAATACCAAGGGTTCCTGGTCTTGAATCCACCTCAAGGCTCTTTCTTCCACCACCAGACACTTCCTGTCTCTTTATCTCATGAATACCGAAGCTGCCTGGTCTTGATTCCACCTCATGCCTCTTTCTTCCACCCCCCACACTTCCCGTCTCTATCTCATGAATACCGAGGATACCTGGTCTTGACTCCACCTCATTCCATCACACATGCACCATCCCATTATCTTACTCCTGCAGTTTCTTCTTCATCCCCGCTTTCTCTCTGTTTTTCAAAATTATTTTCCTTACTTTTTACTTTTTCCCCGCTTGCTGTGGGTCAAAGTCTCTACAAATAAGTGCCAGTCCTCAAAAACGAGCGCCAGCGTGCCCCACCTGCAACCACTGGCTCAAATTAAGCCCTGTTCATGCGCCCGCAGCTCGAGCAGCCCTAGGAGATGCCAGCTCCATATTTCCTCTGCAGCAGCACAAGAACCAAGCCCCGGTCTGTGGCGGTATCTGTTCCAGAGAGCGGCTTCTCTGCGCTGGCACCAGCCCCCAAGAAGTGGCGCCTCGGCTGCCAATGCACCTGTGTGCAGGTTGCTGCAACAGCCTCCATCTCCCCGCTCCCCGCAATCCTGCGACCATTGTGTCTATAAATAGATGAAAGTGTGGATGCTGAACGGCTGCTTCCTGCTGAGAACAGGACCCGTTCCAGGGAAAAGGGACCTGGGAGAGCGCTCGGCGTTCATTAGTGTCTGCACAATGGGCGCCTGCGAGGGCCAGCCTTGGCGGGTCCACCGAGGGCCTCTCCCACAGTCTCCCTCCATCTGCCGGGGTTAATATGCGGCCCTCGTCCCGCCCACCGGCTTCCGCTCCCAGGGCGCGGGAAGAGCTCCAGTACATGCATCCTGCCGGCCTGCCAGGTGCTCGGGCCCTGAGCGCAGGCCTCGCTTCCGCCTCCAGGGGACGCACAAGGGGCTTTGGACACAGGCCACCCGCTTGGCCTTTGCGCCCCTGGCAACGCACCTAGCAACGCCGCAGCTGGTCCTACAGTCAAGTACTCCATGCCCACCCTTCCACCGCTAACACTGTTCCCCCAGTACGGTGAGACATTCTATGCACACCATTCCACAACTAACACTGTCCCCCAGTACTGTGAGGCATTCCATGCACACCCTAGCACCAACACTGGCCCCCCAGTACTGTGAGGAATTCCATGCACACCCTACCACCAACACTGGCCCCCCAGTACTGTGAGACATTCCATGCACACCCTACCACCAACACTGTCCCCCAGTACTGTGAGGCATTCCATGCACACCCTACCACCAACACTGCCCCCCCCAGTACTGTGAGACATTCCATGCACCACCCCCAGTACTGTGAGACATTCCATGCACACCCTACCACCAACACTGGCCCCCGTACTGTGAGACATTCCATGCACACCCTACCACAGTCCCCCCAGTACTGTGAGACATTCCATGCACACCCTACCACCAACACTGGCCCCCCGTACTGTGAGACATTCCATGCACACCCTACCACCGTTAACACTGTCCCCCCAGTACTGTGAGACATTCTATGCACACCCTACCACCGCTAACACTGTCCCCCCAGTACTGTGAGACATTCCATGAACACCCTACTACCGCTAAAACTGTCCCCCCAGTACTGTGAGACATTCCATGCACACCCTACCACCAACACTGCCCCCCAGTACTGTGAGGCATTCCATGCACACCCTACCACCAACACTGGCCCCCCAGTACTGTGAGGCATTCCATGCACACCCTACCACCAACACTGGCCCCCCAGTACTGTGAGACATTCCATGCACACCCTACCACCAACACTGTCCCCCAGTACTGTGAGGCATTCCATGCACACCCTACCACCAACACTGCCCCCCCCAGTACTGTGAGACATTCCATGCACCACCCCCAGTACTGTGAGACATTCCATGCACACCCTACCACCAACACTGGCCCCCGTACTGTGAGACATTCCATGCACACCCTACCACCGCTAACACTGTCCCCCCAGTACTGTGAGACATTCCATGCACACCCTACCACCGCTAACACTGTCCCCCCAGTACTGTGAGACATTCCATGCACACCCTTCCACCGCTAACACTGTTCCCCCAGTACGGTGAGACATTCTATGCAGACCATTCCACAACTAACACTGTCCCCCAGTACTGTGAGGCATTCCATGCACACCCTACCACCAACACTGGCCCCCCAGTACTGTGAGGCATTCCATGCACACCCTACCACCAACACTGGCACCCCAGTACTGTGAGACATTCCATGCACACCCTACCACCAACACTGCCCCCCAGTACTGTGAGGCATTCAAAGCACACCCTACCAACAACACTGCCCCCCCCAGTACTGTGAGACATTCCATGCACCACCCCCCAGTACTGTGAGACATTCCATGCACACCCTACCACCAACACTGGCCCCCCGTATTGTGAGACATTCCATGCACACCCTACCACCGCTAACACTGTCCCCCCAGTACTGTGAGACATTCCATGCACACCCTACCACCGCTAACACTGTCCCCCCAGTACTGTGAGACATTCTATGCACACCCTACCACCGCTAACACTGTCCCCCCAGTACTGTGAGACATTCCATGAACACCCTACTACCGCTAAAACTGTCCCCCCAGTACTGTAAGACATTCTATGCACACCCTACCACCGCTAACACTGTCCCCCCAGTACTGTGAGACATTCCATGCACACACTACCACCAACACTGCCCCCCCAGTACTGTGAGACATTCCATGCACACACCCCCAGTACTGTGAGACATTCCATGCACACCCTACCACCGCTAACACTGTCCCCCCAGTACTGTGAGACATTCCATGCACACCCTACCACCAACACTGGTCCCCCCCAGTACTGTGAAACATTCCATGCACACCCCCCCCCCAGTACTGTGAGACATTCCATGCACACCCTACCACCAACACTGGCCCCCCCCAGTACTGTGAGACATTCCATGCACACCCTACCACCAACACTGGTCCCCCCCAGTACTGTGAAACATTCCATGCACACCCTACCACCAACACTGCCCCCCCCCCAGTACTGTGAGACATTCCATGCACACCCTACCACCAAAACTGGTCCCCCCCATTACTGTGAGACATTCCAGGCACACCCTTCCACCACCAACACTGTCCCCTTAGTACTGTGAGACATTCCATGCACACCCTACCGCCAACACTGCCCCCCCCCCAGTACTGTGAGACATTCCATGCACACCCTACCACCAACACTGGTCCCCCACAGTACTGTGAGACATTCCAGGCACACCCTTCCACCACCAACACTGTCCTCTTAGTACTGTGAGACATCCCATGCACACCAGAACACCAACACTGGTCCCCCCCAGTACTGTAAAACATTCCATGCACACCCTACCACCAACACTGCCCCCCCCAGTACTGTGAGACATTCCATGCACACCCTACCACCAACACTGGTCCCCCCCAGTCTATGAGACATTCCAGGCACACCCTTCCACCACCAACACTGTCCCCTTAGTACTGTGAGACATTCCATGCACAGCCTTCCGCCAACACTGTCTCCCCAGTACTGTGAGACATTCCATGCACACACCCCCAGTACTGTGAGACATTCCATGCACACCCTTCCACCACTAACACTGTCCCCCCAGTACTGTGAAACTTTCCATGCACACACCCCCATTACTGTGAGAGACATTCCATGCACACCCTACCACCAAACACTGGTCCCCCCAGTACTGTGAAACATTCCATGCACACCCTACCACCAACACTGCCCCCCCAGTACTGTGAGACATTCCATGCACACCCTTCCACCACCAACACTGTCCCCTTAGTACTGTGAGACATTCCATGCACACCCTAACACCAACACTGGTCCCCCCCAGTACTGTGAAACATTCCATGCACACCCTACCACCAACACTGGTCCCCCCCAGTACTGTGAGACATTCCAGGCACACCCTTCAACCACCAACACTGTCCCCTTAGTACTGTGAGACATTCCATGCACAGCCTTCCGCCAACACTGTCTCCCCAGTACTGTGAGACATTCCATGCACACACCCCCAGTACTGTGAGACATTCCAGGCACACCCTTCCACCACCAACACTGTCCCCTTAGTACTGTGAGACATTCCATGCATAGCCTTCCGCCAACACTGTCTCCCCAGTACTGTGAGACATTCCATGCACACCCTACAACCAACACTGGTCCCCCCAGTACTGTGAGACATTCCAGGCACACCCTCCCACCACCAACACTGTCCCCTTAGTACTGTGAGACATTCCATGCACACCCTTCCACCACCACCACTGTCCCCCCAGTACTGTGAGACATTCCATGCACACCCTTCCACCACTAACACCGTCCCCCCAGTACTGAGACATTCCATGCACGCCCTACCACCGCTAACACTGTCCCCCCAGTACTGTGAGACATTCTATGCACACCCTACCACCAACACTGGCCCCCGTACTGTGAGACATTCCATGCACACCCTACCACCGCTAACACTGTCCCCCCAGTACTGTGAGACATTCCATGCACACCCTACCACCGCTAAAACTGTCTCCCCAGTACTGTGAGACATTCTATGCACACCCTACCACCGCTAACACTGTCCCCCCAGTACTGTGAGACATTCCATGCACACCCTACCACCAACACTGGCCCCCCCAGTACTGTGAGACATTCCATGCACACACACCCCAGTACTGTGAGACATTCCATGCACACCCTACCACCGCTAACACTGTTCCCCCCAGTACTGTGAGACATTCCATGCACACCCTACCACCAACACTGGTCCCCCCCAGTACTGTGAAACATTCCATGCACACACACCCCCAATACTGTGAGACATTCCATGCACACCCTACCACCAACACTGCCCCCCCCAGTACTGTGAGACATTCCATGCACACCCTACCACCAACACTGGTCCCCCCTAGTACTGTGAAACATTCCATGCACACCCTACCACCAAAACTGGTCCCCCCAGTACTGTGAGACATTCCATGCACACCCTACCACCAACACTGGTCCCCCCCAGTACTGTGAGACATTCCATGCACACCCTACCACCAACACTGGTCCCCCCCAGTACTGTGAGACATTCCAGACACACCCTTCCACCACCAACACTGTCCCCTTAGTACTGTGAGACATTCCATGCACACCATAACACCAACACTGGTCCCCCCCCAGTACTGTGAAACATTCCATGCACACCCTACCACCAACACTGCCCCCCAGTACTGTGAGACATTCCATGCACACCCTACCACCAACACTGGTCCCCCCCAGTCGATGAGACATTCCAGGCACACCCTTCCACCACCAACACTGTCCCCTTAGTACTGTGAGACATTCCATGCACAGCCTTCCGCCAACACTGTCTCCCCAGTACTGTGAGACATTCCATGCACACACCCCAGTACTGTGAGACATTCCATGCACACCCTTCCACCACTAACACTGCCCCCCCAGTACTGTGAGACTTTCCATGAACACCCCCCCAGTACTGTGAGACATTCCATGCACACCCTACCACCAAACACTGGTCCCCCCCAGTACAGTGAAACATTCCATGCACACCCTACCACCAACACTGCCCCCCCAGTACTGTGAGACATTCCATGCACACCCTTCCACCACCAACACTGTTCCCTTAGTACTGTGAGACATTCCATGCACACCCTAACAACAACACTGGTCCCCCCCAGTACTATGAAACATTCCATGCACACCCTACCACCAACACTGCCCCCCAGTTCTGTGAGACATTCCATGCACACCCTACCACCAACACTGTCCCCCAGTACTGTGAAACATTCCAGGCACACCCTTCCACCACCAACACTGTCCCCTTAGTACTGTGAGACATTCCATGCACAGCCTTCCGCCAACACTGTCTCCCCAGTACTGTGAGACATTCCATGCACACACCCCCAGTACTGTGAGACATTCCAGGCACACCCACCACCAACACTGTCCCCTTAGTACTGTGAGACATTCCATGCATAGCCTTCCGCCAACACTGTCTCCCCAGTACTGTGAGACATTCCATGCACACCCTACCACCAACACTGTCCCCTCAGTACTGTGAGACATTCCAGGCACACCCTACAACCAACACTGGTCCCCCCAGTACTGTGAGACATTCCAGGCACATCCTTCCATCACTAACACTGTCCCCCAGTACTGTGAGACATTCCATGCACACCCTACCACCACTGTCCCCCAGTACGGTGAGGCATTCCATGCACCCCCCCAGTACTGGGAGACATTCCATGCACACGCTACCACCAACACTGTCCCCCACTACTGTGAGACATTCCATGCACATCCTTCCATCACTAACACTGTCCCCCAGTACTGTGAGACATTCCATGCACACCCTTCCACCGCTAACACTGTCCCCCCAGTACTGTGAGACATTCCATGCACACACACCCAGTACTGTGAGACATTCCATGCACACCGTACCACCACTAACACTGTCCCCCCAGTACTGTGAGACATTCCATGCACACCGTACCACCACTAACACTGTCCCCTACTGTGAGACATTCCATGCACACCCTTCCACCACTAACGCCCCAGTCAGACAGAGACCTATATGTAGAGCCGTACATAATTAACACTGTCCCTTCAGTGCTGAGTAGAGGTGGATGAATCAACAAATTAACAGCGAGAGTTCAGCCAAGGGTCTGGCTTGGCCCTAAGAGCCACTGCAGCAGCCAAGCCATGAAAATATTTGGCATGTAAATCATGCAATTAATATTATGCTAGAATATAAGATATTTTAAAATAAAAAAAATAGTTCTTTAGCACAGAGAAGTGTTTCACCTTGGTACATCACTGAGAAGTATTCATTAAACATTTTTAAACATGAACTGAGAATCACTCCTGCCTCTGCTGAGTTGACGGCACTAATGAGCCCAGATGCAAGTCTGTTCACATGCACGCAGGATGTGGCCTGGATTCTTATCATACATGGAGCAAGATTATAGTTTATTTATTCAAACACAGAGGTTTCCGAACAGCTACTTCCAAACCCATGTATTGGGAAGTCTTCTGATATGTGATGAACAAAGAGAAGGCTCAGTGAAGTAAAGTATTTGCCTGGGATTACACAATTTGGTCAAGCAGGAAGCCTGGGTTGCTCCCAGGTTTTCTAGTTTCAAGCTGTGCAATCCAGGCTCCAGACTGGTACCTTTCTCTGACATCAAAGGTTTATTCTTGGTCATTAAATCATGGAATATGAATTTAGTGGGGAGGATACTAGGCAGATTCCACATGTTTTTGGTAGCAGTTTTTTAAATCGCAAACCTGGCCCCAAGAAATGTGAGCGCATCACAACGTGCTAAGCTGCACTTTATTTCAGCTCAGGGAAATGTTCACGCTTCCCAGGATGTGGAGCCAAGGCCTGGCTTCGGACCTGGTTCCCCATGTTACATGGTCGGCATCTGTAGCCAGGAAGCCGCCTGGCCTCCCGCGAAAGCTCGGCTTGTTTTGGGCTCGAGGGTCCAATAGGACTTCGACTTGAGCCAAAGCCAGTCATCTGGCTTGAGCCATGGTTTGCTCACTACTAGTGCTGTGAGGTACACCTGGCACACCACTCTCCCCTCAGTGCTGTAAGGCACTATATGCACCCCCTTTCACCACGAACATTGTCACTGCAGTACTCTCCAGGCACAGCTTCTCGACCACTAACATACTACAGTACTGAGAATCACTCCATGCACAGCCTTCCAACTCCAACACTGTCCTCCTGGGCCGGTAAAGCAGTCCATGTACATAATTCCACCACTAACACACCACAGTACTAAGAATCACTCCATGCACAGCCTTCCAACTCCAACACTGTCCTCCTGGGCCAGTGAAGCAGTCCATGTACATCATTCCACCACTAACACACCACAGTACTGAGAATCACTCCATGCACAGCCTTCCAACTCCAACACTGTCCTCTTGGGGCTGTGACGCAGTCCATGTACATCATTCCACCACTAACACACCACAGTACTGAGAATCACTCCATGCACAGCCTTCCAACTCCAACACTGTCCTCCTGGGCCGGTAAAGCAGTCCATGTACATCATTCCACCACTAACACACTACAGTACTGAGAATCACTCCATGCACAGCCTTCCAACTCCAACACTGTCCTCCTGGGCCGGTGAAGCAGTCCATGTACATCATTCCACCACTAACACACCACAGTACTGAGAATCACTCCGTGCACATCCTTCCAACTCCAACACTGTCGTCCTGGGCCGGTGAAGCAGTCCATGTACATCATTCCACCACTAACACAGTCTCTTTAGTACTCAGAATCACTCCATGCACAGCCTTCCAACAACTCCAACACTGTCCTCCGGGGGCTGTGAAACACTGCAAGCACACCCTTCCAACTCCAACACTGTCCTCCTGGGTCGGTGACGCAGTCCATGTACATCTTTCCACCACTAACACTGTCCCTTTAGTACTGAGAATCACTCCATGCACACACTTCCATCTCCAACACTGTCCTCTGGCTGTGAAGCAGGCAATCTACAACTTTCCACCCCTAACACTGTCCCTTTAGTACTGAGAGGCACTTTATCCACACCCTTCCACCACTAACACCCTCCCCCTAGTGCCATAAGACGCAACACATCTACTTCCACCACTAACACGCGCCCTCTGTGCTGTGGGACTCTCCGTGCACATCCTGTCACTACTGACCTCCTCGGCGCTCAGACACACTCTGGGCATTTCAGTTTGTCCCAAAGCAAGAGAGGCAAAGGCAGGAAAGGGAGAACGAAGGAAGAAGAGAGATATTTATAAAAACAGCAACAGAGGCTGAAACTAGGGATGGAAAAAACCTACAGGATCCGGATAGAGAGACAGGAAGTGTGCAGTGGTAGAAGAAAGAGGCATGAGGTGGAATCAAGACCAGGGAGCTTTGTTTTTCATGAGATAAAGAGACAGGGAGTGTAGTGGGTGGAAGAAAGAGACATGAAGTGGAATCAAGGCCAGGTAGCTTTGGTATTCATGAGACAAAGAGACAGGAAGTGTAGTGGGTGGAAGAAAGAGACATGATGTGGAATCAAGACCAGGGAGCTTTGTTATTCATGAGATAAATAGACAGGGAGTGTAGGGGGTGGAAGAAATAGGCATGAGGCGGAATCAAGACCAGGGAGCTTTGTTATTCATGAGATAAAGAGACAAGAAGTGTAGGGGGTGGAAGAAAGAGACATGAGGTGGAATCAAGACCAGGTAGCCTCGGTAGTCATGAGATAAAGAGACAGGGAGTGTAGGGGGGGGAAGAAAGAGGCCCGAGGTGGAATCAAGGCCAGGGTGCCTTGTTATGCATTAGAGTGTCAGCTGGTGGAAGAAAAAGGTATGAGATGGAATGAAAACCCGGCAGCCTTGGTGTTTGGTATCCACCAGCCAGGGGCCCCTAAGTAAGACTTGCGCCCCTGCACCCAGGTTTACAAAGGAAAAATTGCCTCTATGGGGTTTCTTGAAGGCTCGATGGCCTTGGCTCTTCTCTCTCGCTCCATCTTCTTCTCTCTCCACCTCTGTTGATCTTTCCTCACAGCTCTCCTGCCCCTTCGTGTTCTTAGACTCCTTTTTGCATGCTCCTCTTGGCTTTGTTACTATGTGAAGGGTACGAGCAGGGATGCAGAATGCAGCAGCCTCTTGGAGGGAGGCAGGGAGGGGATGTCGCTGCTCCTCTGCCAGACAGCCACAGGTTGATGCAGCCTGGAGCAGCAGGCAGCTGGACTCGCCTGGAACAACACATTCTTGGCACAGGCAGGGAAACAAGGAATGAGGCGAAAACAACAGCAGCAGCAAAGAAAACAGATTCCCGGGAAGCCGGCCGAGGGAAATGATGTGTTCTTGGAAAACATGTTTCATCTGAAGGCAAACTGCAGAGCTGTCTCCTGGAAGAGAGAACCAGGGGCGGATCTGAAAGCCTTACGGCCCATGGTCGTCTCATGACAGCATGAACTCGGGGGCAGGTCTCAGGAGCTACAGTCCATGGCTGTCTCATGACAGCATGAACTCGGGGGCAGGTCTCAAATCCTACAGCCCATGACTGTCTCATGACAGCATGAACTCGGGGGCAGGTCTCAAGAACTACAGCCCATGGCCGTCTCATGAAAGCATGAACTCGGGGGCAGTTCTGAAAGCCTACAGCCCATGGTCGTCTCATGAAAGCATGAACTCAGGGGCAGGTCTCAAGAACTACAGTCCATGGCCGTCTCATGACAGCATGAACTCGGGGCAGGTCTCAAATCCTACATCCCATGACTGTCTCATGAAAGCATGAACTAGGGGACAGGTCTCAAAACCTATAGCCCATGACTGTCTCATGAAAGCATGAACTCGGGGGCAGGTCTCAAGAGCTACAGCCCATGGCCGTCTCATGAAAGCATGAACTAGTGGGCAGGTCTTGAAACC
The DNA here is from genome assembly GCF_031143425.1 of Pleurodeles waltl. Taxonomy (NCBI): domain Eukaryota; kingdom Metazoa; phylum Chordata; class Amphibia; order Caudata; family Salamandridae; genus Pleurodeles; species Pleurodeles waltl. The sequence goes on along the minus strand of NC_090451.1, from coordinate 62,653,762 downwards.
GACAGCCCATGGCTGGCTCATGAAAGCATGAAGTAGGGGACAAGTCTCAAAGCTCATGGCAATCTCATGAAAGCATAAACTGGGGGGCAGGTCTCAAAATCTACAGCCCAGGACGGTCTCATGAAAGCATGAACTACGGGGCAGGTCTCAAAATCTACAACCCATGGCCGTCTAATGAAAGCATGAACCACAGGGCAGCTCTCAAGACCTACAGCCCGTGGCCGTCTCATGAAAGCATGAACTACGGAGCAGGTCTCAAAGGGTACATCCTATGGCTGTCCCAGGAAAGCATGAACTAAGGGGCAGGTCTCAAAGTAACACCTAATGGCTGTCACATAAAACATCAATTAAGAGGCAGGTCTCCAACTTGATAGTGCATGGTTGTGTCATGAAAGCAAGAACTCAGGGCAAGTCCAAAAGGCTATAGCCCATTGCCGTCTCATCTAAGCATGAACGGGGGCAGATCGCAAATCTTGTGGTGCACGGAACTAAGGTGCAGTTGTCAAAGCCTATAATCTATATTTGTCTCATAAAAGTAGGAACTCTGGGGCAGATCTCAAAGTCTACAGCCCGGAGTCCAAGGTCTTCATCTTGAGAAAGGAAGACAGGGCAGTTTTCATCACATCAAGTGTACGTTGTCTCATGAAACAGGGACTAGGGCAGGACTTCAGGTGTTCAGCCTAGAGTGCATGGCCATGTAATTAAGGAAAGAACTACAGACAGGAATTCAGACCTACAGCTCAGAGATTTTGACCATTTCATGAGAGCAAGAACTAGACAAAGCCTACAGTCTAGTGCCAATGGCCATCTCATGAAAGCATCAACTATGGTCAGTACTTCAAACCAGCAGGGGCAAACAATAACTAAGGACAAGACTTAAAATGTACAACTTAGAGACTGTAGCCATCTCATGGAAGCAGAAACAAGGGATGGGACTTCAAGCCTACATCCTATAGCTATTTCATGAAAGCAAGACCTAGGGACAGAACTTCTAGCCTTCAGCCTAGACTACGTGGCTGTTTCAAGAACTCAAATACTTAGGGCAGGACCTCAAGTCTACAGCCTACAAAACAAGCCTATATCATAAGAACCACAGAAAGGATTTCAGGTTTGGAGTCTAGAGCTCATGGCCATCTCATGAAATCAGAAACTGGGGACAATACTTGAAGCCCACAGCCATGACTATCATTTGAAGGCAGGACAAAAGGTCCATGCCTTAAGTCCTCAGCCCATACCTGTGTCACAACGGCAAGGCTAAGGGACAGCTTTCAGAGCCTAGAGCCTTGGTGATGCCATAAAAGCAAGGACTAGGGGGAAGATCCAAAAACAGAACCTTGATCATCTCTTCAATGGGGAGATTTTGGACATAATATTTGTAGGCTAAAGTCTACAGTTGTTTCTTGAAAGGAAAAGAGGCTAAATTTGAAGCGATTAACCCATGTTGGAATATTGGAAGAAGGGGTTGGAGCACGTCTTAAAGTCTACAGGCCTATGCTTGTCCCATGAAAGCAGGGGCTGGCTGCCTGCCCCAATGCTCATAGCCTTGAGCTCATAGCGGTCAAGAGAGCAGCAGTGACAGGACAAATCCAGAGGCTTATAAACAAGAGCACTGGGGCAGGTATGAAAACTGTAGAGCCGCAGCTGCCCTATGAAGTCATGAAATGGGGACAACGTCTTCAGCTGTTGACTGCCATGGATCTCTCCTGAAAGCAGAAACTTGAGGTGAGAGCTCAAGTTCAGCTTTAAGGAGCCATTGAACTTAGTCTTGAAGCCGTAGTCTATGACTGTCTCTTGAAAGAAAGGATTGGAAGCTGACTGTCACTTGACAAAGGAGATGGGGACCAAATATCTATGCGTCTAGCCCAAAACTGCCTCTTGAAATAAAGGATTGGCAGCTGGCTGTCACTTGACGAAGGAGATGGGGACCCAAAACTGTCTCTTGAAATTAAGGATTGGCAGCTGCTGTCACTTGACGAAGGAGATGGGGACCCAAAACTGTCTCTTGAAATAAAGGATTGGCAGCTGGCTGTCACTTGACGAAGAGATGGGGACCCAAAACTGTCTCTTGAAATAAAGGATTGGCAGCTGGCTGTCACTTTACGAAGGAGATGGGGACCCAAAGCTGTCTCTTGAAATAAGGAATTTAGAGGCAGGTCTCAAACCACGTAATCCATGGCCACTCCATGTTTTAGTCTGATGAAAATATATTACAGAAGTAAAAAGTGGTATGTATCAGAATATTGTTTACAAAATATTGTAATGGCAGAAATATTATACATAAAATATTGTTTACAAAATATTACTCAACTGGTGTTTATAATAAACAAGCATTGGCAAAGTCAATAGTCCTGGATTATGAATGAAAATGTCTTTCATGTCATCGATAAAGTGTATGCACTCAATTAGTTAGCATTTATGTACTCAGCCACTCATGTTTGCACTCATGCATCCATTCATCCATCTGCTGACTCATTCTTACATTCACCCTCTAACACAACCACAATAAAACACACACACACACACTCAACAACATACGAAAGATAAAGTAAAAGAATACTAGTAGAAAAAAGAAAGCACCCTGCAATCTAAACCTAGTAGGAATACGCCAGCAATAACAAACCTAACAACAGCACCAGATGTTTCATCTTGCAGTATTACTGTGCATTCAAACATTGTCACACAAACAGCCCCTGAAAGCAGGGGTACCATGCCCGGTGTCAAAGTGTCTCCTGAAACCAGGATCTGCTGACTCAGTTTTCAAACACTGACACAAATAGCTCCTAGAGGTGAAGTCGCAGTTGTAGGACCAAAACTCAAAATTTGGAGTCTAATGCTTTCTCCAAAAAGCATGGACTGACCTTGAAGCCTCAAATGTGTATTAATAGCTGCCCCAGAAGGAAAAAACTGGGGCAATGTTGGCCAGTTTTGTCGCTGCAGGGTGAAGGCAGGGTTTGGAGTCGTGTCTCAAAGCCCAGAGACCCCGTTTGTTTCTAGAGATCCAAACTAGGAGGGCAATGGCTGAAACCCTGATGCCTGGGGCTGCATCTCTGAAGCTGTTTGAGAGGACTTCACTTCTTACTAGAGCTTTAGGAGATGCGGCCTCACAGCCTCCCACACTTAGAGAAGGCGCGTAGACCCTCCTGGATTAAAGCTTCACAAGTTCCGGCTGCAGACACAGCCTTCTTTACTCGAGGCTTTCCAGGTGTGCATAAGGATGCCAGTAGTAATGAAGGTTAGAAATACATGCACCCTGCCGGGTGATTATGCACTAAAATATTACATTACAGGGTGCAGAGGGACGCTTGTACCCCTGCCCCCAGTGCCACTGCACCTTCTGCACCATGGCTAGTTACGCTGCTGCTAAGTCCCTGATTTGGAGCAGTGTGTAAATAACAAAATCCGATGCAAATGGGTATCTCCTAGTGCTTAATTTGTGAAATAATAAGTTCCAGGGCCCTCGCCTGGAGCACCACCCATTGCCCCTGCCAGAGCCCCCAGTGACAGTACCAAACCAAGACTAACCATCATGTGACAATACAGACTGTTCCAGGCCCCCAAAGTTATACGAATGGCTCGGGAGGCAGCTATTAATCATTCTTCGTGTATACTGGATTAATAAACAAATGTTTTTGTGTCTGTTTCTAAATTAGATGAAGACCACCACTATGGGACAGTGTGTCATAAGTGCTGATGTTGACAAGTGCTAGTAACGAGCACCGGAAAACACTGGCTCAAATTAAGCACTGATTTGTCCCTTATTTTTCACTGTACACACATCTCAATATGAACAGAAATTGCACTACTTCACAGTTTTAAGGGTGTAGTTTCTTGCATGTTGTAAACGGAGAAATGTGTGCAAGCAAAACAGTGAAGTAAAGTAATTCCATGCACAAAAAGTTACAAAAGTTGTTTTTTACACGTTATTCCTTATTGAAAGTAATAAATTCGGTGCATAAATTGAAGAAACACAGTGACCCTACAGTATTTCTGGAGGTGAGAAATACCTGCTACATAAGGCGGGCATAAAAGGCGCAATCATTTTAGCAGTACATTGAGAGAGTGTTTGATAGTACATTCCATATTGTAAGCTATATGGATTTTGGGGAAATATACGAAAACTGGCTGTAAAAAGAGGTTGTAAATTGCCCACTGATGTTTTGTGATCAGTATTTTATTTTGCCAACCGATCTATGTACTTACAGGATGGTTTACAAAACAAGGGATCGCAGGGTGGCACAGAACGACCCGCCTAATTAATATCACGAGACAGATTTAAATTCATGTTTTCCAGGGGTACACTGCCTACTCCCCCTAAAGCTGTCACCCTGTTTCCCTAGAGGGGTAGGTGTCCAAAGGGAACCCCCTTCTCTTTGCAAATCAGTTACTACTCAACTAGGGAGTGAGTAACTTATCAATGGTTTACGGCCATAATTATGATCTCACACTCTGGATACAAAGATCACCGAATCAGAATTTGGAGTGAAGGCCCCTTCCATATTCCGATTCAGTAATGATTTATAAACCCACTTTTGTGATTCTGAAAAACTTTTCGTAATTGCAAAATAGGGTTATTTGATATCTAAAGGGATTTTTGTGGTCACAACCTCTGTTTTTCTCCCCCAAGCCAAAGGTTTGCGACTGCAAAAACCCTGCGTACGTCTGGCCCTGTCTCAGCAACTTCTTCATTCTGTAAACCATTTAGTCACTCATTTATTCACTCACTCACTCAGTTCCATTTCTCGAGCGGCAACAAAGTAAAGACTCTTCGAACAGCTTGACTCTGCGAGCACTTTTTAGAAAAGGCTAAAACATTGACATGAACTATGCAGTACCTAAAACTGCCTTTTTAAGACATAACTTTATTTTCCAGGAAGACGGGATGGATGCAAGACATATTCATACAAGGACAGAGCAGGGACTGATCTCAAAATCTGTGATATTTACCAGAGCCCTGGAGTTGTTTCAAAGCGCCTTACTTGGCGTGACTAATGTATACATGAATTAGAAAATGTTGCTCTGTAGTCACAAACTCGTCAAAACTCATTAGTTAAAGGTTAGTGGTGATGGGACAGGTGTCCAGTCCGCCCACCCCTCGCATCCCCCGCTTTATTTGGAGTGTGAGGGGTGGTGGTTTCTGACAGAGGCGCAGTCAGTGCCTTTATTTTTAGGTAAACACTCGCACATTACATAGCGGTACCTGCTGGATGGATTGGGGGATGAGTAGTAGGCAGTCACCTCTTCTCTCTAGATGGGTTGGTCTGCTCAGACTAGCTGCCTTAGTGCAAATGGTAGGGTCCAGCAGTCAAGATTTTCACAGCTCCCCTTCTGCTCATCATCTTGCATTTAGGGCTTCCACAGCTCTCCTACTGCTCATGATCTAGCAGTTAGGGCTTTCACAGCTCCCCAGTGCTCATGGTCTGGGTCTAGCAGTCGAGGCTTCCACAGCTCTCCTAGTGCTCGTGATCTAGCTGTCAAGATTTCCACAGCTCCCCTACTGCTCATGATCTGGCAGTTAGGGTTTCCACCGCTCCCCTAGTGCTCATGGTCTGAGTCTAGCATCGAGGCTTCAACAGCTCTCCTAGTGCTAATGGCCTGGGTCTAGCAGTCAAGTGTTCAGCAGCTCACCTACTGCTCATGATCTAGCAGTTAGGGCTTCCACAGCTCCCCAGTGCTCATGGTCTGAGTCTAGCAGTCAAGGCTTCCTCAGCTCTCCTAGTGCTCTTGATCTAGCATCAAAGCTTCCACAGCTCTCCTAGTCCTCATGATCTTACAGTTAGGGCTTCGACAGCTCTCATACTGCTCATGATCTACCAGTTAGGGCTTCCGCAGCTCCTCAGTGCTCATGGTCTGGGTCTAGCAGTCAAGGCTTCCTGAGCTCTCCTAGTGCTCATGATCTAGCAGTCAAAGCTTCTACAGCTCTCTTACTGCTCATGATCTAGCAGTTAGGGCTTCCACAGCTCCCCAGTGGTCATGGTCTGTGTTTAGCAGTCAAGGCCTCCATCGCTCCCCTAGTGCTATTGGTCTGTTTCTAGCAGTCAAGTGTTCAGCAGCTCACCTATTGCTCATGATCTAGCAGTCGAGGCTTCCACAGCTCTCTTACTGCTCATGTTCTAGCAGTCAAGGTCCCCCAGCTCCCCTACTGCTCATAGTATGAGTCTGCAGTCAAGGTTTAAAAAAAGTTTTTTTTTAAATTATTAAAAAGGGGCTGGTTATGGCCCTTCTCCACAGTTAACAGGCTGATTTGTGGTTCAATCTGTAATCAATTTTGCAAACACAACTCTCTTAAACTGTAATTGTCTCATGTTATCCTATGAGACTTTGGCACAATGAACAGTGTCCCGCGTGCTGACATTATCCAATATAAGAGCTTATAGTTGTACACTTGACTATAGCGCCTTAGTGGTACCGGGAAGCAGATTCCGATAGCACAATTGGACTATATTTTCATAGTCCCTTTGGAATTTTAGGCTTTTTTCAAGGTTCACCTCTGACTGCATGAAAAGTGTTGTAGAAGAAGTCAAAGTGGGTGACAAGGAGGTTGGTTGTGAAGCAAGGTCACCGTTCCAGCGAATTCTCTCCTGCGTTCTGGAATTTAGTTGGTTTCTCAAGAGTCCTTCCTCAGCTGCTCGCGGGAGCTGCAGGTTCACTAGGAAAAGGCCGCCTGGGGGTATTCTATGTTACGGAGGGCACCGCTGACTTGCCAATTGGCACCTCTGGCACTTACCTTGCTTCTGGGTCTTAAAGGGAGAAGCTGGAAGAGGAAGTAAGCCTTTAAAAGAGACATGTTCACTTTCTGCGAGCTCCATCCCACGCTCTGTATAAGCTTCTCCCCAGCAAATAGGAGAGTTCTAAAGGTTGGGCATTGGTCAACCCTGCAGGAAGGAGCGTCACCCCCCCCTGCTTTCAGCAGAAGGGGAAGGAAAAATAAAATGATAATAACAAAACATTCTTAGCATTTTTTTGGTGAGCCAGGTATGGGCGGGACGGGGCTGGAGGGAGGAGTGGTTGGTGCACCATAAGTGTGTAGGTGTTTTTGGCTGGCCGTGTTCTGCCAGCCAAACAGACATGCGCACTTTGCATTTATCCACCTGGCTGTATTGAACAGCTGGGAGGAGAAAGTGCACAGGGTGCCACTCCCTCTGTGAGCGCCAAAGCACAGCGCTCACACCAATCACAGCACTGCTGTCATGCTGGTGAGAGCAGCGTCGTGATTGGAGGGGAGTCTGGAAGCCTGGGTGCTTCCGGGAGGAAAACGGAGGAGACAAACCCGTCTCTGTAGGAAAAGTGTGTTTTTTTGTTATTTTTTCTTTCTTTTCCCTCCTCCCCCGTTCAGTGGCAACCACCACTGCAACCCTTGATGTCATCAGGTGTCAAAGGGCACATGATGCCATTTCTGCTAACCCTAGTATTTATGTGAATTGATTTTTAAAATCCGAGTGAGCTTTTGATTTTACTAAAAGTAAATATTTAATATATCCGCTTTCAGCCAGCCCTCTTCAATAATTCTTCTGCTGTTCTGTCATTCACAATTTTCTTCCTCCCACTACAGCATAGTCTGGTGCAGTGGGTCAGCCCACTTCAGCCATTGGCTAACTTCATTTTGAGTGACAGCTTCCTGCCCTTTAACATGGAGCTTTCCCACGCACAAAGTAGTTATCTTAAGCGTAAGAGGCTAGGGGAGCGATGTTTTACTTTAAGAAGAAAATATTTGTGCTTTTAAGCAATGTGTCCCTGTTTTATTTTTTATTTTATTTATTTTAAATGATGGGCCCCCGGCATCTTAAACGAAAATGTTTGCAGAAGCCATGACAAAACAAGCATTGACATAGCCAAAGGGCATGCAGCCTAGACCTATTGGCTTTATCAATGCTATTATTAATGCTTGACCTCGAGTGGAATCACATGCTCCTCCAGGAGGCTTGGGCAGAAAAGGATGTTTGACTGGTTACAGCACCGGCGCACGCTTCCTTGCTTCTCTTTTCAGGAAGTACCAGGCGCTCCAAGCCGGGAACAGAGTCTTACAAAGCGAGGGAAGAGGTTACAAAAGAAACGCAGCCGAGAGCGGAGATTGTGCGCTTCGAGGCGGCGCTCTCGCCGCTTTTGTCCGGGCTGCCTGAGAGATAGAGTCGGCTGCGCCTTCCGAGGCGAGGCCGGGAGCGGCGGTAATCAGTGCTGGCAGACGGAGCCCCCTCCCTCCATCACTCCGCCTCGACGCTCATCCCTCCCTGGCGAGCACTTCACGGAACCGCTCGCCGTCCAAACCAAATTCATTTACTGCGGAGCGGAGCCCAGGGGGAGAGAGGGCCTTGTTTCACAGGCGTGCTGCCCCCTCCCTACCTGTGGAGGGGGTGGGCAGGTGAGGGGCTGAGAGGAAAGTCTGCCTTCCCTCAGCAATGGCTGCCTCAATGATGGGGGCAGAAGAAAGGCCGAACCGCAGCTCTACTGTGCATTAAAAGGGATAGGTTTGTGCACCGTAACGATATACACACAATGCTCACCTCTGACCTCCAGGAGTTTAGAGGGGGCGTGGAGCTGTCTGGGAATTAACTCCAACGCAAGAGCCAAAAGTCTGCCAGTTCTCGTGGTGTCACGGAAAGATAAACCGGCGAGGATCTCAGTCTGCTCCGCTCCTTCTTACCCTAAACACCTCGAAAAGAAAGTCTCCTTATACGCGAAATGCGAAGCAGTAGCTCATTCGCACTACAGGCCCCACAATGCAGTGGGGTGTTAGCGCTTGGTCACGTGCTATAGCCAGCCCATGCACAGAACGTGTCAGCCGCGCCGCACGCGAGCCACGTCCTGCCTGTGTTTGGCCTGGCTCTGACCTTGCTTAGTCCTCACAACTCTCCCGAGACTTTGTTTCCAAAGGGGGAGCTGGAGGCCAGCGTGGTACTAAGGTGTCTGGTTCACACAGCAGCCACGTGTCCCAGGTCCGGTGATGTGCTGCCCCAGTCCAGGTTTTCTCTTTGAACTCTGGGGCTCGTAGTCCTGTTTTTTAATGGGATAAAAAAAGACTAAAAGTCCCAGAGTGGCACACCGTGCATGGAGCCGAGATACACGGAAGAGCTAGGTTCAGGCTGGGAGACCCAGTGAATGTATGAATGGGGGTGGTGGTCCTTGTCAGGTGTGAGAGTCCAGGCTTCCATGCATGGGGTCACAGGCGGTGTACGGGAAACTCAGCTTGGTGGACTTACCCTCACCTAGTGCCATGATGCTAAGAGTGGGGAATCCCGTTCATAGGAGCAGGATAGAACAAGCAATGTTACCTCCTCATCCATCTCCGTATCACAGTTATATATATTTTTATAAAAAAACCTCCTTCCAGCAGCCACTAGGAAGTTATAGTTAGAACCATGTTTCCATAGAAAAAGTCTTTTTTGACTTGCCTGTATCTTTGGCACCTTTTGACGAATCTTCACAAAATTTCCCCCCCAAAAAAGTGCCACGGTGATACTTGTTGCGCACAGAAAGTTTCGGGGTGATCCATCAAGTGGGGGCCAAGAAAAAGAGGGGTCCAATAAGCTGCGTTTCCCATGTAAATTCCCATGCGACCTTTGAACAAGGCTACAACCCGAACCACTGGACAGAATGACATCAAATTTGGCAGAAAACTAGCTTTCGGTAGATTGTGCTTTCACTTATTAGGTGTAAGTCAGTCCAGTAGTTTAGGAGATATTAAAGGTAAAACAAATTAGTATATCTGAGGTCACAACAACTTCGTGAAGATTAAGAGCTTGTGCAAGGCAAATGCACAGCTCTGATTGGCTGCCAACACTTCAACCAGGAAGTGTAGCAGCCGTCTTGGGACTTGGCTGAAGCCGAGTCCTACAGAAAAAAAAAAAAGAAAGACAAGGGGGTAGGGGGAGTCACCCTGACCCCTCAGCTCTGGTGCTGGGCCCCAGGGCTAAGAAACACTTAAAAAAATAAATGCTACAATTTCATGTCTAGGACAGGATTTCGCAGATAAAAAAAACAAAAACAAACGCAGGCTTTTGTGCTTGCATTTTAGAAGACCCCGGGTGGACCACGTCCCGGGGGCATTCATATTTTGGAAGGGGGGCAGCCGCCCCCCGCAGCCCTGGGAACCACCACCTTCCCGGGGCACTTGTTACAATGGTGCGGGGAGCCACACGGTACCCCCTCAGCCCTGGGGACCATCACCTCCTGGGGGCTCTTTTCAAATTCAGTGCGGGTGGCCGCGCCCAGGGTACTGCCACCTCCCCGGGGCAGTTTTGTAATTGAGTACGGGGGCACCCCCCAAAAAATGTTTAATGTTTAGGCTGGGTCCCGGGGGATGGGATCCTCAGGGCTGAGATCAGTGGGGGGGGGGGGGAGCTGGCAGAGGCGCCCCCCCCCCATTTTTTTAAAAAATATTTAGGCAGGGCAATAGGGGATGGGGTCCCTGGGGCCAAGGTCGGCCTGGGGAGGGGGTCCGTGCAGGGTTGGGTTGTTATAGGGGTTAGCCCAAGAACTGGCCACATGCTGGCCCTGCGGCCAACCCCCACTACGTATCGTCAAAGGCTGTGAGCAGCACAGGGTTGTGTGGTTATAGGGGTTGGTCTGGCTGTTGGATTAACGTATAGTAATGAAAATTACTTTATGTTAAAAAATGTAGAATTTCACTTAAAAAAACAAAGGTTACTGGGATGTTATAATTAGGTTCTGAATTTAATCGTGCAAAACCATAGAAATTTAAAAGTTATAGTATGAGTTCTTTCAAGTTACTCGCGCCCTAAGGTAACTATAACTCACGCCCTCACCATGCGCTGCTCACTATCCAAGATATTACAGAAATCATGACAACTTCTATAATGTCCTTAAAACTATAAATGAAACGTTAGAAGTCACATTTTTGAAGAAGAAGCTGTGCACGGTGGGGCGTGAGTTATAGTTACCCTATACCATATATATATATTCTTTGGGCTTGAAACAACTTCTGTTTAGGCATTTAAATGTTAAAAAAATGCATTGAAAATTATCACACTCAGTGCTTCTTCAGTTTTAGATTACAAGGCTTTAAAAGCTAGCTGCCAGTCTTCTGGAAGTGTCTGCCAAGTTTTTAATGGAGACGCACCCCAGTAAGGTCAATGCATGTTTCTCGTAAAGTATTTGGGTTGGGAGGACGCAAATATATGTCCTCTGTCAGTATCAGAGAGATGCGGCTGCTCTGAGCCAGTGGGTCTCCTCAGAAAGATTGTCTAGTGGGAGGATGTGAGAATGCACTGTTTCTCAGTGTAAGGAAGACGCAGCGGTACTAGGCCAGCACGCCTTCCTTCAAACAATGGAGAGCGGGAAGACGTTGCTGTGCATAGCCAGTGCACCTTCGTTCAGTGAATTAAGGGGGTAGCAGGCAGTGCTAAGCCATCGCGTCTTCCTACAGAGAATTAGTCGGGAAGACGCATCAGTACTAGGCCAGCACATCTTTCTTGAAGCAAAGGAGAGCGGGAAGACATGGCTGTGCAAAGCCAGCACAGCTTCCTACAGAGAATTAGTCTGGAAGACGCATCAGTACTAGGCCAGCGCATCTTTCTTGAAGCAAAGGAGAGCGGAAAGACATGGCTGCGCAAAGCCAGCACACCTTCCTACAGAGAATTAAGTGAGAAGATACATCAGAACTAGACCAGCGCATCTTCCTTTAAGCGAAGCAGAGCGTGAAGACATGGTTGTGCAAAGCCCACGCACCCTCCTACAGAGAATTAAGTGGGAAGACGCATCAGTACTAGGCCAGCACATCTTCCTTGAAGCAAAGGAGAGCAGGAAGACATGGCTGTGCAAAGCCTGCACTCCTTCCTACAGAGAATTAAGTGGGAAGACGCATCAGTACTAGGACAACACGTCTTCCTTGAAGCAAAGGAGAGCGGGAAGACATGGCTGTGCAAAGCCAGAACACCTTCCTACAGAGAATTAGGCGGGAAGACGCATCAGTACTAGGCCAGCGCATCTTTCTTGAAGCAAAGGAGAGCAGGAAGACATGGCTGTGCAAAGTCAGCGCACCTTCCTACAGAGAATTAAGTGAGAAGATACATCAGAACTAGACCAGCGCATCTTCCTTTAAGCGAAGCAGAGCGTGAAGACATGGTTATGCAAAGCCGACGCACCCTCCTACAGAGAATTAAGTGGGAAGACGCATCAGTACTAGGCCAGCACATCTTCCTTGAAGCAAAGGAGAGCGGGAAGACATGGCTGTGCAAAGCCTGCACTCCTTCCTACAGAGAATTAAGTGGGAAGACGCATCAGTACTAGGAAAACACGTCTTCCTTGAAGCAAAGGAGAGCGGGAAGACATGGCTGTGCAAAGCCAGCACACCTTCCTACAGAGAATTAGGCGGGAAGACGCATCCGTACTAGGCCAGCGCATCTTTCTTGAAGCAAAGGAGAGCAGGAAGACATGGCTGTGCAAAGTCAGCACACGTTCCTACAGAGAATTAAGTGAGAAGATACATCAGAACTAGACCAGCGCATCTTCCTTTAAGCGAAGCAGAGCGTGAAGACATGGTTGTGCAAAGCCCACGCACCCTCCTACAGAGAATTAAGTGGGAAGACGCATCAGTACTAGGCCAGCACATCTTCCTTGAAGCAAAGGAGAGCGGGAAGACATGGCTGTGCAAAGCCCACGCACCCTCCTACAGAGAATTAAGTGGGAAGACGCATCAGTACTAGGCCAACACGTCTTCCTTGAAACAAAGGAGAGCGGGAAGACATGGCTGTGCAAAGTCTGCGCACCTTCCTACAGAGTATTAGGCGGGAAGACGCATCAGTACTAGGCCAGCGCATCTTTCTTGAAGCAAAGGAGAGCGGGAAGACACGGCTGTGTAAAGCCTGCGCTCCTTCCTACAGAGAGTTAAGCGAGAAGACACATCAGAACTAGACCAGCGCATCTTCCTTTAAGCGGAGCAGAGCGTGAAGACGTGGCTGTGCAAAGCCCACACACCCTCCTAAGAGGCTCTTAATACAAAATTAGAATCTCTTTTCTGCTGCACCCACTTTTTTATCCTCCATATCTAATGGGGAGGCATCTTCAGATATTATGGTTCCATGCGCTGCCTAGCCTGTCACCAGAAGATCTACTTGTACTGTAGAAGAGAATCGATGAGTCCTACATGACTCAGTTCACGGCAGGTCAACAAGGGGTGTATTTAATTCTTGGGCAGCATGCAAGAGAGCATCCCTTAAGGTTTAGGTAGTTCCGCCACCTGGGCTTTCCCAAATACCTGTTTTTGTTCTACACTATAGGGTGCAGCCGGGCGAGGTCTGAATCCACTGCTTCTGGTTCAGGATTTCTTTCTGTAAATGTGGATCAAGTGCTTTATAACTGTACATAGAGCTACATGGATTAGTTGGCGTCATCTTGATTTCTGACTGTTACCTTATAAAGAGAAGATAGCTTGGGTACATCCTCATTAGTAAGGACTGGAACGAGAAAGACAGGTAAGGAGGTAATCTTCATTATCCCGAGTCATAGTCTTCCTCATCACAGCCCTACGCATCCTCCCCTGTTCTTTACACAACTTACAATTTTCTTAATTTGCTATATTATCACTAGCGATGGAGGAAGGTTAGTCCCTCATTTGTGTCTCTGTGCTGGGGAAGGTGATCTGTGGAACTAAAGCCTCGACCAGCACCATTTTAGGTTTTTTACAGACTTAACAAGTCTGCGGCTGAGGGAAAAGCTTTGTTAGAAAGAGTGTGACGAGGAAGGCTAGGACTCAGAGTAATGAAGATTACCGATAAGTAATCTGAGCATCCTAGTCACCGCAGGCGGGCTTTTCTGTCCGAGGTGCATAACAGTGAAACAGTAATGATGGTCGTAATAATTAATAGTAACGGCAACAACAATAATAACACAATAACAGGAGTGATGAAAGAACAAGATCATAGAAGTTATCAATAATTAAAATCTTAAAAATAATAATGATCACAAGAGGAGAAATTATAATAACACAAATAAATCATAGTAACAAAAGAGATTACATTAAAAGTAATTCTTGCTATATAAACTGCAGCAGAATAATAATGAAAGTAACTATGAAGATGCTACAAACCTCAATATTAACTGCATAAATACTAATTATCAAATCATAATATTTAATAATAATGATAGCAGATCTAATAGGGAGAGAGCTGCCATTAATAATACCAATGAAAAGTGATGCTGATAACGATGGCTCTCTTACACATGAGTGCACAGCATGTTACCAGCCCATCGCCAGCATCCTCCCCCCCGCCGTCCACCCACTCTCTAATTACAGATAGCAAAAACATCCTCCCGCTCACCACTGTGGGAACAAAATGATGTGGAAAACCGATAAACAGGGGTTTCTGTGTCTGTACAGCACAGAGGGTGAGAGGGAGGAAGGGAGAGGTGTGAGGCGAAGAGTGGAGGAGGGAAAAGAAGAATAAGAGAGCGAGTGGGAGGGTCCATGAGAGAAGAAGGAGGAGTAAATGAGAGGGAAGGGAGAGAATAAAAGAGAGAGATGGAGAAAGTGACGGAAAGATAAAGACTGATCGAGAGGGAAGGCAGGAGAGAGGGAAGGAGTGTCGAACCCATTTGTGGTGTACAGGGGCTACCAGATCCTAGGGCGTCTACCACTCCTATCACAGGGCCTTACCTACTATGGCCCTACAAAGTGAGTACCAAGTACATCCCTTTAGCACTTGACTCTCACTGGTAGATGTGGGCAATCTGTCCAAGCCTCACTCAGGGAGGTGGTGTGCAGTTAGAGGCACAGAATTCCACCGACAGTGGCGTAACATTAGCCCCCGCATCCTCTGCAGTGTGGGGCGGGGAGCCTCGAGCTCCAGGGGGCCCCCTCAGCACAGTACCCTGGCATAAGAGCTCCTAAATCCATGTGCTATGCAAGGGGGCCCTGACGTTTTGTTGTGTCACTGCAACCAGCCACAGAATAATCCACACAAATTACATTGTCCAGAGCAGTGGTTCCTAACCTCTGGTCCAGGGACCACTGGGGGGGTGCAAAGCCTCCCCCGGGGATCCACGACTGCTTAGAAAATGCAATAATTTTGATAGATTAGGTACCTAGCTTTCAGTAATGACTCAGTGGGGGTCCCCAAATTCAAATAACGACTCAGCGGGGGTTCTCGGGTTCCAGTATTGATAAAGTGGGGGTCCACAGAAGTCAAAAAGTTGTTAACCACTGGTCCATCTTAAGAAAATCTAAGTATTTTATTCTTACATTCCCTCTGTATTACACCAGATCTCAATGTATAAATAGGTACCAGTCAGTACAACAGGCTGCTGTATAGCGGTATCACTGTGCAAAGTGCTATAGTCTCTCAGAATTGCATAAGCCATGAGTGGGGAACAATGGCTTCCAGATTCACACAAAAATGGCCAGTGTTTAGTCTATCTCTCACCCTACAAACTGGTGTCCATCTTTTCAGTCTCTGGTGTCAACGTTCAGAAAGTTTTGGCCTCTCCTTCCCTTGTTCAGTTGCAGCTTTACCTGGGCCAGAGGTGGAGTTCATTCTCCACCAAGAGGATGTCTGCCAGCCTTTGGAGGCCTCACGTATTGGCCTACCCCTCTTCCTGGGTATCTTCATATGAGCCTATAGTAGGGTAGTCAGTCCAAGAAAGCGATGAAGGTCATAGGGTCAGGTTGGTGCACATGCCATGACTGATGGACACGATTCTCAAGGCGGAGGCTTCTTGCAATGCAGGGTCTTCTCGGCATGAAATGTTTGTGCCGGGTCACGAGGCCTGTAACACCCCGACGAGATGGGCCCGTCCCACTGAGTCTCACTGATGCAGGCAGCACAGGCAGCCACAAGATATAACCTCACTGCCATGCTGGGGCACAGTGACATCAGCAGCAGGGGCAGGTGCACAAAGGACATGCATAGCCACACCTGGGCTCAAGGATATTGGCAGCACAAGTAGGTATACCATGAAGTGGCACCGCAGTAGTAGGTAACAACGTCAGCACCACAGGCAGTCACGCAGAGTGATTTCATCACCCTAGGCTTCCAATCTTCTTCAGTGTGCCACCGCACAGAGTCACTGGGGTAAACATCCTTTATGCCGAATTTTTTATAACGAAGTCCTGGTTAACGAAAGCGGAACAAAGCTTTCTTTAACCACGACTTCGTTATTTTGTGCCTTAACCACGCATGTCCTGAACAACGAACATGCATGGTTAAGGTACAAACAAGGGAGTCGGCTGAGGAGGACGACGCAGATGACAAGGTGACGACTCAGGTAAGTGGGGGGTTTTAGGTTTTGGGGAGGGGGTGGGGGGTCAGGGGGTTTTAGGTTTTAGGGTGGGGTTGGGGGGGTGGGGCGTGTTTGGTTTTGGGGAGTGGGTGGGGGTCAGGGGGTTTTAGGTTTTAGGGTGGGGTTGAGGGGGTGGGGCGTTTTTGGTTTTGGGGAGTGGGTGGGGGGTCAGGGGGTTTTAGGGTGGGGTTGGGGGGGTGGGGCGTTTTTGGTTTTGGGGAGTGGGTGGGGGGTCAGGGGGTTTTAGGTTTTAGGGTGGGGTTGGGGGGGTGGGGCGTTTTTGGTTTTGGGGAGTTGGTGGGGGGGTCAGGGGGTTCTAGGTTTTGGGGTGGGGTTGGGGGGGTGGGGCGTTTTTGGTTTTGGGGAGTGGGTGGGGGGTCAGGGGGTTTTAGGTTTTAGGGTGGGGTTGGGGGGGTGGGGCGTTTTTGGTTTTGGGGAGTGGGTGGGGGGGTCATGGGGTTTTAGGTTTTGGGGTGGGGTTGGGGGGGTGGGGTGAGGGATGTAGGGTGAATGGTGCCTATTGCTAATGATTTTATCAGGAATGCCTTTACAACGAAATATCGTTGTTAAGGCATTCGTGGTAAAATCATTAGTAGTAAAGACGAGGTCGGTGTTCCGACCTCGTTGTTAAGGTTAGTAGTAGTTTAAGATTCGGTGTTCCGTCATATAACCAGTCACTGGCAGAGATGCTCTGTGGCTGAGTACAGCACTGGCTCAGATGCTGCACACTTCAGCTCCTCCATACAGGCTCCCTCTGGGGTGATGGTTCCTTACCTTCTTGAGAAGCTGTCAGTCTGTGAACTCTATCCTTGGATGACAGAAGTCCTGGTGGGTGTGGCCTCCTTGGACTACAGATATCCAGGTGGGCGCGGCCTCCTTGAATTACAGAAACCCTGGTGGGCGCAGCCTCCTTGGATTACAGAAACCCTGGTGGGCGCGCCCTCCTTGGATTACAGAAACCCTGGTGGGCGCAGCCTCCTTTGAAGTCCTGGTGGGCGCAGCCCCCTTGGATCACAGAGGTCCTGGTGGGCTCTGCCTCTCTTGCCCATGAGAAACCCTAAAACACAAAGAAGGATCTCCGGCTGGACTTCATACGTTGTTGATTTCGGGTCTCTGCTCACCAGAGATGACTAAAGAGTCCCACCATTCGGTGTACTGGCTGCAGCCAAGTCAGACACAGTCTTTGTTCTTCAGGTGATAGCAGAAGTGGGGGAGTCTGGGAGGCACTGTCATGGCTGTCCAAATATTGGAACACAGTCACACCTGGGAATTAGCCAGCTTTTGTCTATAGCACCTCAAGGGAACAAAAGGCAGGACGCACCCAAGGAATAACTTTGCACCTCAGAGACACTACCATCTGCTTCCCTCTACTTCCCTCTAGTATCTGGGTACCCTCTCGTCCTCCTCCTCCTCCTCTTCCTCTCACATCTCTTACTCATTGTCGATGGAGCTTTATCCCATTATCCCAGGGAGGCAGAAAGGGAAAGAACGAGGGAAAGAGATGGAGTGAAAGCGTGACACTGAAGCAGGGACAGACAGAGAAAGGCTGAAAATGGAAAGCAAGAGAGGTGAAGGGAAGGGTTGAGGTGAGAAGAGAGAGTGCTCAAGAGAGTGTGAGAAAGAAGAGAACAAGAAGATGAAGCAATAGAGTGAAGGAGGGAAACAGAGGGACAGAGGAGAAAGGGGAAGAGTGCATGATGGGAAGAGAGAAGGTCAGAGAGGTGGAGAGCGAGAGAAGGGTAGAAGCACCCGTGGATGCTTTTCACTCTGCACAGTGATGCTCTGAGGCAGAGGAGGTAGGCCTGCTGGGGAATTCCTTATTCTGTGCAGCGATACCTCAAGAGACTGAATGAAGAATGAACCACAAGAGGCAGGAGTGCATCAAATGTATTCCTCACAATTTACTCACCACAGAATAACTCACATGGAGGAGACTTCCCATGTCAAGGCACATGCAATGCATTGGGAAAGAATAACAAGCATTTGCAATGCATTAGGTCTCGCATTTACTTGTGTTGGAGCTATTGGCGTTGTAAATTTATAACTGGACTTCTTTTGCCACATTAATTGGTCAACCCTGCCGCGTATTTTGGTCTTTTCTGGCACATAATTTCAGTGGCCCTGCATATAACTAAACATGGAATATGTTTTCAAAAAAGGCCCTTAAAAAACAAACTATTCCTAGGTGCAAGACAAAAGTTCCAGCCATAAGGGAGCTTACAGATACACTGATTGGTGGGATGGGTTATTATTTTGGGATCCCCACTAACTTAGTGTGGGTGCTCAGAGATGATCCAGACAGAAACAGCATGTGTGGTGAACACATTTTAAAGATGGTCCCATTGTCCTGGGACCACCACAGGCGGTGTTGTTTTGTAAAACCAATGCCCTGCAAAGCATCATGGGGCGAGTTTCTGAATGCCACAAATATTGTAGTATGTTGACTGTAATGCTCAGAACAGCCCTTATAGGACACCACAATAAAAATAGCACTCCTGAGAAACATGGTCATGTTACCATATGGTTAGCCCCTAGAGGGCATAACCACATGAAAACAGAATGGCAGAAAATAATGCAGTGCAAGCATATATTTAGCCCCTATAGGGTGTAGTGCATTGCACATTTTTAGTGTTGCCAGGCATACTGCAACGATATTACAAACAAGGCCCTTAAAACACAAACTACTCTCAGCTGTAAAGCAAAAGTTTCAGCCATGAGAGAGCTTAAACAGACACTGAATGGTGGGAGAGGTTATTTTGGAGGGGTTCCCACTAACCTAGTCTGGGGACCCAAAGATGGTGTAGACAAAAAAAGCACGTTGTTGTGAACGTTTTGGTGGTTGTCCCATTGCCCTAGGACCACCACACGCTAAATGTTGGGAAAAAATGTTTTGTAAAAGAATGCTTGCAAAGCATAGCATCATAGGTGAGTTTCCCGAATGCAGTGAATATTGTAGTATCGGCTCTCCCAGTGTGTCGGGAGAAACGCTTTGAGCATTTCTGTGTTATTTATGTAAAGCCTTTATCAATTACAAGAATTTTTGGGAAAGCTATGGAGCATGAAGGGGAGAGCCAAATGAGGTAAAAAGGAAGGGAAGGGTTAGCAAGGTACAATAGGAACAGCAACACAGAATACTGCACCTTTTCCCTCCTTTAACAGCATTAGTCTATTATATAACCTTTAAGCCTCACAGTAAACCAACCTTGCTACCAATGTGGCTGCCAAGCCTTTTGCAAACCATCCCACCGCTTATATTTATCTTTTTAGCCTATTGGACATTATAGGAACTATATTTTCCATTCCGTAAAAGTTTGCTACAATATTCTACACTAATTCATTATTGTATTGTGGATTATATGATCTTGTTGCAACATTTTGATCCCCCGCTGCACCACGTGGAGAGAACCTTCTTGGACCGACGTGTAGCATGACTTTTAATCTGTTTTTTGATGTTCAGTAGAGCACAGGCCTTGCTGTATTTTAACATGATCACTGTTTGTGCATTGAATCCATAATGAAAGAATAGGGCCTAAGGAGCACGTCTGCTTATATCTAACAAGAGATGTTTTAAATTGTGAAACCAATAGACTGTGTGCTGGATTGTCATTTTTTTCTGAGGCTTGCGTTAACAGACCACAGAAGGAAAATTTCAATTTTCTGTTTTTTTCATAAACACTTTATCTGCAATATGGCTCCAAAGAGATGTGTGATTGTAAGTTTTTTTTGTCTAGAAAGGGGAGAGAGAAGTATCAGTAAGCTTCCTTGTACTTTCTATCTTTTGAGCAAGAAATACTGTTCACTGTCGTGTGTAAAGGTATCAGGAGCTGAGCATGAGCTGATCCCTCCTTGCTCCACAGAGCACCATATGTAGGAACAATATATAAGGTATTGGTTCGAGGGACATGTAACACAAAAGGACTGGTTCCTGAAGGAGGAGGAAATCAGAATTCAGACTTTAACCCTGATGGCACAATATGGTGTGCAGGGAAGCTTTACTTGACTAATATGTATATGTTGTAGGACAACTAGTTACAACGTAGGCACCGATTAGACAAATAGGGATGTGTGATGCAATATGATACTTACTGAGCGGTTTATAATATTTACAAATATTTTAATTCATTTATAGTATATAATAAACAACCAATTAGTTTAAAATACCAACTGTTGTGTGTGCAAACTGTTTTTGGGGACCAGGCTTACCTCTTTATACCACCTGCAAAGAAGTGATTCTCTCACAGGGTTTGGCTGACTCCTATACTGTTGTCCATATAAGTCTAATTTAATAAGGAAGCATGAGAGACACCTCCCATTTTTCTTCTTCTCTGAATTGGTCACAATTTCCTTTTGGGACTTAGGAAACCTATCAGGTTTCACCCCAGTAATTTGGGGGTAACACAAAAGTAGCTTGTACCCAGACTGCCGAAGAACCGTTCCATAATTGCCCATTTTTTAAATGTATGACTGACACTCTTACACCAACCACACGAAATAGGTCACTGCACTTACTTCCACTTACTTTGAACCCAGGACATGTAATCCTGGCACTGACACATATAGCAACATTCATGTCCTTCACTGCTCTTTTGTTGTCTTAATGTTTTCACATGACTTTTTTGACTCCTTTTCACAGTAGAACACAAATCGCCTTTTACCTCAGCATCTTTGTATATACCCACTTCTCTTACACATTTGATCTTTCAGGACACAGTTCAGAGTTGGCAAGTCTGCTTTAACAACTGAAATGGTATTTTACTTGTTGTATTATGAGGTGTGATACAAAATGTCTACAAACAGGAACACAATGCATTCTTGACAGACAAAACCTCCCCTGAACCATTGGGATATTTTCTTTTATTAACGTATTTGCTCACTCAACTTGGCAGTTACTTTGCAGGTGGTATAGTGAGGTTCTAATGTGCCTGATCTTGCTTCTCTTAAGAAATTAGTCATGTTGAAGAATTTGTGGGGGAAAGCAATCAATCTTGGTCTAATAGCCACTGGGGCAACCAATAAATCTGTTGCACAGTCATTTTATTTTTAATAGTTAAGTACTCCTAAAGTATCCATTGTGGTTGTGCATTTGCATTGTTAATAACAGACACCACCGCACTCAGAAAGTCCATATATAAATCAGTCTTTCAGTTGAAAACAGTTGCAAAATTATCCTTTATTAGAAGGCATCAGCATAGGTCCATCGAGTGATCAACGTTCCTTAACCACAGCCATCGTACTCAGTTGGATGAACATCTTTGCATAAGCAAGTCTAAGTTTCTTGAAATTTTTGTCTTTGATGTAAAATTGATAGTGAGAATATTTTTTAAGATTTTATCCGTTTTTTCAGTTGCTTCAGGTAGATTAAGGCCAACAATTTCTTGTTCTAGTTTAGCAATGTCTATCAAAAGTACTTCCCTTCCTCTCTCTGCATGTTTAATCAATAAATTCATCATACCGGATGATGACAAGAGTATCAAGCCCTCCCATTCACCTAGTAGGTCGCTGTCTAGGACGTCAAATGATGGAAAAATAATTACGTTGTAAGCCCCGGGGGATCTGTTTCAGTTCTAGGTACCTTTTAAGTGTAGTAGCGTCCCACCACTTAGAAAGTTTTTGTTTTTGAAGTCTCTCAAGCCTGATAAATTTCTGCTTTAGTCTTTCAGACCCCTCGTTAGTTACTTGAACCTCTGATGTGTTTGTAGAAAACAATTCCGCTGTTAGTTTATCTTTATCATCCTCAAACCAAGCCATGTCGTAGGAAAAATTTAAGCAATATCCAAGAATAGTTGTGGCCTACAAATAGTGCAATTTAACAACTCCTGACGAATAGTCTGCACGCTTATGGGAGTGCAACATGCCACAAAATAATATAACATTTGCATTGGTTTAGGGCTCTGCAATGCTATTGCGAGACAGGGATTCATTACATTTTGTGAAATAGACTTGCTGGTATCACACATAAAAACTGAACACAAGCGAATATCTAACACAAAACTATGCATTAATTCTTGGGCAAAGATAATTGTGGCTCCACACAAGGTCACCTACTAGACTAGTGCCCAGCCAAGTCGCTAATTGCAATAACTCAAAAATTTCATGAGGAGCACATAAACAACAAAATTTCAATGACTTAACTAATTTATTCTCCAAATACACATCTGGATCACAATTTGTTCTCTAATAAATTATCACATCAAGATAATCAACAGGTCTAATGACAGTTCATTTCAATATTCAATTCCTCATTGTCAAAAAAGACCATACAAATCAATTGGATAAGTCCATACAGATCGTTTAAACAAAACATCACAAGAAAACTCCAGTCAGCCAGCACGAGTTTCGTGGCACAAAGGCTGCTTCTTCAGGGCTTTCAATGTAAAAAAGTAAAACTTCTTGGGGCAAATTTAAGAGCCCCTAGTGTCTCCTTGCACCACATTAGTGTCATGTTTTTATGCTAATATGGCCCAACGAGGCCAAAATCTCTGCACCAAATTTACAAAGTGGCACAATGCATGCTTTCAGCCCCTTTGTAACCCTTTGCACTACATTATGCCTGCGCCAATATCAGAGCAGGCGTTAAAAGGAGGCACACCATTGTTTACAATGGGCTTTGCAGGATTAGCGTTAACATTTTTTACGCTAATCCTACAAAGCTCAGAACTAGCGTCAAAAATGTTGACGCTAGTTTCCCTAACTACCGCTATGATGCGCTGTATCTTAGTTCCACGCACACATGGTGGCATTAGGGGGGGTGCTAAGGGGGACAACGAAAGTGGCACTGTACTGGGTGCTGCGCCACTTTCTTTAAATCTGGCCCCTTCAACCTTTGGTAACCTTTATTCCAAATAGTTTTAATCAGAGTTGATCTTGCTTGTAACATTTCTTCTATATTTTACTTAGTCTCCTAACACCTGTCAATCTCACATGCTGAGAATCTAAAGCCCTCATTGGCGTTGTTTAGTGCAGTTCCCCTGACACTCAGGCCCTCATTTCAACTTTGGCGGGCGGAAAGCACCGCCCGCCAAGTTGAAACTGCTGCGCAGCCACCAATGCGGCCGCACTCCCGCAGTGGCTATTTGGATATCCCCGCTGGGCGGAAACCTAGTTTCTGCCCGCAGGCCCAGCAGGGATCTGGCCGCAACACGGGAGCCGGCTCCAAATGGAGCCGGCGGTGTTGCGGCGGTGCAACGGGTGCAGTTGCACCCGTCGCACTTTTCACTGTCTGCTATGCAGACAGTGAAAAGCTCCATGGGGCCGTGGCAGGGGGCCCCGCGACTCCCCTTTCCGACAGCCTTTTAATGGTAGTTCATACCGCCATGAAAAGGCTGGCGGGAGGGGGACTCGTAATCCCCTGGGCAGCGCTGCCCTGGGGGATTACAACTGCTGGGACCAATGTGGCGGGAAACCGCCGGTCCCAGCGGTGCAACCGCGGTGCTTCCGCCGCGCTCGTAATCCCATGTGAAGAACCGCCAGCCTGTTGGCGGTGCTTCCGTCGAAACAGCCCTGGCGGTCAGTGTCTCACTCAGAGTGCCTTCACTAACATTACTTACCGCTCTGGTTACAATCTCCCAGACTCACAAATACATCACCTTCTATTCCTTCGCGTTGGCGCTCTCTCTAGTTTTCATATCGCGCGTGCCTGTGATCCTCTGCAGTCTGCACAGCATGATCTCGCGAGATAGGAAAGATACAGGCTTTGGACATGTTCTGAATCCCAGGTAGTGAAAAGAGCAGGCGCAGGGGCTGGAAATGCCGGTGTGTTCTTTAATCTTCTCAGCGTGCTACAGTAAGCCAGAGGCCAGAGACTGCCGAACCCGCCCTTTAATCCCTTCAGCACAGAGCCGCCAGATAGAGGGATTTAAATGCAGGAATCTATTGCTATTCCGGATTGTAAATGTGTGGTCTGTTTAATGGGATTCAGCGCCCCGCTGCTGTTGGAGCGATGTAGCTCAGATATTATGTGGTACCTTGTTCCAGAAAGAGAGAGGGGCAGATATCGTGGTTGCCGTTAAGTGGCCCCTAAATGCGTTTATTAATGTGTTGTTGGGTACAGAGCGCTGCGGTCGGCCTGTAATCACTTCACAGCACTATAGAGGTGAGGATGTGGCATTAGCTGCCAATTTTGGAACTAGCAAACCAGGTTCGAGTCCCGGAGTCGAATCAACATCCTGTGATCTTGAACAAATATCTCAATGTCCACGTCCCTAAAAAAAACATAGGGCCTCATTCTCACCCTGGCGGTAATTACCGCCAGGGCGGAGGTCGGCGGTAGCACCGCCAACAGGCTGGCGGTGCTCCGCCGGGCATTCTGACCGCGGCGGTACAGCCGCGGCCAGAAGCGGAAAGCCGGCGGGCTACCGCCGACTTTCCGCTGCCCGTCTGAATCCTCCATGGCGGCGGAGCGCGCTCCGCCGCCATGGGGATTCAGACACCCCCTACCGCCATCCTGTTCATGGCGGCTCTCCCGCCATGAACAGGATGGCGGTAGGGGGTGCTGCGGGGCCCCCGTAAGAGGGCCCCAAAAAGTATTTCAGTGTCTGCCCAGCAGACACTGAAATACGCGACGGGTGCAACTGCACCCGTCGCACCTTCCCACTCCGCCGGCTCAATTCTGAGCCGGCATCCTAGTGGGAAGGTTGATTTGCCCTGGGCTGGCGGGCGGCCTTTTGGCGGCCGCCCGCCAGCCCAGGGCAAATGTCAGAATCACCGCTGCGGTCTTTCGACCGCGGTGCGGTGTTCTGACGGCGGTACCTTGGCGGACGGCCTCCGCCGTCCGCCAAGGTCAGAATGACCGCCATAATGTGGCCTTGTGTAATGTCTGGTGCTTATGTAAAGCGCCCAATGTCCTTGGACCGAGTTCGTGCTATATAAAACTATAACAGAAGGGCAATCAGCCGCACAATGGTCTGTGGTGGTAGAAGTTAGAGTCTGAATGGGCCCCAGTCCGGACTCTTCACTCCCTAACCCCAGGTGTGTGGGGTTCAAGTCTTGGTTATTCAAAACTTCGCTTGCAAGGCCTTTTCTAAAGGCATTTAGTTATGATCTGCTCAAAACCGGTGTGTGGTCAGGACCACTGTAGCTCGCAGGATCGGCTGAATTATGCAGCATGAAAAGGTTATATGCAGCATAACGTGTTACATTCTGTTGCACTATTGTTTCGCCCCCTGTCGATCCCGTACCACGAGGGTGGGATTAAAGAGGCGTTCTTCAACCTGTGGGTTTGGGGTGTCTCCTGCTTTCCCCTTGTAGACCCCATCGACCCCGGGGGCACAAAAGGTGGCACAGGAGGTAGGGGGGGGCACATCCAGCAAAAAGTAGTGGCCTAATTGTAGGAGGCTGGCCTGGCTTGTAGTGAGTACTAAGGGGTACTTACACCTTGCACCAGGCCCAGTTATCCCTTATTAGTGTATAGGGTGTCTATCAGCTTAGGCTGATAGATAATGGTAGCTTAGCAGAGCAGCTTAGGCTGTACTAGGAGACGAGTGAAGCTCCTACAGTACCACTAGTGTCACTTGCACAATATCATAAGAAAACACAATACACAGATATACTAAAAATAAAGGTACTTTATTTTTATGACAATATGCCAAAGTATCTCAGTGAGTACCCTCAGTATGAGGATACCAAATATACACAAGATATATGTACACAATACCAAAAATATGCAGTAATAGCAATAGAAAACAGTGCAAACAATGTATAGTCACAATAGAATGCAATGGGAGCACATAGGGATAGGGGCAACACAAACTATATACTCCAAAAGTGGAATGCGAACCACGAATGGACCCCAAACCTATGTGACCTTGTAGAGGGTCGCTGGGACTGTAAGAAAACAGTGAGGGTTAGAAAAATAGCCCACCCCAAGACCCTGAAAAGTGGGTGCAAAGTGCACCTAAGTTCCCCAAAGAGCACAGAAGTCGTGATAGGGGAATTCTGCCAGAAACAACAACACCAGCAATGCAACAACAATGGATTTCCTGACGAGAGTACCTGTGGAACAAGGGGACCAAGTCCAAAAGTCACGATGAAGTCGGGAGTGGGCAGATGCCCAGGAAATGCCGGCTGTGGGTGCAAAGAAGCTGCCACTGGATGGTAGAAGCTGTGAATTCTGCAAGAACGACAAGGGCTAGAAACTTCCCCTTTGGAGGATGGATGTCCCACGTCGTGAAGAGTCGTGCAGAAGTGTTTCCGTGCAGAAAGACCGCCAACAAGCCTTGCTAGCTGCAAAGGTCGCGGTTAGGGTTTTTGGATGCTGCTGTGGCCCAGGAGGGACCAGGATGTCGCCAATTGCGTGAGGGGACAGAGGGGGCGCCAAGCAAGACAAGGAGTCCTCTCAGAAGCAAGCAGCCCCCGCAGAAGTGACGGAACAGGCACTACGAAGTGGAGTGAACCGGAGCTCAGCCGAAGTCACGAAAGAGGGTCCTACGACGCCGGAGGACAACTCAGGAGGTCGTGCACTGCAGGTTAGAGTGCTGGGGACCCAGGCTTGGCTGTGCACAAAGGAAATCCTGGAAGAGTGCACAGGAGCCGGAGCAGCTGCAAAACACGCGGTTCCCAGCAATGCAGTCTGGCGTGGGGAGGCAAGGACTTACCTCCACCAAACTTGGACTGAAGAGTCACTGGACTGTGGGAGTCACTTGGACAGAGTTGCTGAGTTCAAGGGACCTCGCTTGTCATGCTGAGAGGAGACCCAGAGGACCGGTGAAGCAGTTCTTTGGTGCCTGCGGTTGCAGGGGGAAGATTCCGTCGACCCACGGGAGATTTCTTCGGAGCTTCTAGTGCAGAGGGGAGGCAGACTACCCCCACAGCATGCACCACCAGGAAAACAGTCGAGAAGGCGGCAGGATCAGCGTTACAAGGTCGCAGTAGTCGTCTTTGCTACTTTGTTGCAGTTTTGCAGGCTTCCAGCGCGGTCAGCAGTCGATTCCTTGGCAGAAGGTGAAGAGAGAGATGCAGAGGAACTCTGATGAGCTCTTGCATTCGTTATCTAAGGAATTCCCCAAAGCAGAGACCCTAAATAGCCAGAAAAGGAGGTTTGGCTACCTAGGTGAGAGGATAGGCTAGCAACACAGGTAAGAGCCTATCAGAAGGAGTCTCTGACGTCACCTGCTGGCCCTGGCCACTCAGAGCAGTCCAGTGTGCCAGCAGCACCTCTGTTTCCAAGATGGCAGAGGTCTGGAGCACACTGGAGGAGCTCTGGGCACCTCCCAGGGGAGGTGCAGGTCAGGGGAGTGGTCACTCCCCTTCCCTTTGTCCAGTTTCGCGCCAGAGCAGGGCTGGGGGATCCCTGAACCGGTGTAGACTGGCTTATTCAGAAATGGGCACCATCTGTGCCCATGAAAGCATTTCCAGAGGCTGGGGGAGGCTACTCCTCCCCTGCCTTAACACCTTTTTCCAAAGGGAGAGGGTGTAACACCCTCTCTCTGAGGAAGTCCTTTGTTCTGCCTTCCTGGGCCAAGCCTGGCTGGACCCCAGGAGGGCAGAAACCTGTCTGAGGGCTTGGCAGCAGCAGCAGCTGCAGTGAAACCCCTGAAAAGGCAGTTTGGCAGTACCCAGGTCTGTGCTAGAGACCCGGGGAATCATGGGATTGTCTCCCCAATACCAGGATGGCATTGGGGGGGCAATTCCATGATCTTAGACATGTTACATGGCCATGTTCGGAGTTACCATTGTGAAGCTACACATAGGTAGTGACCTATGTGTAGTGCACACGTGTAATGGTGTCCCCGCACTCACAAAGTCCAGGGGATTTGCCCTGAACAATGTGGGGGCACCTTGGATAGTGCCAGGGTGCCCACACACTAAGTAACTTAGCACCCAACCTTTACCAGGTAAAGGTTAGACATATAGGTGACTTATAAGTTACTTAAGTGCAGTGGTAAATGGCTGTGAAATAACGTGGACGTTATTTCACTCAGGCTGCAGTGGCAGGCCTGTGTAAGAATTGTCAGAGCTCCCTATGGGTGGCAAAATAAATGCTGCAGCCCATAGGGATCTCCTGGAACCCCAATACCCTGGGTACTTCAGTACCATATACTAGGGAATTATAAGGGTGTTCCAGTATGCCAATGTAAATTGGTGAAATTGGTCACTAGCCTGTTAGTGACAATTTGGAAAGAAATGAGAGAGCATAACCACTGAGGTTCTGGTTAGCAGAGCCTCAGTGAGACAGTTAGTCATAACACAGGTAACACATACAGGGCACACTTATGAGCACTGGGGCCCTGGCTGGCAGGGTCCCAGTGACACATACAACTAAAACAACATATATACAGTGAAATATGGGGGTAACATGCCAGGCAAGATGGTACTTTCCTACACTAATAAAGATGCATGGGCCTTAGTCCAAGCAAGAAAAGTGGGCCTCGTCCCCCTAGGCTTGGTAGTTACACAGATACAAATGTTTGCATCAGTTCCCCCAAACTCGTGGGCCCTGGTGTCACAGCACCTGCTGCACCAGTGATAGCTACGCCTCTGGAAAGGGAAGGGCTGAAGCTTTCTCAACCACTTTAAAAGTCCCACCGCAATAAGCTACCAACATACTCGCATTTAGCACTTTACATAATAATTGCGAGGAAAAAATTTATTTCAATTTATTTTTGGAAGGAGGGGACGACTAATTACATAACACAAGGCGAAGCCAGGACATAAAAAGACCACTGTATTAGCGTTTAGGGAAAGGATGAATGAATGAATAACTAAAACATTTATATAGCGCCCTGTGTGGACCTAATGGACTCTGGGCGCTGCCTGCACATACGTTGTCTGATATGGGATTGACATGTCTCAACTATGTTGGCCTTTGATAGGCACTGTGGATAAACATCCCTATAGGCCAGCGGCTGGGCCTATGGGTAAAGCGCGTGGCCTGGTTCCCAGGCACAGTACAGGCTCTCGCCGCGTGCTCCGCGCATGTCAATAATCGCCTTCTTCTTGAGGCCCTAACGTTTGGGAAAGAAGGCTGGCGGCATTCAACAGTAAACAGCACAGCAAGTGTAAAATTTATATCGCTTCCCATAATAAGTGGACCAGGCGCTGTACGTGTGTCGATATAAAAATGACACCTCCCCGCCATTAACATTAAAGCTGTCACCATTCCACGAAATGAGAAAATTAATGTCCTCTTGTATCTACGCAACAAGTGTGCATCTCTATCCATCTCTAGGCTTGGGCAGAATTACAATTACGCTGGAGTAATCGGTCATTTTGGTAATTCCACGTAACTCTTTGATGAGGAACTACCGATAACTACGCAATTACTCCTGCTTGCGTGATTAAGAGTAATTTGGGAGGAAAAAATCAGATGATAAGAGCACATTTAGCGAGCACAAGTGGCTGCTAGCTATTCATGTTCTCATGCATTTAGCAATGCATCCTCACGTCCATATTGGACGCAAAGGTGCATTTTACGCGAAGAAAATAGCTCTAAATGCTGGTAGTAAACTGAGGGAAAATCCTACCCCAAGTGCACATTTGGTGAGCACCAGCTGCTGCTCGTACTTGCTAGTCGTGTTCAGTTGCATTTAGCGCTATTTCTCAGCCTAAAATGCATCCTCGTGCCCAGGTAAGTTTTTGCACTAAATGCACAAATACTCTTGAGTAATTCTTTGGTAATTCCGTGTTATTATGCTAAATGGAATTAGGTGAGTTATGCCAACTTCTATTTATCTCACGCATACTGAACACAAGTTATAGCGTTACAGCCTGAGCTACCAACTTTGGAACTGGGGAACCAGGTTTGAGCCTCTGCGGGAACTCAACATCCTGTGTTCTTGGGCAAATCACTTAGTGCCTGACTTAGATATTGGCAGGCGAGTTACACCGTCACAACGGTGACAGATTTCCCATCACCTGAACTCTAAATCCCAATATATCGTATGGGATGTAGATTTCGGCGGACAGGATATCCGTCACTGTTGTGACGGAGTAGCTCGTCCACCAATATCTAAATCAGACCCTTAATCTCCCCATCCCTGCCAAATGAAAGTGACCTTATCTAATGTAACTGGTGCTCATGTAAAGCGCTCTAATACCTTTGCGTCGAGTTCACGCTGTATGAAACTGAAAACCAAACAAAAAAAGAGATCTGCTTTCACCAAATGTACGCAGACAGACATGATGGCTTGCACATCTGGGGATAAATGTGCATGCATGGGTACACACAGGTAGTTTAACATGCAAACACACAGGCATACCCCACCAGCTACAGCTCATTATATACCCCCGAGAACATGCTTATATTCAGGCAATCATGATGCACTCTTAACACTCTGGCGTGCACACATTAAAACACAAACATTCTTAGACCCTACACCTATATGTATATATACAGTGCTTAATTTGTGCTTGTTGAAACCGGTGCTAAGCACTGGCAGTTATTTTTGAGGCCCGGCGCTTATTGTTCTGCCTCAAGCACTTACAGCGAACTAAAGACACATTTGGGAAAGACGGAGGAAGAGAAACACGAAAAAGCTTTACAATTGGAGAAAGCAGAAAACTGCAAGAGTGGGCTGAAGGGACAGAGAGGAGTTTTAAATGAATTGAAGAGGCCCGAGATGGCTTCGGGATTACGCTCTCAGTATTCCGTGTTCGCACATTTAATTGCAGCAGCCGCGTGTTTAAAAGGAGGGCTTTGAGCACCGGCACGTATTTATTTACAAATTAAACACTGTATATATATTTATGCATACATGCCTACTCACAAAAGCTATAGGCAGGCTCCACACATCTACAGATCAATGCTCACGCACACTCAATGCAAATCTCTAGCACATGCTTTCACATACTTATCGCATGCATTCCACTGCACACATTAATATTCACACACACGTCTTTATGGGCTGTATTTACATATCCAGGTGTTTTGTAAAGTGCCCAGGTTATTGCATTTCCGACTCTTTTCATCACTTGGGATTCTGAAGTCAGGCGGGCTCTGCCAAGAGTTTATGGTGCAGATGGTGTTCAGAGGATGTGCTTAGACATTGCCCTGGGGGAGCCGAGGCGGGGACCAGTGAATACTGAAGTTGCTGAGGCTCTGGCCTGGTGCCTAGTAATGGCCACTGTGGACCCTCAGACATCCTCCTACAGGTGGGTGCAGTCACTCATTGCTATGGCTTATAGTTGGCTCACTACCCTGTTTCAGATGCAGCCCTGGTCGCCGCCTGCACACTGGCGGCTTCAACCACAAATTGGCCTTTGTTGACTAGGTTCCAGGTCTAGGCTCAAAGACCTGCCCCAGGCTCTGTGTCAGAAGAGTCTGATCACGTTCTGTTGTTTGTGGTAACCTTTTCCTGCGTATGGTGCATATTGCAGTATATATTATTAATGTGAATGACGCATAGTTACGGGGAACTTTGGGAATTTCAGCTAACAATTGTAATGCAAAGTTATGCAAATTATGATTAGACTTAAACACTAGACAAACTTGGTGTCACTTCATACCCAACACTCTTCTGATGCAGCAGGACTCACTTTATACCCATCACTCACCAGATGAACCAAGTCTTAACTCATACCTTACACTCAGTGGGAAAGCTGGACTCACTCCATACCTCACACCAGATGAACCAAGCCTCACTTTATACCCGACACATTAGATGAACCAAACCTCACTTTATACCCATCACTCACCAGATGAACCAAGCCTCACTTTATACCCATCACTCACCAGATGAACCAAGTCTCACTTTATATACAACACTCACCAGATGAATCAAGTCTCAATTTATACCCGACACTCATCAGATGAACCAAGCCTCACTTTATACCCATCACTCACCAGATGAAGCAAACCTTACCGTATACCCATCACTCACCAGACAAACCAAGTCTTAACTCATACCTTACACTCAGTGGGAAAGCTGGACTTACTTCATACCTAACACCAGATGAACCAAGCCTCACTTTATACCCGACACACCAGATGAACCAAACCTCACTTTATACCCAATACTCACCAGATGAATCAAGCCTCACTTTATACCCATCACTCACCAGATGAACCAAGTCTCAATTTATATCCAACACTCACCAGATGAATCCAGTCTCAATTTATACCCGACACTCATCAGATGAACCAAGCCTCACTTTATACCCGTCACTCACCAGATGAACCAAGCCTCACCGTATACCCATCACTCACCAGACGAACCAAGTCTTAACTCATATCTTACACTCAGTGGGAAAGCTGGACTAATTCATACCTAACACCAGATTAACCAAGCCTCACTTTATACCATACACTCACCAGACGAACCAAGTCTTAACTCATATCTTACACTCAGTGGGAAAGCTGGACTAATTCATACCTAACACCAGATGAACCAAGCCTCACTTTATACCATACACTCACCAGATGAACCAAGCCTCACTGTATACCCATCACTCACCAGATGAACCAAGTCTTAACTCATATCTTACCCTCAGTGGGGAAAGCTGGACTCACTTCATACCT
The DNA here is from genome assembly GCF_031143425.1 of Pleurodeles waltl. Classification (NCBI taxonomy): domain Eukaryota; kingdom Metazoa; phylum Chordata; class Amphibia; order Caudata; family Salamandridae; genus Pleurodeles; species Pleurodeles waltl. The sequence continues at coordinate 62,621,079 of NC_090451.1, read as the reverse complement.
AACACCAGATGAACCAAGTCTCACTTTACACCCGACACTCACCAGATGAACCAAGTCTCACTTTATACCCATCACTTACCAGATGAACCAAGTCTCACTTTATATCCGAAATTCACCAGATTAATCAAGTCTCACTTCATACCCGACACTCACCAGATGAACCAAGTCTCACTTTATACCCGACACTCACCAGATGAACCAAGCCTCACTGTATACCCATCACTCACCAGACGAACCAAGTCTTATCTCATATCTTACACTCAGTGGGAAAGCTGGACTTACTTCATACCTAACACCAGATGAACCAAGCCTCACTTTATACCCAACACTCATCAGATGAACCAAGACTCACTGTATACCCATCACTCACCAGATGAACCAAGTCTTAACTCATATCTTACACTCAGTGGGAAAGCCCGACTCACCTCATACCTAACACCAGATGAACCAAGTCTCACTTTATACCTGACACTCACCAGATGAACCAAGTCTCACTTTCTACCTGTCACTCACCAGATGAACCAAGCCTCACTGTATACCCATCACTCACCAGATGAACCAAGTCTTAACTCATATCTTGCCCTCAGTGGCAAAGCTGGACTCACTTCATACCTAACACCAGATGAACCAAGTCTCACTTTACACCCGACACACACCAGATGAACCAAGTCTCACTTTATACCCATCACTTACCAGATGAACCAAGTCTCACTTTATATCCGAAATTCACCAGATGAATCAAGTCTCACTTCATACCCGATACTCACCAGATGAACCAAGTCTCACTTTATACCCGACACTCACCAGATAAACCAAGCCTCACTGTATACTCATCACTCACCAGATGAACCAAGTCTTAACTCACATCTTACACTCACCAGATGAATCAAAACTCACTGTATACCGATCACTCACCAGATGAACCAAGTCTTAACTCATATCTTACACTCAGTGGGAAAGCTGGACTTACTTCATACCTAACACCAGATGAACCAAGCCTAATTTTATACCCAACACTCACCAGATGAACCAAGCCTCACTGTATACCCATCACTCACCAGATGAACCAAGTCTTAACTCATATCTTACACTCTGTGGGAAATCTGGACTTACTTCATACCGAACACCAGATGAACCAAACCTCACTTCATACCCAACACTCACCAGATGAACCAAGTCTCACTTTATAGCCGACACTCACCAGATGAATCAAGTCTCACTTAATACCCGACACTCACCAGATGAACCAAACCTCACTTTATACCCATCACTCACTAGATGAACCAACACTCACCAGATGAACCAAGTCTCACTTTATACCTGACACTCACCAGATGAACCAAGCCTCACCGTATACCCATCACTCACCAGACGAACCAAGTCTTATCTGATATCTTACACTCAGTGGAAAAGCTGGACTTACTTCATACCTAACACCAGATGAACCAAGCCTCACTTTGTACCCAACACTCATCAGATGAACCAAGCCTCACTGTATACCCATCACTCACCAGATGAACCAAGTCTTAACTCATATCTTACACTCAGTGGGAAAGCCCGACTCACCTCATACCTAACACCAGATGAACCAAGTCTCACTTTCTACCCGTCACTCACCAGATGAACCAAGCCTCACTGTATACCCATCACTCACCAGATGAACCAAGTCTTAACTCATATCTTGCCCTCAGTGGGAAAGCTGGACTCACTTCACACCTAACACCAGATGAACCAACTCTCACTTTACACCCGACACTCACCAGATGAACCAAGTCTCACTTTATACCCATCACTTACCAGATGAACCAAGTCTCACTTTAAATCCGAAATTCACCAGATGAATCAAGTCTCACTTCATACCGACACTCACCAGATGAACCAAGTCTCACTTTATACCCGACACTCACCAGATAAACCAAGCCTCACTGTATACACATCACTCACCAGATGAATCTTACACTCACCAGATGAATCAAAACTCACTGTATACCGATCACTCACCAGATGAACCAAGTCTTAACTCATATCTTACACTCAGTGGGAAAGCTGGACTTACATTATACCTAACACCAGAGGAACCAAGCCTCATTTTATACCCAACACTCACCAGATGAACCAAGCCTCACCGTATACCCATCACTCACCAGATGAACCAAGTCTTAACTCATATCTTACACTCAGTGGGAAATCTGGACTTACTTCATACCGAACACCAGATGAACCAAACCTCACTTCATACCCGACACTCACCAGATGAACCAAGTCTCACTTTATAGCCGACACTCACCAGATGAATCAAGTCTCACTTAATACCCGACACTCACCAGATGAACCAAACCTCACTTTATACCCATCACTCACTAGATGAACCAACACTCACCAGATGAACCAAGTCTCACTTTATACCTGACACTCACCAGATGAACCAAGCCTCACCGTATACCCATCACTCACCAGACGAACCAAGTCTTATCTGATATTTTACACTCAGTGGAAAAGCTGGACTTACTTCATACCTAACACCAGATGAACCAAGCCTCACTTTATACCCAACACTCATCAGATGAACCAAGCCTCACTTTATACCCGTCACTCACCAGATGAACCAAGCCTCACCGTATACCCATCACTCACCAGACGAACCAAGTCTTAACTCATATCTTACACTCAGTGGGAAAGCTGGACTAATTCATACCTAACACCAGATTAACCAAGCCTCACTTTATACCATACACTCACCAGACGAACCAAGTCTTAACTCATATCTTACACTCAGTGGGAAAGCTGGACTAATTCATACCTAACACCAGATGAACCAAGCCTCACTTTATACCATACACTCACCAGATGAACCAAGCCTCACTGTATACCCATCACTCACCAGATGAACCAAGTCTTAACTCATATCTTACCCTCAGTGGGGAAAGCTGGACTCACTTCATACCTAACACCAGATGAACCAAGTCTCACTTTACACCCGACACTCACCAGATGAACCAAGTCTCACTTTATACCCATCACTTACCAGATGAACCAAGTCTCACTTTATATCCGAAATTCACCAGATTAATCAAGTCTCACTTCATACCCGACACTCACCAGATGAACCAAGTCTCACTTTATACCCGACACTCACCAGATGAACCAAGCCTCACTGTATACCCATCACTCACCAGACGAACCAAGTCTTATCTCATATCTTACACTCAGTGGGAAAGCTGGACTTACTTCATACCTAACACCAGATGAACCAAGCCTCACTTTATACCCAACACTCATCAGATGAACCAAGACTCACTGTATACCCATCACTCACCAGATGAACCAAGTCTTAACTCATATCTTACACTCAGTGGGAAAGCCCGACTCACCTCATACCTAACACCAGATGAACCAAGTCTCACTTTATACCTGACACTCACCAGATGAACCAAGTCTCACTTTCTACCTGTCACTCACCAGATGAACCAAGCCTCACTGTATACCCATCACTCACCAGATGAACCAAGTCTTAACTCATATCTTGCCCTCAGTGGCAAAGCTGGACTCACTTCATACCTAACACCAGATGAACCAAGTCTCACTTTACACCCGACACACACCAGATGAACCAAGTCTCACTTTATACCCATCACTTACCAGATGAACCAAGTCTCACTTTATATCCGAAATTCACCAGATGAATCAAGTCTCACTTCATACCCGATACTCACCAGATGAACCAAGTCTCACTTTATACCCGACACTCACCAGATAAACCAAGCCTCACTGTATACTCATCACTCACCAGATGAACCAAGTCTTAACTCACATCTTACACTCACCAGATGAATCAAAACTCACTGTATACCGATCACTCACCAGATGAACCAAGTCTTAACTCATATCTTACACTCAGTGGGAAAGCTGGACTTACTTCATACCTAACACCAGATGAACCAAGCCTAATTTTATACCCAACACTCACCAGATGAACCAAGCCTCACTGTATACCCATCACTCACCAGATGAACCAAGTCTTAACTCATATCTTACACTCTGTGGGAAATCTGGACTTACTTCATACCGAACACCAGATGAACCAAACCTCACTTCATACCCAACACTCACCAGATGAACCAAGTCTCACTTTATAGCCGACACTCACCAGATGAATCAAGTCTCACTTAATACCCGACACTCACCAGATGAACCAAACCTCACTTTATACCCATCACTCACTAGATGAACCAACACTCACCAGATGAACCAAGTCTCACTTTATACCTGACACTCACCAGATGAACCAAGCCTCACCGTATACCCATCACTCACCAGACAAACCAAGTCTTATCTGATATCTTACACTCAGTGGAAAAGCTGGACTTACTTCATACCTAACACCAGATGAACCAAGCCTCACTTTGTACCCAACACTCATCAGATGAACCAAGCCTCACTGTATACCCATCACTCACCAGATGAACCAAGTCTTAACTCATATCTTACACTCAGTGGGAAAGCCCGACTCACCTCATACCTAACACCAGATGAACCAAGTCTCACTTTCTACCCGTCACTCACCAGATGAACCAAGCCTCACTGTATACCCATCACTCACCAGATGAACCAAGTCTTAACTCATATCTTGCCCTCAGTGGGAAAGCTGGACTCACTTCACACCTAACACCAGATGAACCAACTCTCACTTTACACCCGACACTCACCAGATGAACCAAGTCTCACTTTATACCCATCACTTACCAGATGAACCAAGTCTCACTTTAAATCCGAAATTCACCAGATGAATCAAGTCTCACTTCATACCGACACTCACCAGATGAACCAAGTCTCACTTTATACCCGACACTCACCAGATAAACCAAGCCTCACTGTATACACATCACTCACCAGATGAATCTTACACTCACCAGATGAATCAAAACTCACTGTATACCGATCACTCACCAGATGAACCAAGTCTTAACTCATATCTTACACTCAGTGGGAAAGCTGGACTTACATTATACCTAACACCAGAGGAACCAAGCCTCATTTTATACCCAACACTCACCAGATGAACCAAGCCTCACCGTATACCCATCACTCACCAGATGAACCAAGTCTTAACTCATATCTTACACTCAGTGGGAAATCTGGACTTACTTCATACCGAACACCAGATGAACCAAACCTCACTTCATACCCGACACTCACCAGATGAACCAAGTCTCACTTTATAGCCGACACTCACCAGATGAATCAAGTCTCACTTAATACCCGACACTCACCAGATGAACCAAACCTCACTTTATACCCATCACTCACTAGATGAACCAACACTCACCAGATGAACCAAGTCTCACTTTATACCTGACACTCACCAGATGAACCAAGCCTCACCGTATACCCATCACTCACCAGACGAACCAAGTCTTATCTGATATTTTACACTCAGTGGAAAAGATGGACTTACTTCATACCTAACACCAGATGAACCAAGCCTCACTTTATACCAAACACTCATCAGATGAACCAAGCCTCACTGTATACCCATCACTCACCAGATGAACCAAGTCTTAACTCATATCTTACACTCAGTGGGAAAGTCCGACTCACCTCATACCTAACACCAGATGAACCAAGTCTCACTTTCTACCCGTCACTCACCAGATGAACCAAGCCTCACTGTATACCCATCACTCACCAGATGAACCAAGTCTTAACTCATATCTTGCCCTCAGTGGGAAAGCTGGACTCACTTCACACCTAACACCAGATGAACCAACTCTCACTTTACACCCGACACTCACCAGATGAACCAAGTCTCACTTTATACCCATCACTTACCAGATGAATCAAGTCTCACTTCATACCCGACACTCACCAGATGAACCAAGTCTCACTTTATACCCGACACTCACCAGATAAACCAAGCCTCACTGTATACACATCACTCACCAGATGAATCTTACACTCACCAGATGAATCAAAACTCACTGTATACCGATCACTCACCAGATGAACCAAGTCTTAACTCATATCTTACACTCAGTGGGAAAGCTGGACTTACATTATACCTAACACCAGAGGAACCAAGCCTCATTTTATACCCAACACTCACCAGATGAACCAAGCCTCACCGTATACCCATCACTCACCAGATGAACCAAGTCTTAACTCATATCTTACACTCAGTGGGAAATCTGGACTTACTTCATACCGAACACCAGATGAACCAAACCTCACTTCATACCCGACACTCACCAGATGAACCAAGTCTCACTTTATAGCCGACACTCACCAGATGAATCAAGTCTCACTTAATACCCGACATCCACCAGATGAACCAAACCTCACTTTATACCTGACACTCACCAGATGAACCAAGTCTCACTTTATACCCATCACTCACTAGATGAACCAACACTCACCAGATGAACCAAGTCTCACTTTATACCCAACACTCACCAGATGAACCAAGCCTCACTTTATACTCGACAATCACCAGATGAACCAAGCCTCACTTTATACCCGACACTCATCAGATGAACCAAGCCTCACTTTATACCCGACACTCACCAGATGAACCAAGCGTCATTGTATACCCATCACTCACCAGATGAACCAAGTCTCACTTTATATCCAACACTCACCAGATGACTCAAGCCTCACTTTATATCTGACACTCACCAGATGAATCAAGCCTCACTTTATACCCATCACTCACCAGATGATCCAAGTCTCAACCAAGTCTCACTTTATACCTGACACATACCAGATGAATTAGGCCTCACTTTATACCAGTCACTGACCAGATGAACCAAGCCTCACCGTATACCCATCACTCACCAGACGAACCAAGTCTTAACTCATATCTTACACTCAGTGGGAAAGCTGGACTTACTTCATACCTAACACCAGATGAACCAAGCCTCACTTTATACCCGACACACCAGATGAACCAAACCTCACTTTATACCAATACTCACCAGATGAACCAAGCCTCACTTTATATCCATCACTCACCAGATGAACCAAGTCTCACTTTATATCCAACACTCACCAGATGAATCAAGTCTCAATTTATACCCTACATTCATCAGATGAACCAAGCCTCACTTTATACCTGTCACTCACCAGATGAACCAAGCGTCACCGTATACCCATCACTCAGCAGGCGAACCAAGTCTTAACTCATATCTTACACTCAGTGGGAAAGCTGGACTTACTTCATACCTAACACCAGATGAACCAAGCCTCACTTTATACCCAACACTCATCAGATGAACCAAGCCTCACTGTTTACCCATCACTCACCAGATGAACCAAGTCTTAACTCATATCTTACACTCAGTGGGAAAGCCCGACTCACATCATACCTAACACCAGATGAACCAAGTCTCACTTTATACCCGACACTCACCAGATGAACCAAGTCTCACTTTATACCCGTCACTCACCAGATGAACCAAGCCTCACTGTATACCCATCACTCACAAGATGAACCAAGTCTTAACTCATATCTTACACTCAGTGGGAAAGCTGGACTAATTCATACCTAACACCAGATGAACCAAGCCTCACTTTATACCCAACACTCAAAAGATGAACCAAGCCTCACTGTATACCCATCACTCACCAGATGAACCAAGTCTTAACTCATATCTTACCCTCAGTGGGAAAGCTGGACTCACTTCATACCTAACACCAGATGAACCAAGTCTCACTTTACACCCGACACTCACCAGATGAACCAAGTTTCACTTTATACCCATCACTTACCAGATGAACCAAGTCTCACTTTATATCCGAAATTCACCAGATGAATCAAGTCTCACTTCATACCCGACACTCACCAGATGAACCAAGTCTCACTTTATACCCATCACTCACCAGATGAACCAAGCCTCACCGTATACCCATCACTCACCAGACAAACCAAGTCTTATCTCATATCTTACACTCAGTGGGAAAGCCCGACTCACTGCATACCTAACACCAGATGAACCAAGTCTCACTTTATACCTGACACTCACCAGATGAACCAAGTCTTACTTTCTACCCGTCACTCACCAGATCAACCAAGCCTCACTGTATACCCATCACTCACCAGATGAACCAAGTCTTAACTCATATCTTGCCCTCAGTGGGAAAGCTGGACTCACTTCATACCTAACACCAGATGAACCAAGTCTCACTTTACACCCGACACTCACCAGATGAACCAAGTCTCACTTTATACCCATCACTTACCAGATGAACCAAGTCTCACTTTATATCCGAAATTCACCAGATGAATCAAGTCTCACTTCATACCCGACACTCACCAGATGAACCAAGTCTCACTTTATACCCGACACTCACCAGATAAACCAAGCCTCACTTTATACACATCACTCACCAGATGAACCAAGTCTTAACTCACATCTTACACTCACCAGATGAATCAAAGCTCACTGTATACCGATCACTCACCAGATGAACCAAGTCTTAACTCATATCTTACACTCAGTGGGAAAGCTGGACTTACTTCATACCAAACACCAGATGAACCAAGCCTCATTTTATACCCAACACTCACCAGATGAACCAAGCCTCACTGTATACCCATCACTCACCAGATGAACCAAGTCTTAACTCATATCTTACACTCAGTGGGAAAGCTGGACTTACTTCATACCGAACACCAGATGAACCAAACCTCACTTCACACCCGACACTCACCAGATGAACCAAGTCTCACTTTATAGCCGACACTCACCAGATGAATCAAGTCTCACTTAATACCCAACACTCACCAGATGAACCAAACCTCACTTTATACCTGACACTCACCAGATGAACCAAGTCTCACTTTATACCCATCACTCACTAGATGAACCAACACTCACCAGAAGAACCAAGTGTCACTTTATACCCGACACTCACCAGATGAACCAAGCCTCACTTTATACCCGACACTCATCAGATGAACCAAGCCTCACTTTATACCCGACAGTCACCAGATGAACCAAGCCTCATTGTACACCCATCACTCACCAGATGAACCAAGTCTCACTTTATATCCAACACTCACCAGATGACTCAAGCCTCACTTTATATCTGACACTCACCAGATGAACCAAGCCTCACTTTATACCCATCACTCACCAGATGATCCAAGTCTCAACCAAGTCTCACTTTATACCTGACACATACCAGATGAATTAGGCCTCACTTTATACCAGTCACTGACCAGATGAACCAAGCCTCACCGTATACCCATCACTCACCAGACGAACCAAGTCTTAACTCATATCTTACACTCAGTGGGAAAGCTGGACTTACTTCATACCTAACACCAGATGAACCAAGCCTCACTTTATACCCGACACACCAGATGAACCAAACCTCACTTTATACCAATACTCACCAGATGAACCAAGCCTCACTTTATATCCATCACTCACCAGATGAACCAAGTCTCACTTTATATCCAACACTCACCAGATGAATCAAGTCTCAATTTATACCCTACATTCATCAGATGAACCAAGCCTCACTTTATACCTGTCACTCACCAGATGAACCAAGCGTCACCGTATACCCATCACTCAGCAGGCGAACCAAGTCTTAACTCATATCTTACACTCAGTGGGAAAGCTGGACTTACTTCATACCTAACACCAGATGAACCAAGCCTCACTATATACCCAACACTCATCAGATGAACCAAGCCTCACTGTATACCCATCACTCACCAGATGAACCAAGTCTTAACTCATATCTTACACTCAGTGGGAAAGCCCGACTCACATCATACCTAACACCAGATGAACCAAGTCTCACTTTATACCCGACACTCACCAGATGAACCAAGCCTCACTGTATACCCATCACTCACCAGATGAACCAAGTCTTAACTCATATCTTACCCTCAGTGGGAAAGCTGGACTCACTTCATACCTAACACCAGATGAACCAAGTCTCACTTTACACCCGACACTCACCAGATGAACCAAGTCTCACTTTATACCCATCACTTACCAGATGAACCAAGTCTCACTTTATATCCGAAATTCACCAGATGAATCAAGTCTCACTTCATACCCGACACTCACCAGATGAACCAAGTCTCACTTTATACCCATCACTCACCAGATGAACCAAGCCTCACCGTATACCCATCACTCACCAGACAAACCAAGTCTTATCTCATATCTTACACTCAGTGGGAAAGCTGGACTTACTTCATACCTAACACCAGATGAACCAAGCCTCACTTTATACCCAACACTTATCAGATGAACCAAGCCTCACTGTATACCCATCACTCACCAGATGAACCAAGTCTTAACTCATATCTTACACTCAGTGGGAAAGCCCGACTCACTGCATACCTAACACCAGATGAACCAAGTCTCACTTTATACCTGACACTCACCAGATGAACCAAGTCTTACTTTCTACCCGTCACTCACCAGATGAACCAAGCCTCACTGTATACCCATCACTCACCAGATGAACCAAGTCTTAACTCATATCTTGCCCTCAGTGGGAAAGCTGGACTCACTTCATACCTAACACCAGATGAACCAAGTCTCACTTTACACCCGACACTCACCAGATGAACCAAGTCTCACTTTATACCCATCACTTACCAGATGAACCAAGTCTCACTTTATATCCGAAATTCACCAGATGAATCAAGTCTCACTTCATACCCGACACTCACCAGATGAACCAAGTCTCACTTTATACCCGACACTCACCAGATAAACCAAGCCTCACTTTATACACATCACTCACCAGATGAACCAAGTCTTAACTCACATCTTACACTCACCAGATGAATCAAAGCTCACTGTATACCGATCACTCACCAGATGAACCAAGTCTTAACTCATATCTTACACTCAGTGGGAAAGCTGGACTTACTTCATACCAAACACCAGATGAACCAAGCCTCATTTTATACCCAACACTCACCAGATGAACCAAGCCTCACTGTATACCCATCACTCACCAGATGAACCAAGTCTTAACTCATATCTTACACTCAGTGGGAAAGCTGGACTTACTTCATACCGAACACCAGATGAACCAAACCTCACTTCACACCCGACACTCACCAGATGAACCAAGTCTCACTTTATAGCCGACACTCACCAGATGAATCAAGTCTCACTTAATACCCGACACTCACCAGATGAACCAAACCTCACTTTATACCTGACACTCACCAGATGAACCAAGTCTCACTTTATACCCATCACTCACTAGATGAACCAACACTCACCAGAAGAACCAAGTGTCACTTTATACCCGACACTCACCAGATGAACCAAGCCTCACTTTATACCCGACACTCATCAGATGAACCAAGCCTCACTTTATACCCGACACTCACCAGATGATCCAAGCCTCATTGTATACCCATCACTCACCAGATGAACCAAGTCTCACTTTATATCCAACACTCACCAGATGACTCAAGCCTCACTTTATATCCGACACTCACCAGATGAACCAAGCCTCACTTTATACCCATCACTCACCAGATGATCCAAGTCTCAACCGAGTCTCACTTTATACCTGACACATACCAGATGAATTAGGCCTCACTTTATACCAGTCACTGACCAGATGAACCAAGCCTCACCGTATACCCATCACTCACCAGACGAACCAAGTCTTAACTCATATCTTACACTCAGTGGGAAAGCTGGACTTACTTCATAACTAACACCAGATGAACCAAGCCTCACTTTATACCCGACACACCAGATGAACCAAACCTCACTTTATACCCAATACTCACCAGATGAATCAAGCCTCACTTTATACCCATCACTCACCAGATGAACCAAGTCTCACTTTATGTCCAACACTCACCAGATGAATCAAGTCTCAGTTTATACCCGACACTCATCAGATGAACCAAGCCTCACCGTATACCCATCACTCACCAGACTAACCAAGTCTTAAATCATATCTTACACTCAGTGGGAAAGCCCGACTCACCTCATACCTAACACCAGATGACCCAAGTCTCACTTTATACCCAACACTCACCAGATGAACCAAGTCTCACTTTATACCTGTCACTCACCAGATGAACCAAGCCTCACTGTATACCCATCACTCACAAGATGAACCAAGTCTTAACTCATATCTTACACTCAGTGGGAAAGCTGGACTATTTCATACCTAACACCAGATGAACCAAGCCTCACTTTATACCCGACACTCACCAGATGAACCAAGCCTCACTGTATACCCATCACTCACCAGATGAACCAAGTCTTAACTCATATCTTACCCTCAGTGGGAAAGCTGGACTCACTTCATACCTAACACCAGATGAACCAAGTCCTACTTTACACCCGACACTCACCAGATGAACCAAGTCTCACTTTATACCCATCACTTACCAGATGAACCAAGTCTCACTTTATATCCGAAATTCACCAGATGAATCAAGTCTCACTTCATACCCGACACTCACCAGATGAACCAAGTCTCACTTTATACCCGTCACTCACCCGATGAACCAAGCCTCACCGTATACCCATCACTCACCAGATTAACCAAGTCTTATCTCATATCTTACACTCAGTGGGAAAGCTGGACTTACTTCATACCTAACACCAGATGAACCAAGCCTCACTTTATACCCAACACTCACCAGATGAACCAAGCCTCACTGTATACCCATCACTCAACAGATGAACCAAGTCTTAACTCATATCTTACACTCAGTGGGAAAGCCCGACTCACCTCATACCTAACACCAGATGAACCAAGTCTCACTTTATACCTGACACTCACCAGATGAACCAAGTCTCACTTTCTACCCGTCACTCACCAGATGAACCAAGCCTCACTGTATACCCATCACTCACCAGATGAACCAAGTCTTAACTCATATTTTGCCCTCAGTGGGAAAGCTGGACTCACTGCATACCTACCACCAGATGAACCAAGTCTCACTTTACACCCGACACTCACCAGATGAACCAAGTCTCACTTTATACCCATCACTTACCAGATGAACCAAGTCTCACTTTATATCCGAAATTCACCAGATGAATCAAGTCTCACTTCATACCCGACACTCACCAGATGAACCAAGACTCACTTTATACCCGACACTCACCAGATAAACCAAGCCTCACTGTATACACATCACTCACCAGATGAACCAAGTCTTAACTCACATCTTACACTCACCAGATGAATCAAAACTCACTGTATACCGATCACTCACCAGATGAACCAAGTCTTAACTCATATCTTACACTCAGTGGGAAAGCTGGACTTACTTCATACCTAACACCAGATGAACCAAGCCTCATTTTATACCCAACACTCACCAGATGAACCAAGCCTCACTGTATACCCATCACTCACCAGATGAACCAAGTCTTAACTCATATCTTACACTCAGTGGGAAAGCTGGACTTACTTCATACCGAACACCAGATGAACCAAACCTCACTTCATACCCGACACTCACCAGATGAGAAAAGTCTCACTTTATATCCAACACTCACCAGATGACTCAAGCCTCACTTTATATCCGACACTCACCAGATGAACCAAGCCTCACTTTATACCCATCACTCACCAGATGATCCAAGTCTCAACCAAGTCTCACTTTATACCTGACACATACCAGATGAATTAGGCCTCACTTTATACCAGTCACTGAACAGATGAACCAAGCCTCACCGTATACCCATCACTCACCAGACGAACCAAGTCTTAACTCATATCTTACACTCAGTGGGAAAGCTGGACTTACTTCATACCTAACACCAGATTAACCAAGCCTCACTTTATACCACACACACCAGATGAACCAAACCTCACTTTATACCCAATACTCACCAGATGAATCAAGCCTCACTTTATACCCATCACTCACCAGATGAACCAAGTCTCACTTTATGTCCAACACTCACCAGATGAATCAAGTCTCAATTTATACCTGACACTCATCAGATGAACCAAGCCTCACTTTATACCCGTCACTCACCAGATGAACCAAGCCTCACCGTATACCCATCACTCACCAGACTAACCAAGTCTTAACTCATATCTTACACTCAGTGGGAAAGCCCGACTCACCTCATACCTAACACCAGATGAACCAAGTCTCACTTTATACCCAACACTCACCAGATGAACCAAGTCTCACTTTATACCCGTCACTCACCAGATGAACCAAGCCTCACTGTATACCCATCACTCACAAGATGAACCAAGTCTTAACTCATATCTTACACTCAGTGGGAAAGCTGGACTAATTCATACCTAACACCAGATGAGCCAAGCCTCACTTTATACCCGGCACTCACCAGATGAACCAAGCCTCACTGTATACCCATCACTCACCAGATGAACCAAGTCTTAACTCATATCTTACCCTCAGTGGGAAAGCTGGACTCACTTCATAGCTAACACCAGATGAACCAAGTCCCACTTTACACCCGACACTCACCAGATGAACCAAGTCTCACTTTATACCCATCATTTACCAGATGAACCAAGTCTCACTTTATATCCGAAATTCACCAGATGAATCAAGTCTCACTTCATACCCGACACTCACCAGATGAACCAAGTCTCACTTTATACCCGTCACTCACCAGATGAACCAAGCCTCACCGTATACCCATCACTCACCAGACAAACCAAGTCTTATCTCATATCTTACACTCAGTGGGAAAGCTGGACTTACTTCATACCTAACACCAGATGAACCAACCCTCACTTTATACCCAACACTCATCAGATGAACCAAGCCTCACTGTATACCCATCACTCACCAGATGAACCAAGTCTTAACTCATATCTTACAGTCAGTGGGAAAGCCCGACTCACCTCATACCTAACACCAGATGAACCAAGTTTCACTTTATACCTGACACTCACCAGATGAACTAAGTCTCACTTTATACCCGTCACTCACCAGATGAACCAAGCCTCACTGTATACCCATCACTCACCAGATGAACCAAGTCTTAACTCATATCTTTCCCTCAGTGGGAAAGCTGGACTCACTTCATACCTAACACCAGATGAACCAAGTCTCACTTTACACCCGACACTCACCAGATGAACCAAGTCTCACTTTATACCCATCACTTACCAGATGAACCAAGTCTCACTTTATATCCGAAATTCACCAGATTAATCAAGTCTCACTTCATACCCGACACTCACCAGATGAACCAAGTCTCACTTTATACCCGACACTCACCAGATAAACCAAGCCTCACTGTATACACATCACTCACCAGATGAACCAAGTCTTAACTCACATCTTACACTCACCAGATGAATCAAACCTCACTGTATACCAATCACTCACCAGATGAACCAAGTCTTAACTCATATCTTACACTCAGTGGGAAAGCTGGACTTACTTCATACCTAACACCAGATGAACCAAGCCTCATTTTATACCCAACACTCACCAGATGAACCAA
This sequence comes from Pleurodeles waltl, assembly GCF_031143425.1. Classification (NCBI taxonomy): domain Eukaryota; kingdom Metazoa; phylum Chordata; class Amphibia; order Caudata; family Salamandridae; genus Pleurodeles; species Pleurodeles waltl. Next base: position 62,605,621 of record NC_090451.1, on the reverse strand, counting down.
GCCTCACTGTATACCCATCACTCACCAGATGAACCAAGTCTTAACTCATATCTTACACTCAGTGGGAAAGCTGGACTTACTTCATACCGAACACCAGATGAACCAAACCTCACTTCATACCGACACTCACCAGATGAACCAAGTCTCACTTTATAGTCGACACTCACCAGATGAATCAAGTCTCACTTAATACCCGACACTCACCAGATGAACCAAACCTCACTTTATACCTGACACTCACCAGATGAACCAAGTCTCACTTTATACCCATCACTCACTAGATGAACCAACACTCACCAGATGAACCAAGTCTCACTTTATACCCGACACTCACCAGATGAACCAAGCCTCACTTTATACCCGACACTCATCAGATGAACCAAGCCTCACTTTATACCCGACAGTCACCAGATGAACCAAGCCTCATTGTACACCCATCACTCACCAGATGAACCAAGTCTCACTTTATATCCAACACTCACCAGATGACTCAAGCCTCACTTTATATCTGACACTCACCAGATGAACCAAGCCTCACTTCATACCCATCACTCACCAGATGATCCAAGTCTCAACCAAGTCTCACTTTACACCTGACACATACCAGATGAATTAGGCCTCACTTTATACCAGTCACTGACCAGATGAACCAAGTCTCACTTTATACCCAACACTCACCAGATGAATCAAGTCTCACTTTATACCCTACACTCACCAGATGAACCAAGCCTCACTTTATACTTGTCACTCACCAGATGAACTAAGTCTCCTTTTATATCCAACACTCACCAGATGAATCAAGTTTCTCTTTGTACCCAACTCTCACCAGATTAACCAAGTTTCACTTCATACCTGAACCTCACTTACTTTAATTTACTTTATACCCAACACTCACCAGCCAAACCAAGTCCCACATTGTACCCAGCACTCACCTTGGAAGCTGTACTCAATTTATACCCAAAACTCTCCAATTGACCCAGGACCCATTGTAACCCAATATTCACAGTGAGAGTCAAGCCTCACTTTGGGGCCAACACTCACTAGGAGAACTAAGTCTCACTTTACAGCAAACACTGCCAGTGAGCCAAGCCTCGTTTTGTAGCCAACACTCATCTTTTGAGCCTGTCCTCAATTACAACCAACACCCACCTGGCAAGTGAAGCCTCATTCTCGAACCAACACTTGTCTGATGAGCCTAGCCTCACTTTACAACCAATGTCAACCCCTCCACACCAAGCACAGGTTTACCATCAACACTCATTTAAGCTAAGCTTCAGTTTATAGCCTACACTGATGAGGCAAGTCAGGCCTCACTTCACAGCCACCACTCACCCTGTGAGGCAAGCTCAGTTTATGACCAAAACTCACCCTGCAAGCCAGGGCTCGCTTTACAGCACTCACTCTCACTACGAGCCAGGCCTTCGTTTATAGCCACCTCGCACCCTACGAGCCAGGCCTCAGTTTGTAGCCACCACTCACCCAGTGAGCCATATCTTAGTTACTTTATAGCCACCACTCACCCAGCGAGCCAGGCGTCAGTTTATAGCTTCCACTCACCCAGTGAGCCAGGCCTCAGTTTATAGCCACCATTCAGCCAGCGAGCCAGACCTTAGTTTATAGCCACCACTCACCCAGCGAGCCAGGCCTCAGTTTATCGCCACTACTCACCCACCGAGCCAGGCCTCAGTTAATAGCCACCACTCACCCGGTGGGCCAGGTCTTAGTTAGTTTATTGCCGCCACTTACCCAGCGAGCCAGTCCTCAGTTTAAAGCCACCACTTACCCAGAGAGCTAGGCCTCAGTTTATCACCACCACTCACCTGGTGAGCCAGGCCTCAGTTTATAGTCACCACTCGCCCGGAGAGTCAGGCCTCAGTTTATAGCCACCACTCACCATGCGAGTGAGGCCTCAGTTTAAAGCCACCTGTCAATCTGTTAGCCAGGCGTTAATTTATAGCCACTACTCACCCTGCAAGCCAGGCCTCAGTTTATAGCCACCACTCACCCGGGGAGCCAGGCCTCAGTTTATCGCCACTGCTCAACCAGCAAGGCAGGCCTCGGTTTATAGCCACCACTCACCCGGGGAGCCAGGCCTCAGTTTATCGCCACTGCTCAACCAGCAAGGCAGGCCTCGGTTTATAGCCACCACTCACCCAGCGAGATAGATCTCAGTTTATAGCCACCACTCACCATGAGAGCCAGATCTCAGTTTATAGTCACCAGCCACCCTGCGAGGCAGGCCTCAGTTTATAGCCAGCACTCACCCGGCTAGCCAGGCCCCAGTTTATAGCCACCACTTACCCAGAGAGCCAGGCCTCAGTTTATAGCCAGCACTCACCCGACGAGCCAGGCCTCAGTTTACAGCCACCACTCACTTGATTAGCCAAGCATCAGTTTATAGCCACCACTCACACAGCCAGCCAGGTCTCGGTTTATAGCCAACACTCACCCATCAAACCAGGCCTCAGTTTATCGCAACCACCTGTTGTGTAGCCATTTTAGCTATAGCTCCACGCACGTTATTTTAATACAGTAGGCCGCTGTGCACTTTAACCTAGATATATTTTATTCAGCTTCGTTTTATTATTGTTACAATAACCATTTTTACGGTCTTGTTTTATTTTCATCTATCTAACTGTTTTTGCCTAGGCCAGCACTCTGTTCTCAAACAAGACATTCTTGATCACTCTGTGCTTCTTTCAAGGTTACAGCACGGTACATTGCTGGTGAACATGGTAGAAGTTTAATCTCCAACATTAGTAGAAAATACACATCCTTACGTAGGGTCACTTTCTCAGAATATCAGCTGTGTTATTATATAAACACTTCCTTGTCCCTTACACGTTAGAGGGAGATTCCAGCCAGGGAACCACAACTGTATGCTGATTGCCGAATGCTTCGCTACAGATGCTAACGCAGACTGCAGGCCTTTGCTAAGGTATGGGGGTTGATGTCTTCCCAGGGGAACCTGAAGGGCAGAATTAGAGCTTAACATGCTGTGCTCTATCCTAGCCTAGGTAGGGATTAGTCAATCGAAAATAGTGATAATATGATAGCGTTGTTTTTATGCTTCACTCTTCAGGTCGCAATTCTAATACTGTTGTGTTGTGTCGTCCTGGTTATTGCAGCTCAAGCTTTGCTATCTAAGATGCAGTTGTTTTATTAAACTCATTATTGAAACATATACTGCTTCTGTTTGTCATTTATATATGAGACTGAATTGTAAATGAGAGAACCGGATGAGACCTGAGTGACCACGACTTCCCTGAGAAGCCAAATATGTCATGCGCTCGGCTGCCCAATCATCACTATCCTTTGGTAGGGATGAGGCACTGCTAGTTAGCCGGAGCAAAACCCGGATTGGAGCAACGGGTGTCACCCGCAGTGGGTTGCGTCTCCGTTACGTTCCTCAACAGGATCAGGAATGCGAGCTGCCTAAAATTATCGAGAGTAGAAACTTAACAAGTTTCAGTGCGCTGGGCTCCCAGAAAAATTCTGTTGTTTACCTCAAGGGTATAAGAACAGTCCGGGACTGTTCGCAGCTCGTGTGACAGCGATTTTGCACGAGATTGATCCTGAAGCATTGTCCTATGTAGATGCTATCTATCTTACGAATGATGAACTACTACAACATCTAAGACGGGTAGCCCGCATTGTAGTAGGTTTTGCTGAATTTGGCTACAAATTCAATTAAAAAAAAAAAAAAATTGCCTTCCTCAGAGTCCTGTTTCTGGGATATAAGCTATAAAGTGAAGGAAAGAGCCTAGCCCAACAATTTTTAGAAAAATGCGCACAGTTACAGCCACTGATGTAGTCTACATTTTTTACCCACAATTACAAACTCAAGAATTTTTACAATATGAAATAGAATGCCCAGTTCCAGCAAATACATTGCCTATTGAGCAATATCATAGAGACATGTACACAGATGGCTCAGCACAACCTGTAATTGGCACAAAACACCAATATTCTGCTGCTTGCGCAGTCGAAAGTGGCTGCATGGAGGGCGATACATTTTGTCCTCTACATACCTTTACGCAAACCCTAGAGGCTTGCACAGTACAGTTGGCAGAACTAAAGGCTCTGCTGATGGCACTGGAGCACACGGATCCTGCACAGCCTACGCTGATTGTTTGTGATTCAGATTATTGTGCCCAGTCCTTTAATGAATACCTGCATTATTGGCGTCAGAATGGGTTCAGAGATTCCAAAGGCAACACCATAAAACACAGACTCCTGTGGGGGAAAGTAGCAGATCTGAAAGAGACGCTACCAAATGTCCATGTTGTACATACACTTGGACACCAGCGCATTGGGATACATGTTGCTGGAACCACATTGGCTGATGAAGCTGTAAAGTCAGCAGTGGCTGCTGTAGCTGCAGTGACTCGTTTGAGTTCAAAACCAGACGCAGACATATGGGCTGCTCTGACAGCTACGGCTGATGGTACGCCCTATCCTAAAGGATTTCCTAACAAGTATCACTACCGAATGGGAGGTATGCTGAACGCTGAGGTTAAGATACCAGGCGTAGGGGTACGAGACATTCCCAATAGAGATATAAGATCACAATTGATTAAAGCAGCGCATGAGGGGGTGGCATCTGCCCATGCTGGTGTGGCGGCTACAATTTCGATTCTTCAGGCCCGTTATTGGTGGCCAGGTCTCTACAAAGAGACTAAGCAGTATGTCCTTTGTTGTGACATCTGTTAACAAATTAAAGTTACCACTGCCAAACGCCCGACTCAGACAACCCTCTTGATTTCAAACAAACCATTACCATGTGTGTACTTGGATCATTGCGGTCCCCTAACACCGGATAGTGCATACAAGTATATTTTAGTCGATGTTGATTCATGCTCCAGATTTTTATGGGTGTGGCCACACCGCTCGGCTGACGCTCGGACTGTTATAAAAGATTTGCAAGTCTTCATCGGTACATATGCGGTTGCGGCTTCCCATTCGAACCAGGGCCCTGCTTTCACCTCAAGGGCATTCAGGGACGCCATGGCTTCGTTGGGGGTCCAACTCCAGTACTCGTCTCCATTTCATCCAGAGGGAAATAGTGTTGTGGGGCGATTAAACCGTGATTTAAAGCAATCCTTAACAGCCAGAGTCTTAGGTAAGGGTCGTAGTTGGCTTAACCACCTATATGGAGTCCAGAGAGCACTTAATAATCTGCCTAGAATGTCCCTGGGGGGTTGTACTTCATATAAGTGCCTGTTCGGAACTCAAATGTATGTTCCGGATCTTGATGGTCCTGGCTTGGAGGCACCAGAAACACCTTTTAACATAAATGAACGTGTCACTGTCTTACAGGAATTGCAACAGTTCCATGACGATAATTTTTCTATCAGTGCTGCCTCACAAGAATCAAGGATGTTTCTGTAACATCTACCGGCTGGATTACCAAGGTTGGGGATATTGTACGTGAGAAAGTTGCTGTGAAAAAAGAATTTTGTCCTTCTTATCGAGCACCAGTCCCAGTACTAGGGATACACGGTACCAGAACTGTAATTCTACCACCGTTGGCAGGTGCCAAAGAAAATCGTTTTGTCCCCATCGACAATGTCAAATTACACCTCATGGCAGATCCTGCACAGCCAACCAAGAGGAACATCCAGTAGCTCCCGAATCCCTCACACTACTGGCTAAGAAGTTCCTCTACAAGTCGTTTATACCAACAACGACAGCTCTCCAAGCTTGGGGAGGGTGGAAGATGATCTTGCATTGGTTCCACTAACATCAAACAATTTAGAAACATTTGACCGAGTTGACTCAACTCCAACACAGACGGATGGTGCTATCTATAGTGTGCCACCACGAGAAACACCAACTCCACCACTGACCACGGCTCTACCACTTGCACGAACTGCTTCTGGATATTTTGCCAACTTCAATGATGACTTCTCAGACTCATTCGCCCCTTCGACACCTGACTTGTCAAGAGCACGTAAGCTAATTAACTGGCTTAAAGAAACATATTTTTTTTCCTGGAACTATCTATGGCTCTCTTTAACTGTTCTAGCTTTCCTACTTTGGATTGGTTTTGTTATTACATTTTTCTTATTAATACATGGTCAGTTTCTTCCTGAAAAATCAACAGTCAAACTGGTGGAGGAGGTTTTAAAGCCACATTTTTCATCACATAAGGTCCGAAGATACTTGTCATTTGTGAACATTTCCGCAGTACCAATTCCTGATGGGATTGTTTGGGACAAAGTAATATTTGATATATATTGTCCCACAGAAGTAATTCAAATACCGTATGTCTTCAAATTATCAATGAATGATATAGTAGTACCAGGCATTGTTTCTGATGATTGGGATGTTAAAACAGTTGATTCTATGATGGCTGACTTTCAGTATTATACTGTCTTTGAAAATGAAGATGTTTATCAATCTAAAGAGAATTATGGTGATATGTTTTGCTATAATTATTATGGGCACCATTTCATACATAGAGCGAGCAGCCCCAAAACAGTTTTTAATTATACACAATGGGAACATTGTCTGACTCCACCACAGGGGAGTTCCAAAACATATTCTGAAAAGTTTACATATTTTTCTGGGCACAATGTAAAAAAGGCTGAGTCATATTATTTTAAGGTACCACCTACTAAGGATATACATATATTAATGAAAAATACAAAATTTATATATTCGGAATCCTTTGTTTCCTGGTTGTCTATAGAAGGCTATGAATAGTGGCTGAAGTCGATCGATCTAAAAAGTGTAAAAATTGGCAAATTAGGGGAAGAAAGCTTTGTTTAGAGCATGCCATATTCCTGTACAAATGATCTTTTTAAATGAAACAGTACAACAAACAAGTTGTTTAGGCTTAGCTAAAATTAAGTAATTAAACATGCCCAGTATACCTGCCCCTGCAAAGTTTTATAAATGGCAAAAATATACAAATGCAACTGAAGATCAGTTCGACGAATGGGTCCAGAATGGTACATTTAATGTTTCACTGATACGTCCTGGTGGGTGGTTGTTGTGGCTAAGAGATACCAATGGGTGTCATCAACGTTTTATCAACTCCTCAGGGGGTTTTAGAACTAGTAGGCCAGACCCTCGCTATATATCATCTGAACATGCGGGTATAGTTACGACATATAGTGTAGGAAAATTGTGCCAGCAATGGTCAAAATCATCCTCACTAGATGCGGTTAGAGAACACCTCAGTCTCCTGTCTAATACCACTGACTTACAGGACTTCCTGTTATGCCCCAGAACACACCTTAGGAAGCGTTTCTTATATGAAGTATATAATGAAATTTGGAAGCTTTCCCAACAGGAAGCAGCTGCCTGGTTAAGGCAAATAGACCAGGAAAATCTAAAAAAGGCATTAGCTGTTGTGGATAATGGGATTAACACCTTGTCCGACCGGATATATACCCTAAATAATATTGTCTCTTCTGCTATAGACATTATACAAACAGATACGTCTTCTTTACATCATGGGCAGAGTCAGCTAAGGTCCATTATGCAGTTGGGTTGGACGCTTCAAACATTGAAAGCGGGTCGCATTTCCTGGCAGCATGTCAGTGCAAGGGAGATATTTTCTTCTTTTAATTTAACGCGACAACAACTACTAATGGCTAAGAAGTAAGCGACTTATGTCATGCTTAACATCGAGAAATTCGAAAAGTTGCCTTTTACTGTGGCCAGAATAGCATCTGCTGAGTGGCTAATACATGGGGCCATTAATCTGCCTATTTAAAACACGTTAATTCACCTCCTGTTTAAAACACATTCCGGTAGGCATATATGAGAAGCTGGGAGATAGTTACATTCATGAGGTGTGGGAGCTTCCCTTCTCGTAAAATGCTTCAGTGGCATGAAAGAAGTCTTTCTTAGCATTAGTGAATGCAAGACTTCGGGCAGCCATTGAATGGTTTGTAAACAGCTGTCCTTGCATGGGGCGTTTAACGCCTCTGCTGCAAACTTGGCTTGTTATCTGAAGGGAGTTCCAGTCCCCTTGATTAGACCTACGTTCCAGGGGCTTTCAAAAGGCAGCTACGTCCTACTCAATGGCGAAGACTGTTGTGGCATGCGGGCCGGAATAGTTTATGTTGTTTCGGTCTCTAAGGTCGTTACTTGCTGCGGGAACGTACTTTTTCCCCCCACTAAAATTAAAGAGGTAGCTAACATTTGGCCTCACATTGCTACTTCAAACGTGAATTTTGACAAGTTGAGCAGACTCAAGGCTTTACTGTTTCAAAAGCATGTGGTCCTTACATCTGCGCGTGAGACCTACGCACTTCAGGTGGCAAGGTCGTCGGCAGCGATACAGTCCCTATTTAATACAAACTTTCCGAGACACTTTGGTGAACTTGTGGGACGAATATTTAATGCGGCCAGTACAACTGGAATCACACATTTTTTTTAAGCTGTTGGTTCTGGTTTCATTCACACCTTCTCCTCCGTATTTGGTTTGATACCATCAGCAATCCACTCAATTTTCTCTAGTGTTTTCGGGGGATTTGTGATAACTTTGGCTTTATTAGCTGGCATTCTGCTGTTGCTGTTTTTTATGCGCAATGGCTGTCCCGCCGCAACGAGGAGGAATAAAGGCACTCCCATCAGCGCAGTTGTGTTGTGAACGCATGATGCAGTATTTTGGAGCAACACTCCTGGAGCAATTGGAGTGTGGCTGGTCTTTGTCATTTAGACCAGTCTTGCATTGTGTGCAGCCTGTGTTTTGGTGCCTCTGGTGCTCTTTCGAGCATGCACTGGAAGTCTGTCTTTCTACGCAGCGCTTGCCTACATTGGACGCTGATCTGTTGATGTTCTCGTTGAGGGTTTGTTACCGGACATGCGCTTTGAGGTTGCGTTTGCTACAAGAAGCTACTTATGATTTATCCTTCTTGGAGGATGTAGCTCACGATTCATCACAGAGCACACCACGGAATGCCTCCTTGGCTGAGGCTGAGGCTACGGAACACAACTGCTCCTTGATCCTTCTTGGCGAGGACTTCCCGACTTTAACATCAGCCGAAGTGGAAGATCTCCTATTCTCCATGACTCAGGAAGAGATTGGAACGTTTCAAAATTGACTTGCCCTTTGGATTAGGTTTTATGCCACATGCTCATGTTTTAAATTGTCACGTTGGATGCTCATGTGTCCCTTCGATTAGTCATCATTTACCTTGCTTTTTATGTAAATCTTAGGTTGAGCTTTTTAGCAATACATTTTTATCTTTGGCTTTGAATCACTTTCAGCCGAGGAGGGGAGGGTGTTGTGTAGCCATTTTAGTTATAGCTCCATGCATGGTATTTTAACACAGTAGGCCGCTGTCCACTTTAACCTAGATATATTTTATTCAGCTTCGTTTTCTTATTGTTACAATAACCATTTTTACGGTCTTGTTTTATTTTCATCTATCTAACTGTTTTTGCCTAGGCCAGCACTCTGCTCTCAAACAAGACATTCTTGATCACTCTGTGCTTCTTTCAAGGCTACAGCATGGTACATTGCCGGTGAACGTGGTAGAAGTTTAGTCTTCAACATTCGTAGAAAATACACATCCTTACGTAGGGACACTTTCTCTGAATATCAGCTGTGTTATTATATAAACACTTCCTTGTCCCTTACACGTTAGAGGGAGATTCCAGCCAGGGAACCACAACTGTATGCTGATTGCCGAATGCTTCGCTACAGATGGTAACGCAGACCGCAGGCCTTTGCTCAGGTATGGGGGTTGATGTCTTCTCAGTGGAACCTGAAGGGCATAATTAGAGCTTAACGTGTTGTGCTCTATCCTAGCCTATGCAGGGATTAGTCCATCGAAAATAGAGACAATATGATAGCGTTGTTTTTATGCTTCACTCTTCTGGTCACAATTCTAATACTGTCGTGTTGTGTCATCCTGGTTATTGCAGCTCACGCTTTGCTATCTAAGATGCAGTCGTTTTATTAAACTCATTATTGAAAGATATACTGCTTCTGTTTGTCATTTATATATGAGACTGAATTGTAAATGAGAGAACCGGATGAGACCTGAGTGACCACGACTTCCCTGAGAAGCCAAGTATGTCATGCGCTAGGCTGGCCAATCATCACTATCATTTGGTAGGGATGTGGCACTGCTAGTTAGCTGGAGCAAAACCCGGATTGGAGCGACAGGTGTCACCCGCAGTGGGTTGGACTTAGTCTCCCATGCCACGGGCGATTCTGCCGCTCAAAATCCAGTAGTCTCATTAAAATAATGAGAGCCTACGCAACACACCCACCCTGCCAGCCAGGCCTTAGTTTGTAGCCACCACTCCCTGGCTAGCCAGGCCTCAGTTAACATCCTGTTACTCATAAAGGTACACTGTTCCAAAAAAATTACCAGAAACAGTCTGAAAGAGAAAAACATCAGAAGCATAAGCCTTCAGGTAACATCATCAGGCTTGCTCCACGCCAGACTGGCACTGCAATGTCTGACGGGACCCTCAATGAGGTCACTGGGCCAAACTTCTGTGTCAAACCAACAAGGCAATGGAGAGAAAACAAAACAACAATCTAAAATTGGCTCAACCCTCCTCTAGAACTTCTTTTAATTAGGGGGCGGAGAGGGTTGGTCAAGATTTAAAACATCAAAAGAGTTCAAGGGAAATAATGTCCCTTTATTCTTACGCAAACAATGTGGTTAAGAATATTATATCTGGCACCACTCAATAAGTCAACATGTTTCGCGCCTTTATTTGTCTAAACAGATCTCTTGGCGCTTCGTCAGGACTATAAGCTATATTCTCCATCAAACACAAAAATAATGTTATTGTCCAGGTGTTGTGAGAATCTACTCACTCAATAGTTCGCTGAACCCCTGTGTATCTCCCAGACCTGGAATAAAAACAACACTGTGACAGTCTATTGATAATTCGCATAAGTATCATTGAAAATGTGTAAGACTGTGACTAGAAAACTTAACACATATACTGTAAGGAAATGACTCCTTGGCCTGGTTACCCCCTGACTTTTTGCCTTTGCTGATGCCAAGTTATGATTTGAAAGTGTGCTGAGGTCTGCTAACCAGGCCCCAGCACTAGTGTTCTTTCCCTAACCTGTACCTTTGTTTCCACAATTGGCACACCCTGGCATCCAGGTAAGTCCCTTGTAACTGGTACCTCTGGTACCAAGGGCCCTGATGCCAGGGAAGGTCTCTAAGGGCTGCAGCATGTCTTATGCCACCCTGGGGACCCCTCACTCAGCACAGACACACTGCTTGCCAGCTTGTGTATGCTAGTGGGGATAAAACGACTAAGTCGACATGGCACTCCCCTCAGGGTGCCATGCCAACCTCACACTGCCTACAGGTATAGATAAGTCACCCCTCTAGCAGGCCTTACAGCCCTAAGGCAGGGTGCACTATACCATAGGTGAGGGCATAAGTGCATGAGCACTATGCCCCTACAGTGTCTAACCAAAACCTTAGACATTGTAAGTGCAGGGTAGCCATAAGAGTATATGGTCTGGGAGTCTGTCATGCACGAACTCCACAGCACCATAATGGCTACACTGAAAACTGTGAAGTTTGGTATCAAACTTCTCAGCACAATAAATGCACACTGAAGCCAGTGTACATTTTATTGTAACATACACCCCAGAGGGCACCTTAGAGGTGCCCCCTGAAACCTTAACCGACTATCCGTGTAGGCTAACTAGTTTTAGCAGCCTGCCACACACCAGACATGTTGCTGGCCACATGGGGAGAGTGCCTTTGTCACTCTGTGGCTAGTAACAAAGCCTGTACTGGGTGGAGGTGCCTCTCACCTCCCCCTGCAGGAACTGTAACACCTGGCGGTGAGCCTCAAAGGCTCACCCCCTTTGTTACAGCACTCCAGGGCACTCCAGCTAGTGGAGTTGCCCGCCCCCTCCGGCCACGGCCCCACTTTTGGCGGCAAGGCCGGAGGAGATAATGAGAAAAACAAGGAGGAGTCACTGGCCAGTCAGGACAGCCCCTAAGGTGTCCTGAGCTGAGGTGACTCTAACTTTTAGAAATCCTCCATCTTGCAGATGGAGTTTTCCCCCAATAGGGATAGGGATGTGCCCCCCTCCCCTCAGGGAGGAGGCACAAAGAGGGTGTAGCCACCCTCAGGGCTAGTAGCCTTCGGCTACTAACCCCCCAGACCTAAACACACCCCTAAATCGAGTATTTAGGGGCTCCCAGAACGCAGCAAGATAGATTCCTGCAACCTAAGAAGAAGAGGACTGCTGAACTGAAAAACCTGCAGAGAAGACGGAGACACCAACTGCTTTGGCCCCAGCTCTACCGGCCTGTCTCCCCACTTCTAAAGACACTGCTCCAGCGACGCGTTCCCAGGGTCCAGCAACCTCTGAAGCCTCAGAGGACTACCCTGCATCTAGAAGGACCAAGAACTCCCAAGGACAGCGGCTCTGTTCACCAAAAACTGCAACTTTGCAACAAAGAAGCAACTTTGAAACAACAAACGTTTCCCGCCGGAAGCGTGAGACTTTGCACTCTGCACCCGACGCCCCCGGCTCGACTTGTGGAGAACAAACACCACAGGGAGGACTCCCCGGCGAATACGAGACCGTGAGTAGCCAGAGTTGACCCCCCTGAACCCCCACAGCGACGCCTGCAGAGGGAATCCCGAGGCTCCCCCTGACCGCGACTGCCTGCTTCAAAGACCCGACGCCTGGTAAAGACACTGCACCCGCAGCCCCCAGGACCTGAAGGATCCGACCTCCAGTGCAGGAGCGACCCCCAGGTGGTCCTCTCCCTTGCCCAGGTGGTGGCTACCCCGAGGAGCCCCCCCCCTTGCCTGCCTGCATTGCTGAAGAGACCCCTTGGTCTCCCATTGAATCCTATTGCGAACCCGACGCCTGTTTGCACACTGCACCCGGCCGCCCCCGTGCTGCTGAGGGTGTACTTTTTGTGTTGACTTGTGTCCCCCCCCGGTGCCCTACAAAACCCCCCTGGTCTGCCCTCCGAAGACGCGGGTACTTACCTGCTGGCAGACTGGAACCGGGGCACCCCCTTCTCCATTGAAGCCTATGTGTTTTGGGCACCACTTTGACCTCTGCACCTGACCGGCCCTGAGCTGCTGGTGTGGTAACTTTGGGGTAGCTCTGAACCCCCAATGGTGGGCTACCTTGGACCCAAACCTGAACCCCGTAGGTGGTTTACTTACCTGCAAAAACTAACAAACACTTACCTCCCCCAAGAACTGTTGAAAATTGCACTATTTGTCTAGTCTTAAAATAGCTATATGTCATTTATGTGAAAACTGTATATGCTATTTTGCTAATTCAAAGTTCCTAAGTGAAATACCTTTCATTTGAAGTATTACTTGTAAATCTTGAACCTGTGGTTCTTAAAATAAACTAAGAAAATATATTTTTCTATACAAAAACCTATTGGCCTGGAATTGTCTCTGAGTGTGTTCCTCATTTATTGCCTGTGTGTGTACAACAAATGCTTAACACTACCCTCTGATAAGCCTACTGCTCGACCACACTACCACAAAATAGAGCATTAGAATTATCTCTTTTTGCCACTATCTTACCTCTAAGGGGAACCCTTGGACTCTGTGCATGCTATTTCTTACTTTGAAATAGTACATACAGAGCCAACTTCCTACATTGGTGGATCAGCGGTGGGGTACAAGACTTTGCATTTGCTGGACTACTCAGCCAATACCTGATCACACAACTAAATTCCAAAAATTGTCATTAGAAACTGATTTTTGAAATTTGAGCTATTTTTCAAAATTTTTAAAAGTCCTGCTAGGGCCTTGTGTTAGTCCCTGTTAGCATTTCTTTTAGAGTTTAAAAGTTTTGTAAAAGTTTGAATTAAGTTCTAGAGATAGTTTTAGATTCTTAAAAAAGTATTCCAACTTTTAGAAACATAGGGGGTCATTACGACCTCGGTGGTCTTTTGAAAAGACCGCCGAGGCCGCTGGAGACAGAATACCGCCATTGCCGGTGGTATTCCTGTCTCCCTATTATGACATTTCCGCTGGGCCAGCGGACGGTAACAGTGTTACCGTCCGCTGGCCCAGCGGAAATGTCACATCAACATTGCAGCCGGCTCGTAATAGAGCCGGCGGCAATGCTGATGTGCAGCGGGTGCAGTAGCACCCGTCGCGCATTTCACTGCCCGAAATTCAGGCAGTGAAATGCGCGACGGGGCTATGCCTGGGGGCCCCTGCACTGCCCATGCCAAGTGCATGGGCAGTGCAGGGGCCCCCAGGGGCACCCAAGTCCCCTTACCGCCGGCCTTTCAATGGCGGTGTGTACTGCCACGGACAGGCCGGCAGTCGGGGACTCATAATCCCCAGGGCAGCGATGCTTGCACCGCTGCCCTGGGGATTATGACCACCAGGCGGAATCCTGGCGGGAAAATGTAGGGGCCGGCGGTATGGCCGTGGCAATTCCGCCACGGTCATAATTGCTGGCGGAACACCGCCAGCCTGTTGGCGGTGTTACCGCCAACATACCGCCGGCCGCCAGGGTCGTAAAGACCCCCATAATGTCTAATGCAGAAGAGAATGTGATGGAACTCGACGTCACCCCTTACCTGAATCTTAGGATGTCAGAGTTAAGGTCTCTCTGCAAAACAAAAAAGATTAGAACTGGTTCAAACCCTACCAACATACAGCTCCAGGAGCTTTTGGCAGAGCTTGCCAAGAACAACCCCTCTGACGATGACCTCCCAGAGGGGGAAGCTGGTGAATTGGAGGAATTCCCACCTCCAGTCCTAGTTAGGGAGGCCAGGGCTCCTCAAACCCTGACTCCAACTGTGATAGTCAGAAATACTGCTTCTCTCACAGGAGAGTCCAGCACCTCTGGAATCACTGAGGACAGCCTCAGTGAAAATGACCTACTGTTAGCCAGGATGGTCAAAAGATTGGCTTTAGAGAGACAGCTCCTAGCCATAGAAAGGGAAAGACAAGAGATGGGTTTTGGTCCCATCAATGGTGGCAGCAACATAAATAGGGTCAGAGATTCTCCTGACATGCTGAAAATCCCAAAAGGGATTGTAACTAAATATGAAGATGGTGATGACATCACCAAATGGTTCACAGCTTTTGAGAGGGCTTGTGCAACCAGAAAAGTAAACAGATCTCACTGGGGTGCTCTCCTTTGGGAAATGTTCACTGGAAAGTGTAGGGATAGACTCCTCACACTCTCTGGAAAAGATGCAGAATCCTATGACCTCATGAAGGCTACCCTGATTGAGGGCTTTGGATTCTCCACTGAGGAGTATAGAATTAGGTTCAGGGGGGCTCAAAAATCCTCGAGCCAGACCTGGGTTGATTTTGTTGACTACTCAGTAAAGACACTGGATGGTTGGATTCAAGGCAGTGGTGTAAATGATTATGATGGGCTGTACAATTTATTTGTGAAAGAACACCTGTTAAGTAATTGTTTCAATGATAAACTGCATCAGCATCTGGTAGACCTAGGACCAATTTCTCCCCAAGAATTGGGAAAGAAGGCGGACCATTGGGTCAAGACTAGGGTGACCAAGACTTCCACAGGGGGTGACCAAAAGAAAGGGGTCACAAAGACTCCCCAGGGGAAGAGTGTTGAGATATCCAAGGGAAAAAGTAAAGAGTCTTCTATAGGGCCCCAAAAACCTGCTCAGGAGGGAGGGCCCAGAGCCGCTTCACAATCCAATTTTGGGTACAAGGGTAAAAACTTTGATCCCAAAAAGGCCTGGTGTCGTAGCTGTAATCAGCCAGGACACCAAACTGGAGACAAGGCCTGTCCCAAGAAAGGTTCCACTTCTAACTCTACTCCAGCTAACACTGGAATGGCCAGTCTCCAAGTGGGATCAACAGTGTGCCCAGAGCAAATCAGGGTTCACACTGAAGCTACATTAGTCTCTGAGGGTGGGGTAGATTTAGCCACACTGGGTGCCTGGCCCCCTAATATGCAAAAATACAGGCAGCAACTCTTA
The DNA here is from genome assembly GCF_031143425.1 of Pleurodeles waltl. Classification (NCBI taxonomy): domain Eukaryota; kingdom Metazoa; phylum Chordata; class Amphibia; order Caudata; family Salamandridae; genus Pleurodeles; species Pleurodeles waltl. The sequence goes on along the minus strand of NC_090451.1, from coordinate 62,589,701 downwards.
ATTAATGGGACAAGTGTAGAAGGCCTGAGGGATACAGGTGCCAGTGTCACCATGGTGACAGAGAAACTGGTTTCCCATGGTCAATACCTGGCTGGACAAACTTATCCAGTCACCAACGCTGACAATCAGACTAAAGTACATCCCATGGCTATGGTAACTTTAGAGTGGGGAGGGGTCAATGGCCTGAAACAGGTGGTGGTCTCCTCAAATATCCCTGTAGACTGTTTGCTTGGAAATGACCTGGAGTCCTCAGCATGGGCTGAGGTAGAACTCAAAACCCATGCAGCCATGCTGGGTATCCCTGAACTGGTGTGTGTCAAGACAAGGGCACAGTGCAAGGCTCAGGGTGAAAAAGTGGTGTTGGAGCCTGGAAAAAGGGCCCAACCCTCCAAGAGAAAAGGAAAGAAGACTGAGGAACCAGCTTCAACACAACAAGAAAAAAAGAACCTCTCTTCCCAGGAAGAAGTTCTGCCCTCTGAGGCAACTGAGCCCATGGAGTTAGGACCTTATCAGGTTGAGCTCCTAGGCCCAGGGGGACCCTCAACGGAACAGTTGTGTAAGGGGCAAGAAACCTGTCCCTCTCTTGAAGGCCTTAGGCAGCAAGCTGCTGAAGAGTCCAAAGGAAAAATAACAGGAACACATAGAGTCTATTGGGAAGATGGACTCCTCTACACTGAGGCAAGAGATCCCAAACCTGGGGCCACTAGGAGAGTGGTAGTGCCTCAGGAGTTTAGGAAGTTCATTCTGACCATAGCTCATGACATTCCTCTTGCTGGGCATTTGGGACAGACCAAGACGTGGGAGAGATTAGTCAACCACTTCTATTGGCCCAACATGTCCCAGAAGGTCAAGGAGTTTTGTGTCTCCTGTGCCACCTGTCAAGCCAGTGGTAAGACAGGTGGACTCCCAAAGGCCCCCTCATTCCACTTCCAGTGGAGGGGGTCCCCTTTGAAAGAGTGGGTGTGGACATAGTGGGTCCACTTGAACCTCCCACAGCCTCAGGGAACCAATACATACTAGTAGTAGTGGATCATGCTACTAGATACCCTGAAGCAATTCCCCTTAGGTCGACTACTGCCCCTGCAGTAGCCAAAGCACTCATTGGTATTTTTACCAGAGTGGGATTTCCTAAGGAGGTGGTGTCTGACAGAGGTACCAACTTTAGGTCAGCATACCTGAAACATATGTGGAATGAGTGTGGGGTGACTTACAAATTCACCACACAATACCATCCACAAACCAATGGTCTTGTTGAAAGATTTAACAAGACATTGAAAGGCATGATCATGGGGCTCCCTGAAAAACTCAAAAGGAGATGGGATGTCCTCTTGCCATGTCTGCTTTTCGCCTACAAAGAGGTGCCTCAGAAGGGAGTAGGGTTTTACCCCTTTGAACTTCTGTTTGGCCATCCTGTCAGGGGACCACTAGCTCTTGTAAAAGAAGGCTGGGGGAGATCTCTTCATGAGCCTAAACAAGATATAGTGGACTATGTACTAGGCCTACGTTCAAGGATGGCAGAGTATATGGAAAAGGCAAGTAAAAACCTTGAGGCCAGCCAACAACTCCAGAAGTTTTGGTATGACCAAAAGGCTGCTATGGGTGAGTTTCAGCCAGGGCAGAAAGTCTGGGTTCTGGAGCCTGTGGCTCCCAGGGCACTTCAGGACAGATGGAGTGGCCCTTACCCAGTGCTAGAGAAGAAGAGTCAGGTCACCTACCTGGTAGACCTAGGCACTAGCAGGACCCCCAAAAGGGTGATCCATGTGAACCGCCTCAAACTCTTCCATGACAGGGCAGATGTGAATCTGTTAATGGTAACAGATGAGGACCAGGAAGCTGAGAGTGAATCTCTCCCTGATCTCCTCTCCACAGACCCAAAAGATGGTTCAGTAGATGCAGTGATCTACTCAGACACCCTCTCTGGCCAACAGCAATCTGACTGTAGGAAGGTCCTGCAACAGTTTGCTGAACTCTTTTCCCTAACCCCTGGTCAGACACACCTGTGTACCCACGATATGGACACAGGAGACAGCATGCCTTTCAAAAACAAAATTTTCAGACAGTCTGACCAAGTTAAGGAAAGCATCAAAGTGGAAGTCCACAAGATGCTAGAATTGGGAGTCATTGGGCTCTCTGACATCCCCTGGGCTAGCCCAGTGGTCTTAGTCCCCAAACCTCACACCAAAGATGGAAAGAGAGAGATGAGGTTTTGTGTGGACTACAGAGGACTTAATTCTGTCACCAAGACAGATGCCCATCATATTCCAAGGGCAGATGAATTAATTGACAAACTAGGTGCTGCCAGATACTTAAGTACCTTTGACTTGACAGCAGGGTACTGGCAAATCAAAATGGCACCAGGAGCAAAAGAAAAGACAGCATTCTCCACACCTGATGGGCATTATCAGTTTACTGTTATGCCCTTTGGTTTAAAGAATGCCCCTGCCACCTTCCAAAGGTTGGTGAATCAAGTCCTTGCTGGCTTGGAGTCCTTTAGTGCAGCTTATCTTGACGATATTGCTGTCTTTAGCTCCAGCTGGCAGGATCACCTGGTCCACCTGAAGAAGGTTTTGAAGGCCCTGCAAGCAGCAGGCCTCTCTATCAAGGCATCAAAATGTCAGATAGGGCAGGGAACTGTGGTTTACTTGGGACACCTTGTAGGTGGAGGCCAAGTTCAGTCACTCCAGCCCAAGATACAGACTATTCTGGACTGGGCAGCTCCAAAAACCCAGACTCAAGTCATGGCATTCCTTGGCTTGACTGGGTACTACAGGAGGTTTGTGAAGGGATATGGATCTATAGTGACACCCCTCACAGAACTTACCTCCAAGAAAATGCCCAAGAAGGTAAACTGGACTGTAGAATGCCAACAGGCCTTTGACACCCTGAAACAAGCAATGTGCACAGCACCAGTTCTCAAAGCTCCAGATTACTCCACACAGTTCATTGTGCAGACTGATGCCTCTGAACATGGGATAGGGGCAGTTTTGTCCCAAACAAATGATGATGGCCTTGACCAGCCTGTTGCTTTCATTAGGAGGAGGTTACTCCCCAGGGAGCAGCGTTGGAGTGCCATTGAGAGGGAGGCCTTTGCTGTGGTTTCATCCCTGAAGAAGCTGGGACCATACCTCTTTGGTACTCACTTTGTAGTTCAAACTGACCACAGAACTCTCAGATGGCTAATGCAAATGAAAGGTGAAAATCCAAAACTGTTGAGGTGGTCCATCTCCCTACAGGGAATGGACTTTATAGTGGAACACAGACCTGGGACTGCCCATGCCAATGCAGATGGCTTTTCCAGGTTCTTCCACTTAGAAAATGAAGACTATCTTGGGAAAGGTTAGTCTCATCCTCTTTCGTTTCGGGGGAGGTTGTGTAAGGAAATGCCTCCTTGGCATGGTTACCCCCTGACTTTTTGCCTTTGCTGATGCCAAGTTATGATTTGAAAGTGTGCTGAGGTCTGCTAACCAGGCCCCAGCACCAGTGTTCTTTCCCTAACCTGTACCTTTATTTCCACAATTGGCACACCCTGACATCCAGGTAAGTCCCTTGTAACTGGTACCTCTGGTACCAAGGGCCCTGATGCCAGGGAAGGTCTCTAAGGGCTGCAGCATGTCTTATGCCACCCTGGGGACCCCTCACTCAGCACAGACACACTGCTTGCCAGCTTGTGTGTGCTAGTGGGGATAAAATGACTAAGTCGACATGGCACTCCCCTCAGGTTGCCATGCCAACCTCACACTGCCTACAGGTATAGATAAGTCACCCCTCTAGCAGGCCTTACAGCCCTAAGGCAGGGTGCACTATACCATAGGTGAGGGCATAAGTGCATGAGCACTATGCCCCTACAGTGTCTAACCAAAACCTTAGACATTGTAAGTGCAGGGTAGCCATAAGAGTATATGGTCTGGGAGTCTGTCATGCACGAACTCCACAGCACCATAATGGCTACACTGAAAACTGTGAAGTTTGGTATCAAACTTCTCAGCACAATAAATGCACATTGATGCCAGTGTACATTTTATTGTAACATACACCCCAGAGGGCAACTTAGAGGTGCCCCCTGAAACCTTACCGACTATCCGTGTAGGCTGACTAGTTTTAGCAGCCTGCCACACACCAGACATGTTGCTGGCCACATGGGGAGAGTGCCTTTGTCACTCTGTGGCTAGTAACAAAGACTGTACTGGGTGGAGGTGCTTCACACCTCCCCCTGCAGGAACTGTAACACCTGGCGGTGAGCCTCAAAGGCTCACCCCCTTTGTTACAGAACCCCAGGGCACTCCAGCTAGTGGAGTTGCCCGCCCCCTCCGGCCACGGCCCCACTTTTGGCGGCAAGGCCGGAGGAGATAATGAGAAAAACAAGGAGGAGTCACTGGCCAGTCAGGACAGCCCCTAAGGTGTCCTGAGCTGAGGTGACTCTAACTTTTAGAAATCCTCCATCTTGCAGATGAAGGATTCCCCAATAGGGATAGGGATGTGCCCCCCTCCCCTCAGGGAGGAGGCACAAAGAGGGTGTAGCCACCCTCAGGGCTAGTAGCCATTGGCTACTAACCCCCCAGACCTAAACACACCCCTAAATCGAGTATTTAGGGGCTCCCAGAACACAGCAACCTAAGAAGAAGAGGACTGCTGAACTGAAAAACCTGCAGAGAAGACAGAGACACCAACTGCTTTGGCCCCAGCTCTACCGGCCTGTCTCCCCACTTCTAAAGACACTGCTCCAGCGACGCGTTCCCAGGGTCCAGCAACCTCTGAAGCCTCAGAGGACTACCCTGCATCTAGAAGGACCAAGAACTCCCAAGGACAGCGGCTCTGTTCACCAAAGACTGCAACTTTGCAACAAAGAAGCAACTTTGAAACAACACACGTTTCCCGCCGGAAGTGTGAGACTTTGCACTCTGCACCCGACGCCCCCGGCTCGACTTGTGGAGAACAAACACCACAGGGAGGACTCCCCGGCGACTACGAGACTGTGAGTAGCCAGAGTTGACCCCCCTGAGCCCCCACAGCGACGGCTGCAGAGGGAATCCCGAGGCTCCCCCTGACCGCGACTGCCTGCTTCAAAGACCCGACGCCTGGTAAAGACACTGCACCCGCAGCCCCCAGGACCTGAAGGATCCGACCTCCAGTGCAGGAGCGACCCCCAGGTGGCCCTCTCCCTTGCCCAGGTGGTGGCTACCCTGAGGAGCACCCCCTTGCCTGCCTGCATCGCTGAAGAGACCCCTTGGTCTCCCATTGAATCCTATTGCGAACCCGACGCCTGTTTGCACACTGCACCCGGCCGCCCCCGTGCTGCTGAGGGTGTACTTTTTGTGTTGACTTGTGTCCCCCCCCGGTGCCCTACAAAACCCCCCTGGTCTGCCCTCCGAAGACGCGGGTACTTACCTGCTGGCAGACTGGAACCGGGGCACCCCCTTCTCCATTGAAGCCTATGTGTTTTGGGCACCACTTTGACCTCTGCACCTGACCGGCCCTGAGCTGCTGGTGCGGTAACTTTGGGGTTGCTCTGAACCCCCAACGGTGGGCTACCTTGGACCCAAACTTGAACCCCGTAGGTGGTTTACTTACCTGCAAAAACTAACAAACACTTACCTCCCACAGGAACTGTTGAAAATTGCAGTGTCTAGTCTTAAAATAGCTATATGTCATGTATGTGAAAACTATATATGCTATTTTGCTAATTCAAAGTTCCTAAAGTTCCTAAGTGAAATACCTTTCATTTGAAGTATTACTTGTAAATCTTGAACCTGTGGTTCTTAAAATAAACTAAGAAAATATATTTTTCTATACAAAAACCTATTGGCCTGGAATTGTCTCTGAGTGTGTGTTCCTCATTTATTGCCTGTGTGTGTACAACAAATGCTTAACACTACCCTCTGATAAGCCTACTGCTCGACCACACTACCACAAAATAGAGCATTAGAATTATCTCTTTTTGCCACTATCTTACCTCTAAGGGGAACCCTTGGACTCTGTGCATGCTATTTCTTACTTTGAAATAGTACATACAGAGCCAACTTCCTACATATACATAATAAGACAGAGATCTAAACTGCACCATAATGAGAAAAGAAAGGATAAAAGGCTTACCAACTAGTCTGGAGTCATGCTATTCCCTACTTGGGATCACTATGGCAGCTTGCCATGTTTCTGCAAGCGAAAAAAGGTGTAGACCCAAAAACAAATGATACGTAACTATAGTGTTTTTCTTAAAAAGGAGTACAAATGCACACCAAAACTCACTAAGCTCTATTCCAATCGTGTGTCTTGCTTGAAGACGTTCTATTTTCAGGACAATACAAAGTACCCGAGTCCAGTGATATATTAAAAAATATACCAATCGTTTTTTGTAGGAGATTACTGCCCATCCTTTTTTATCGGTAAAAAGACCTTAGTTGGTTCTCAAGCAAACAGTTATTTAAACATGCAATGTGCCGAACCAAAAGAAAAATATTATTGTTGCCAGTTAGCCATAAAAGAAAAAAAGAAGAAAAAAAGGAAAGAAAAACGCGTCTACTCACATGTCTCCAGTCTCCGGACGAACTTCTCAAACACTGCGATGTGAATACAAGACGCTGTGTATCCGGAAATAAAGGACGTGCTACACTGAGCTGTCCAATCACAAGGGCTATAAGGGAAAACGACCTTACCAGAAAAAAGATTAGAAGACGGACTCCTTGCTGCCGGTAGTTTTTTGCTTAACATAGAAAGGACTGTTCGTCACTTGCAATAGTATCAGTGTTTAAGATACAGGAAGATGGAATTAGATGCTCGCTTACATTGAAACGAGTGAGAATATAACAGAAATTGGTTACAGATAAGTAATGTAATAGGAATCTAACAACGAGGGCAAATCATAGATTAAATAGAAACAAGTAGAAAAAATTGCATATGTATTGAAGACCAAAGTGTCTCCCCCCAATAGGAGGCAAAAAACCATGAAGAAAAAAAGGAATAGCACAGATTTGAAGCTCCTATATAAGAATATATTATTCATTACCAAAAGCAACAAACAAATACCTGTTGATATTTATTGTTGGAAGCTAGTGCCTGTTAGGAGAGGTCTTACCCAGAGCACAAGCTGCATATATATGCCTCAAGGCATTGTAAAACAGAATCTCAGAGGGGGTAGTTTAAATTAGAAAAAGGTCCTGAAGATAATTCAAATGAAAAAGAATTTCACACTAAAAAAGAAAAGAAAACTGTAAGGAAATGGCTCCCTGTTGCAGTTACCCCCCACTTTTTGCCTGATACTGATGCTGACTTGACTGAGAAGTGTGCTGGGACCCTGCTAACCAGGCCCCAGCACCATTGTTCTTTCACCTAAAATGTACCATTGTTTCCACAATTGGCACACCCCTGGCACACAGATAAGTCCCTTGTAAAAGGTACCAGTGGTACCAAGGGCCCTGTGACCAGGGAAGGTCCCTAAGGGCTGCAGCATATGTTGTGCCATCCTAAGGGACCCCTCACCTAACACATGCACACTGCCATTGCAGATTGTGTGTGTTGGTGGGGAGAAAAAGGCAAAGTCGACATGGCATCCCCCTCAGGATGCCATGCACACAAAATACTGCCTGTGGCATAGGTAAGTCACCCCTCTAGCAGGCCTTACAGCCCTAAGGCAGGGTGCACTATACCACAGGTGAGGGCAAAGCTGCATGAGCAATATGCCTCTACAGTGTCTAAGCCAAACCTTAGACATTGTAAGTACAGTTGTGGCCATATTAAGTATATGGTCTGGGACCCCATAGGCACACTGGCAGTATACCAATCCATAGGCATATGCACAATTACAATATAAAGGGCCAACACCTATTCTCCGGTAGCATTCATACTTGCTGGGCCCACAGTGTGCCCAAAAAGGCGATGGGTAATACAGGTCCGGCAACTAGAGGATCCACACCAATCATACGCGCAATCCATCAGCGGATACTGAGTGGGAGCTGAGGATTACAGCTAATGCAGCATATAAAGATTCTGAAGGATAAAGAGTGTTCCTTGGCGTGTGTGATGTGGGAGGTTTGGGGTTATTAGTTATTCGTTGTTAAGTAGTCAAGCGGAATCCTGCGGACGTTAATTGCTCTACATGTAATGTGGTTTGAATACATAAAATCAATAAAATAAATAAAAACAAAAAAAAAAGTATATGGTCTGGGAGTTTGTCAAAAACGAACTCCACAGCTCCATAATGGCTACACTGAATACTGGGAAGTTTGGTATCAAACTTCTTAGAATAATAAACCCACACTGATGCCAGTGTTGGATTTATTAAAAAATGCACACAGAGGGCATCTTAGAGATGCCCCCTGTATTTTACCCAATTGTTCAGTGCAGGACTGACTGGTCTGTGCCAGCCTGCTGCTGAGAGACGAGTTTCTGACCCCATGTGGTGAGGGCCTTTGTGCTCTCTGAGGACAGAAAGAAAAGCCTGCTCTGGGTGGAGGTGCTTTACACCTCCCCCTGCAGGAACTGTAACACCTAGCAGTGAGCCTCAAAGGCTCAGGCTTTGTGTTACAATGCCCCAGGGTACTCCAGCTAGTGGAGATTCCCGCCCCCTAGACACAGCCCCCACTTTTGGCGGCAAGTCCAGGGGAGATAATGAGAAAAACAAGGAGGAGTCACCCACCAGTCAGGACAGCCCCTAAGGTGTCCTGAGCCGAGTTGACCCCTGCCTTTAGAAATCCTCCATCTTGATTTTGGAGGATTCCCCCAATAGGAATAGGGATGTGCCCCCCTCCCCTCAGGGAGGAGGCACAAAGAGGGTGTAGCCACCCTCAAGGACAGTAGCCATTGGCTACTGCCCTCCCAGACCTAAACACACCCCTAAATTCAGTATTTAGGGGCTCCCCAGAACCTAGGAAACTAGATTCCTGCAACCTGAAGAAGAAGAAGGACTGCTGACCTGAAGCCCTGCAGTGAAGACGGAGACGACAACTGATTTGGCCACAGCCCCACCGGCTTGTCTCCCTACTTTGAAGAAAACTGCAACAGCGATGCATCCAACAGGGTCCAGCGACCTCTGAAGCCTCAGAGGACCACCCTGCATCTAAAGGACCAAGAAGCTCCTGAGAACAGCGGCCCTGCTCAAGAAACTGCAACTCTTTGCAACAAAGAAGCAACTTTTAAAGACCACACATTTCCCGCCGGAAGCGTGAGACTTTCCACTCTGCACCCGATGCCGCCGGCTCGACTCGCGGAAAACTAACTCTACAGGGAGGACTCCCCAGCGACTGCGAGCCCGTGCGTAGCCAGAGTTGACCCCCCTGTGCCCCCACAGCGACGCCTGCAGAGGAAATTCAGAGGCTCCCCCTGACCGCGACTGCCTGCTTCAAGGAACCCGACGCCTGGAAACCACACTGCAGCCTGCAGGACCTGAAGGAACCGAACTCCAGTGCAGGAGCGACCCCCATGCAACCCTCTGCCTAGCCCAGGCAGTGGCTACCCCGAGGAGCCCCCCCCTGTGCCTGCCTGCATCGTTGAAGAGACCCCCGGGTCTCCCCATTGATTTCTATTGAAAACCCGACGCCTGTTTGCACTCTGCACCCGGCTGCCCCTGTGCCGCTGAGGGTGTACTTTCTGTGCCTGCTTGTGTCCCCCCTGGTGCCCTACAAAACCCCCCTGGTTTGCCCTCCGAAGTCGCGGGTACTTACCTGCTGGCAGACTGGAACCGGGGCACCCCTATTTCCATTGAAGCCTATGTGTTTTAGGCACCACTTTGACCTTTGCACCTGACTGGCCCTGAGCTGCTGGTCTGGTAACTTTGGGGTTGCCTTGAACCCCCAACGGTGGGCTACCTTGGACCCAACTTTGAACCCTGTAAGTGTTTTACTTACCTGTGAACTTAACATTTACTTACCTCCCCCAGGAACTGTTGATTTTTGCACTGTGTCCACTTTCAAAATAGCTTATTGCCATTTTTGCCCAAACTGTATATGCTATTGTGATAATTCAAAGTTCCTAAAGTACCTAAGTGAAATACCTTTCATTTAAAGTATTGTTTGTAAATCCTGAACCTGTGGTTCTTAAAATAAACTAAGAAAATATATTTTTCTATATAAAAACCTATTGGCCTGGAATTGTCTTTGCATGTGCGTTCCTCATTTATTGATTGTGTGTGTACAACAAATCTTTAACACTACCCTTTGATAAGCCTACTGCTCGACCACACTACCACAAAATAGAGCATTAGAATTATCTCTTTTTGCCACTGTCTTACCTCTAAGGGGAACCCTTGGACTCTGTGCACACTATTTCTTACTTTGAAATAGTATATACAGAGCCAACTTCCTACATTGGTGGCAACGGTGGGATACAAGACTTTGCATTTGCTGGACTACTCATCCAATACCTGATCACACAACTAAATTCCAAAAATTGTCATTAGAAACAGATTTTTGAAATTTGAGCTATTTTTCTAAATTTCTAAAAGTCCTGCTAGGGCCTTGGTTAAGTCCCTGTTGGCATTTCTTTTAGAGTTTAAAAGTTTTGTAAAAGTGTGGATTAAGTTCTAGAAATAGTTTAGATTCTTGAAAAGTATCCCAACTTTTAGAGAAATAATGTCTAGCACAGGTGAGGTGGTGGTGGAACTCAACGTCACCCCTTACCTGCATCTAAAGATGTCAGAGTTAAGTTCTCTCTGTATGCTAAAAAGGATAAAAACTGGGTCCAACCCTACCAAAGTACAGCTCCAGAAGCTTTTTGCAGAGTTCAAAAGGGACCACCCCTCTGACGATAATCCTTCAGATGGGGAAATTAGTGAACAGGAGGATGACTTCCCCCCTCCTGTCCTAAATAGGGAGAACAGGGTCCCTCAAACCCTGACTCCTCAAATCCTAGTCAGAGAAACTGGTTCTTCCATGGGGGAGTTCAGTACCTCTGAAAACATTGAGAACAGCCTCAATGAAGATGACCTCCTTTTAGCCACGATGGCCAAAAGACTGGCTTTGGAGAAACAGCTCCTAGCCATAAAAAGGGAAAGAAAAGAGATGGGGTTAGCTCCCATCAATGGTGGCAGCAACATAAATAGGGTCAGAGAGAATACTGACATCCTAAAAATCCCGAAAGGGATTGTAACCAAATATGAAGATGGTGATGACATCACCTAGTGGTTCACAGCTTTTGAGAGGGCTTGTGCAACCAGAAAAGTAAACAGATCTCACTGGGGAGCTCTCCTTTGGGAAATGTTCACTGGAAAGTGTAGGGATAGACTCCTGACACTCTCTGGTAAAGATGCAGAATCCTATGACCTAATGAAGGCTACCCTGATTGAGGGCTTTGGATTCTCCACTGAGGAGTACAGGATTAGGTTCAGGGGGGCTCAAAAATCCTCGAGCCAGACCTGGGTTGATTTTGTAGACTACTCAGTGAAAACACTGGATGGTTGGGTAACTGGAAATGAAGCGCATGACTATGTTGGGCTTTACAATTTGTTTATGAAAGAACACATTTTAAGTAACTGCTTCAATGAAAAGTTGCATCAGTATCTGGTAGACCTAGGTCCAATTTCTCCCCAAGAATTGGGAAAGAAGGCAGACCATTGAGTCAAGACTAGGGTAACCAAAACTTCCACTGGGGGTGATCAAAAGAAAGGGGTTACAAAGCCTCCCCAGGAGAAAGTGGGTGACCTTAGAAACAAAGAAAAAGAGTCCTCTGTAGGCCCCCAAAAAGCAGACCAGGTGGGTGGGCCCCAAGACAACCCAAAACAAAGGTGGGTACCAGGGTAAGAACAGGGATGCCACTAAGGCATGGTGCCAAAACTGTAGACAGGGCACCACACCAAGGACACTTCTTGTCCCAAAAACAAACCCCCTAGCAAAGTCCCAGGGGTGACCAGTGTAGCCATTGGGGATGACTCCTCAGATGAGGAGGTCTTCATAGCCTTCAACTGGAAAAAGGGACCAACAGGTGAGTTGGAGATTCCAGAGGGAAGTAGACACTTCCACCACCTACTGGTGAATGGAATCCCGGCCACTGCCCTGAGAGACACTTGTGCCAGTCACACTATTGTGCATGACAGGCTGGTGTTCTCAAACCAGTACATCCCAGGTGAGACTGCCAGAGTAAGAGTTAGCCCAGACAGGGTCACTGAAAGGGATGTGGCTTTTGTGCCCATAGAAGTGGGTGGGACTTTTAGCTAGAGAACGGTGGTAGTCAGTACAAACTTCCCCCTTGATTGTCTCCTTGGAAATGACTATCCAGAGGTTAGTCAGAGCCCAAGAGAGGAACTGGTCCAGTGCCAGTCCTCTCCCAAGGATTCTGGAGGTCCTGCCCCTGCAGTAACTGCAAGCAGGCCCCAGAAGAAAAAGAAAAGGAAACAGTGTAGGAAAGGTGGACAGCCTTTAGCCAAGGTTCCAGCAAGCCAAGGAGATTCTGCTCCAGTAGGGAAGAACTCCAAAAATGGCACTGGTAAGGTCCAACCTGACCCACAAGAAGTCCTGGCTAATCAGGCAACTGTTAAACTTGAGTGGGTGGCTCCTCAGTTAACAGAAGAAAGACTGGAAGAAGGGTGTTTCCTACAAGATGTAGTAACCCTCCACTCTTACACAGCAGACAGGCACCCTGAACCCAAAGAAGCCTGTAACTTAGCCTCTTCCCTTGCAGGTGAAGAGCTAAAGGTGTGGTTCTGGGCACTGACAGCTGTCAGTGGCCTCTGCTGGGTGTTAGCCTTTATGGCTGCACTATCCTTGGCATGGTGGTCTGACCCCATGCCAAATAGCAAGTTAGGCCCCCTGACCCTGTTGGTCATGGTGGGGTTACTCCAGCTCTGGGTAACCTCTTTGGGTAACCTAGGGGTGACCCTGGCTAAGATAAGATTAGCAGAGGTGGATACCTCTAACCCCAAAATAGAGAGAATGGGTGAAGACATTAAAAGCACAGACAAGAGGCAATTCAGACTAGGTCCTATCTCTGTGGAAGTGGGTCAGTTCCCCAGAGGGAATGACCTGAACAGGAGGATGTAAGGCAGAGTAGGCCCTGCAACAAACCAGCCTATTTCCTCTACTCTTCCTCGCCTGACAGACTAGGAAGACTCTCCCAGCTTTGGCTGAGTCTCCTGGCCTGTGGGATGGGTGGGGGGGGGGGCTTGTGTAAGGAAATGGCTCCCTGTTGCAGTTACCCCCCACTTTTTGCCTGATACTGATGCTGACTTGACTGAGAAGTGTGCTGGGACCCTGCTAACCAGGCCCCATCACCAGTGCTCTTTCACCTAAAATGTACCATTGTTTCCACAATTGGCACACCCCTGGCACACAGATAAGTCCCTTGTAAAAGGTACCAGTGGTACCAAGGGCCCTGTGACCAGGGAAGGTCCCTAAGGGCTGCAGCATATGTTGTGCCACCCTAAGGGACCCCTCACCTAACACATGCACACTGCCATTGCAGATTGTGTCTGTTGGTGGGGAGAAAAAGGCAAAGTCGACATGGCATCCCCCTCAGGATGCCATGCACACAAAATACTGCCTGTGGCATAGGTAAGTCACCCCTCTAGCAGGCCTTACAGCCCTAAGGCAGGGTGCACTATACCACAGGTGAGGGCATAGCTGCATGAGCAATATGCCCCTACAGTGTCTAAGCCAAACCTTAGACATTGTAAGTACAATTGTGGCCATATTAAGTATATAGTTTGGGAGTTTGTCAAAAACGAACTCCACAGCTCCATAATGGCTACACTGAATACTGGGAAGTTTGGTATCAAACTTCTCAGAATAATAAACCCACACTGATGCCAGTGTTGGATGTATTAAAAAATGCACACAGAGGGCATCTTAGAGATGCCCCCTGTATTTTACCCAATTGTTCAGTGCAGGACTGACTGGTCTTTGCCAGCCTGCTGCTGAGAGACGAGTTTCTGACCCCATGTGGTGAGGGCCTTTGTGCTCTCTGAGGACAGAAACAAAAGCCTACTCTGGGTGGAGATGCTTCACACCTCCCCCTGCAGGAACTGTAACACCTAGCAGTGAGCCTCAAAGGCTCAGGCTTTGTGTTACAATGCCCCAGGGCACTCCAGCTAGTGGAGATGCCCGCCCCCTGGACACAGCCCCCACTTTTGGTGACAAGTCCAGGGGAGATAATGAGAAAAACAAGGAGGAGTCACCCACCAGTCAGGACAGCCCCTAAGGTGTCCTGAGCTGAGGTGACCCCTGCCTTTAGAAATCCTCCATCTTGATTTTGGAGGATTCCCCCAATAGGAATAGGGATGTGTCCCCCTCCCCTCAGGGAGGAGGCACAAAGAGGGTGTGGCCACGCTCAAAGACAGTAGCCATTTGCTACTGCCCTCCCAGACCTAAACACACCCCTAAATTCAGTATTTAGGGGCTCCCCAGAACCTAGCAAACTAGATTCCTGCAACCTGAAGAAGAAGAAGGACTGCTGACCTGAAGCCCTGCAGTGAAGCTGGAGACGACAACTGATTTTGCCCCAGCCCCACCGGCCTGTCTCCCTACTTCGAAGAAAACTGCAACAGCGACACATCCAACAGGGTCCAGCGACCTCTGAAGCCTCAGAGGACCACCCTGCATCTAAAGGACAAAGAAGCTCCCGAGAACAGCGGCCCTGTTCAAGAAACTGCAACTCTTTGCAACAAAGAAGCAACTTTTAAAGACCACACATTTCCCACCGGAAGCGTGAGACTTTCCACTCTGCACCCGACGCCCCCGGCTCGACTTGCGGAAAACTAACTCTACAGGGAGGACTCCCCGGCGACTGCGAGCCTGTGAGTAGCCAGAGTTGACACCCCTGAGCCCCCACAGCGACGCCTGCAGAGGAAATCCAGAGGCTCCCCCTGACCGCGACTGCCTGCTTCAAGGAACCCGACGCCTGGAAACCACACTGCACCTGCAGCCCCCAGGACCTGAAGGAACTGAACTCCAGTGCAGGAGCGACCCCCATGCGACCCTCTGCCTAGCCCAGGCAGTGGCTACCCTGAGGAGCCCCCACTGTGCCTGCCTGCATCGTTGAAGAGACCCCCTGGTCTCCCCATTGATTTCTATTGAAAGCCCGATGCCTGTTTGCACTCTGCACCCGGCCGCCCATGTGCCGCTGAGGGTGTATTTTCTGTGCCTGCTTGTGTCCCCCTCGGTGCCCTATAAAACCCCCCTGGTCTGCCCTCCGAAGTCACGGGTACTTACCAGCTGGCAGACTGGAACCGGGGCACCCCTATTTCCATTGAAGCCTATGTGTTTTGGGCACTACTTTGACCTCTGCACCTGACCGGCCCTGAGCTGCTGGTCTGGTAACTTTGGAGTTGCCTTGAACCCCCAACGGTGGGCTACCTTTGACCCAACTTTTAACCCTGTAGGTGTTTTACTTACCTGTGAACTTAACATTTACTTACCTCCCCCAGGAACTGTTGATTTTTGCACTGTGTCCACTTTTAAAATAGCTTATTGCCATTTTTGCCCAAACTGTACATGCTATTGTGATAATTCAAAGTTCCTAAAGTACCTAAGTGAAATACCTTTCATTCAAAGTATTGTTTGTAAATCTTGAACCTGTGGTTCTTAAAATAAACTAAGAAAATATATTTTTCTATATAGAAACCTATTGGCCTGGAAATGTCTTTGAGTGTGTGTTCCTCATTTATTGCTTGTGTGTGTACAACAAATGCTTAACACTACCCTGTGATAAGCCTACTGCTCGACCACACTACCACAAAATAGAGCATTAGAATTATCTCTTTTTGCCACTATCTTACCTCTAAGGGGAACCCTTGGACTCTGTGCACACTATTTCTTACTTTGAAATAGTATATACAGAGCCAACTTCCTACAAAAACCAAGTACAGTAACGTAAATTATGGACACCTATAGTCCACCGGCAACACTTAACCAAGGTATCTCATCATTCAACCCCAGAATATGCGTGCCTAATTTGAACACCCATCGTTGCTCAACTTGTAGAAGTGTTTTAGATGGTGACTGTACAACTTCCAAGACTATACACCAGATAGTGCTTCTGCAGGTGCTGCCTGCTTCTGCGTGGGCTCTCTGTGTTGCTGAGTGCCCCCTCTGTCTCCTCCTCCAAGGGGCGACCTCCTGGTCCTTCCTGGGCCCGGGCAGCACCCATTTTCTTCAACTGCGACCTTTGCAGCTAGCAAGGCTTGTTTGCAGTCTTTCTGCGTGGAAACAACTCTGCATCCTCCAGCACGCCGTGGGGCATCTTCTGTGCTGTTCTGTTCTGTTGTTGCCAAATCTTCAGCTTCTTCAACCCAGAGGCAGCCATTTTGCACCTTCATGGGCTCCTGCCCCCCCTGGACACTTGTGTGACTCTTGGACTTGGTCCCTTTCCTTTGCAGGTCCTCAGGTCCGGGAATCCATCTTCAGTGCTTTGCAGTCAGTTGTTGTCTTTGCAGAATCTCCTATCACGACTTTAGTGTGTTTCTGGGGAAGTAGGGTAACTTTACTACTACTTTTCAGGGTCTTGGGGTGGGGTATTGTAGTAGGCTGGCCTGGCTTGTAGTGGGTACCAAAGGTACTTACACCTTGTGCCAGGTCTAGTTATCCCTTATTAGTAGAATAGAGGTGTTTCTAGCAGCTTAGGCTGATAGAAGGTAGCTATGGCAAAGCAGCTTAGGCTGAACTAGGAGACATGCAAAGCTCCTAATATACCACTTATATCATATGCACAATATCATAAGAAAACACAATACACAGAGTTACTCAAAATAAAGGTACTTTATTTTTATGACAATATGCCAAAAGTATCTCAGTGAGTACCCTCAGTAAGAAGGTAAGTACTATACACAAGTTATATGTACACAAACCAAAATCAGGTAAGTAAGAGTCAGAAAAGTAATGCAAACAGTGTAGAATTACAATAGGTTGCAATAGGCAAGCATAGGTATGGGGCAACACAAACCATATACTCCAAAAGTGGAATGCGAATCACGATTGGACCCCAGACCTATGTGAGCTTGTAGAGGGTCGCTGGGACTGTAAGAAAACAGTCAGGGTGCCCAAGATACCCCACCCCAAGACCCTGAAAAGTAGGAGTAAAGTGCACCTACTACCCCAAAAGAGCACAATAGTCGTGATAGGGGGATTCTGCAAGAACAACAAACACCAGCAGTGCACTGACAACGGATTTCCAGACCTGAGGACCTGCAAGGCAAGGGGACCAAGTCCAATAGTCGCGACAGTGTCCAGGGGGGTTGCAGGAGCCCAGGAAACCCAGGATGAAGGTGCAAGGAAGCTGCCTCCGGATGGAAGAAGCTTGGATTTCTGCAGGAATGAAGGACTAGGAACTTCTCCTTTGAAAGACAGATGTCCCACGTCGCGATGAAGCTTGCAGAGGTGTTCCCACGCAGAAATATCGCAAACAAGCCTTGCTAGCTGCAAGGGTCGCAGTAGAGGTTTTTGGGTGCTGCTGAGGACCAGGAAGGACCAGGATGTCGCCTTTTGGAGGAGGAGACAGAGGGGGTGCTCAGCAACTCAGAGAGCCCTAACAGAAGCAGGCAGCACCCGCAGAAGTACCCCAACAGGCACTTCGAAGAAGAGTGAACCGGAGTCCACACAAAGTTACAAAAGAGGGTCCCACGACGTCGGAGGCCAACTCAGAGGGTTGTGCACTGCAGGACGGAGTGCTGGGGACCCAGGCTAGGCTCTGCCCAAAGGAAATCCTGGAAGAGTGCACAGGAGCCGGAGCAGCTGCAAATTACGCGGTACACAGCTTTGCAGTCTAGCGTGGGGAGGCAAGGACTTACCTCCACCAAACTTGGACTGAAAAGTCACTGGACTGTGGGAGTCACTTAGACAGAGTTGCTGTGTTCCAGGGACCACACTCATCAGGATGAGAGGGGACCCAGAGGACCAGTGATGCAATCTTTTGGTGCCTGCGTTAGCAGGGGGAAGATTCAGTCGACCCACAGGAGATATCTTCAGAGCTTCTGGTGCAGGGTGAAGGCAGGCTACCCCCAGAGCATGCACCACCTGGAAACAGTAGAGAAAGCCGGCAGGATTAGGCGCTACAATGTTGCTGGTAGTCGTCTTGCTACTTTGTTGCGGTTTTGCAGGCGTCCTGGAGCAGTCAGCGGTCGATCCTTGGTAGAAGGTGAAGAGGGAGATGCAGAGGAACTCTGGTGAGCTCTTGCATTTGTTATCTGAAGAATTCCCCAAAGCAGAGACCCTAAATAGCCAGAAAAGGAGGTTTGGCTACCAAGAGAGGTAAGAGCCTATCAGAAGGAGCCTCTGACGTCACCTGCTGGCACTGGCCACTCAGAGCAGTCCAGTGTGCCCCCAACACCTCTGTTTCCAAGATGGCAGAGGTCTGGGACACACTGGATGAGCTCTGGGCACCTCCCCTGGAGGTACTGGTCAGGGGAGTGGTCACTCCCCTTTCCTTTGTCCAGTTTCGCACCAGAGCAGGGCTGGGGGATCCCTGAACCAGTGCAGACTGGCTTATGCAGAGATGGGCACCATCTGTGCCCATCAAAGCATTTCCAGAGGCTGGGGGAGGCTACTCCTCTCCAGCCTGTCACACCTATTTCCAAAGGCTGAGGGTGTAACACCCTCTCTCAGAGGAAATCCTTTGTTCTGCCTTCCTGGGCCAGGGCTGCCTGGATCCTAGGAGGGCAGAAACCTGTCTGAGGGGTTGGCAGCAGCAGCAGCTGCAGTGGAGACCCCGGAAAGGCAGTTTGGCAGTACCCGGGTTCTGTGCTAGAGACCCGGGGGATCATGGAATTGTCCCCCCAATACCAGAATGGTATTGGGGTGACAATTCCATGATCTTAGACATGTTACATGGCCATGTTCGGAGTTACCATTGTGACGCTATACATAGGTAGTGACCTATGTATAGCGCACGCGTGTAATGGTGTCACCGCACTCACAAAGTCCAGGGAATTTGCCCTGAACGATGTGGGGGCACCTTGGCTAGTGCCAGGGTGCCCACAAACTAAGTGACTTTGCACCCAACCTTCACCAGGTGAAGGTTAGACATATAGGTGACTTATAAGTTACTTATGTGCAGTGGTAAATGGCTGTGAAATAACGTGGATGTTATTTCACGCAGACTGCAGTGGCAGGCCTGTGTAAGAATTGTCAGAGCTCCCTATGGGTGGCAAAAGAAATGCTGCAGCCCATCGGGATCTCTTGGAACCCCAATACCCTGGGTACCTCAGTACCATATACAAAGGAATTATATGGGTGTACCAGTGTGCCAATGTGAATTGGTAAATTTAGTCACCAGCCTGCAGTGACATTTGGAAAGCAGAGAGAGCATAACCACTGAGGTTCTGGTTAGCAGAGCCTCAGTGAGACAGTTAGGCACCACACAGGGAACACATACAGGGCACATACTATGAGCACTGGGGTCCTGCCTGGCAGGGTCCCAGTGACACAAGGACTAAAACAACATACATACAGTGAAATATGGGGGTAATATGCCAGGCAAGATGGTACTTTCCTACAGGTATCTTGGACACCGTTAGTGTTTTCTTACACTCCCAGCGACCCTCTACACACTACACTAGGCCTGGGGTCCCTAAGTGGCTCTCATTCCACTTTCTTAGTATATGGTTTGCGTTGCCCCTAGGCCTATTGCATCCTATTGTATTCTACAGTGTTTGCACTACTTTTCTAACTGTTTTCTTACCTGATTTTGGTTTGTGTGTATATTTTGTGTATTTTACTTACCTCCTAAGGGAGTATATGCTAAGAGATATTTTTGGCACATTGTCACTAAAATAAAGTACCTTTATTTTTAGTAACTTTGAGTATTGTGATTCTTGTGATACAGTGCTATATGATATAAGTGGTATAGTAGGAGTTTTGCATGTCTCCTAGTTAAGCCTAAACTGCTCTGCTATAGTTACCTCTAACAGCCTAAGCTGCTAGAACACTACTAATCTACTAATAAGGGATAACTGGACCTGGCACAAGGTGTAAGTACCATCAGGTACCCACTATAAGCCAGGCCATCCTCCTACATACTCACCCTGCGAGCCAGGCCTCAGTTTATAGCCACCACTCACCCAGCGAGCCTGGCCTCTGTTTATAGCTGCCACTCACCCAGCGAGACAGATCTCAGTTTATAGCCACCAGCCACTCTGCGAACCAGGCCTCACTTTATAGCCACCACTCACCCTGGGGGCCACGCCTCAGTTTATACTCACCACTTATCCTGCAAGCCAGGCCTTAGTTTATAGCCACCATTCGCCCTGCGAGCCAGGCCTCTGTTTACAGCCACCACTCACCGTGAGAGCGAGCCCTCAGTTTATCGCTACCACTCACCCGGTGGGGCAGGCCTCAGTTTATAGCCACCACTCACTCTGCGAGACAGGTCTCACTTTATAGCCACCATTCACCCAGCGAGCCAAGCCTTAGTGTATAGTAACCACTCATCCTGCAATCCAGATCTCAGTTACTTTATAGCCACCACCCACCCTGCGAGCCAGGCCTCACTTTATAACCACCACTCACCCCGAGAGCCAGGCCTCAGTTTGTAGCCAACACTCTCCATGCGAGCGAAGTCTCAGTTTAAAGTACCTCTCACTCTGTAAGCAGGCCTAAATTTATAGCCACCACTCGACCGGGGAGCCAGGGCTCAGTTTATTGCCACTGCTCACCCAGCGAGACAGATCTCAGTTTATAGCCACCACTCACCACGAGAGCCAGGCCTCAGTTTATAGCCACCAGCCACCCTGAGAGCCAGGCCTCAGTTTATAGCCACCACTCACCCTGCGAGCCAGGCCTCAGTTTAGCCACCACTCACCCTGCGAGCCAGGCCTCAGTTTATAACCACCACTCACCCTGAGAGCCAGGCCTCAGTTTATAGCCACCAGTCACCCTACGAGCTAGGCCTCAGTTTATAGCCAGCACTCACTCGGCTAGCCAGGCCTCAGTTTAGCCACCACTCACCCTGAGAGCCAGGCCTCAGTTTACAGCCACCACTCACCCTGAGAGCCAGGCCTCAGTTTATAGCCACCAGTCACCCTACGAGCTAGGCCTCAGTTTATAGCCAGCACTCACTCGGCTAGCCAGGCCTCAGTTTAGCCACCACTCACCCTGAGAGCCAGGCCTCAGTTTAGCCACCACTCACCCTGCGAGCCAGGCCTCAGTTTATAGCCACCACTCACCCTGAGAGCCAGGCCTCAGTTTACAGCCACCACTCACCCTGCGAGCCAGGCCTCATTTTATAGCCACCACTCACCCAGAGAGCCAGGCCTCAGTTTATAGCCACCAGCCACCCTGAGAGCCAGGCCTCAGTTTATAGCCACCACTCACCCTGCGAGCCAGGCCTCAGTTTAGCCACCACTCACCCTGCGAGCCAGGCCTCAGTTTATAGCCACCACTCACCCTGAGAGCCAGGCCTCAGTTTACAGCCACCACTCACCCTGCGAGCCAGGCCTCAGTTTACAGCCACCACTCACCCAGAGAGCCAGGCCTCAGTTTACAGCCACCACTCACCCTGCGAGCCAGGCCTCAGTTTAGCCACCACTCACCCTGCGAGCCAGGCCTCAGTTTATAGCCACCACTCACCCTGAGAGCCAGGCCTCAGTTTATAGCCACCACTCACCCTGCGAGCCAGGCCTCAGTTTATAGCCACCAGTCACCCTGCGAGCCAGGCCTCAGTTTATAGCCACCACTCACCCTGAGAGCCAGGCCTCAGTTTATAGCCACCACTCACCCTGCGAGCCAGGCCTCAGTTTAGCCACCACTCACCCTGAGAGCCAGGCCTCAGTTTACAGCCACCACTCACCCAGAGAGCCGGGACCCCCTTTCCCCCAGTCGCCCACCGCTCCCTCGATCCTCAGACCCTGCTGGGCGAGGACTCTCCGAAGGATGAGAGTGGGGAGCGCCGCGTGCCCTTGTTCAGGCATGAATAATGGAGGAAGGAGACACGGAGACGTGTGCACTTTATGTAAACTGCCTCACCGAGACAGCACATTACTGTCGCATGAAATAGCTGCTCATTAACATTTCTGATAAATATTTTAGCCTCGGAAATGGCACCCGCTCAGGATGTCAGCGGCGAGTGAGTAGTTTGGGGGTGGGAGGGGCGGCGAGGGAGGCTGTCGGTGGCTGAAAAATGATATCGCTAAAATCATCCCTCGTGTCTATTATGTGGGCAGGTTATAGAAACGAATGCCTCCCCTCTCTGTCCTTTCCTGTCCACAGAGACGGGGATATTTAAAAATGGCGGAATCACTCGCACAGCAGGACACCAGCTAGGCAGGTTCTGCAAAAAGTGGGCGAATCTACGGGAGAAAGGCCCTTTGAAAGGGTACCCTGTATGGGACAGACCTACTGGCCGACAAACCTACCGACCTAGGGGAGTTTCACCCTATTCCATGGGTCAGTCCTCTCAGGAATAGCTCCAGAGACGTCACAGACTGCCCACCATATCTACCACGTGACCCAGGTCATGTGTAACGTCATCACATAGCCCTGGCTTTTTACCAAACATCACTTCATGGCCCAGGCTTATATTTTTTCGTACTCCTGGACAGACATAGGACTTACATTACCAGAATGTAGAGAGCTGCTGGCTGCAAAGCAAGAACTGGAAGGAGATGGCACATTTTGTTATGGGGAGCGTTGACAGGCGTGCAGTACACTTAGGGTGACCAGATTTTCACACCCAAAACCGGGACGGGCACAAACATAGAAATAGGACTAAGGTGGTCATTACAACCCTGGCGGACGGTGTTAAAGCGGCGGTAAAAAAATAGGAATTACGACCGTGGTGGAAACCGGCAACAAAGACAGCCACTTTAACACTCCGACCGCCACGGCAGTACAAACAAACAGCGCAGCGGTCACCGCCAACAGACAGGCGGAAGACAATGTACCGCCCACACTATTATGACAGGCCAATCCGCCACCTTTTCCGGGGCGGATTCACCGTGGATAAAACACGGCGAAAACAGGAATTTCGAAGGGAAAACGCTCACCTTTACACACTCCACGAGGAACGAGGACACCATGGAACTGGAACTCCAAATCCTACCTGCGATAGTCTTCCTGCTCCTCTACCAGGAGCACGAACGCCGGCGGCGAAGACCACGGTGAGTACTGCACCTACGACACAGGGGAGGGGGGGAGGCAAAAAACAGGGACACACACATGCAACACCCCCACCCTCATCCACTACAACACACACACTAATGCGTATCAATACATCACAGTTACACCCCCCAAAGCCCCTGGAAGAATGCAAAGACCAAAGAAAATGAGTGTAACCATCGGAATATATTACAAACAAGTAGGCAGAAATATATATATATATATATATATATATATATATATACATATATATATATATATATACACCATGTACAAAATATATACCAGGCATAGTAGTCCAGGTACTGCACAAAGAAAGTCCGTGGAACACTGGGACCACACGGTATGGGCGAGGCCCACACAAGATCCACGACCATGACGGAGAGAACACTGCAGGGGCATCAGACAGCACCTCAGGGGGAGGGAAAGGGGGGGCACCTCAGCCGCTTGAGTGCACGACACCAAATCCACGAGGGGGCCACATGCCCACTGTTCCATCCTGGGGAGTGCAAACGCACAGTCTCTCAAGTCTCTACAGTGGGTGGTTTGCCCACTGTTCAATCCTGGGGTGTGCAAAGCCACAGTCTCTCAAGTCTCACAAGTGGGTGGGTTGCCCACTGTTCAATCCTGGGGAGTGCAAAGCCACAGTCTCTCAAGTGGATAACAGTCTCCACTGGTTCTGGAGGGGGACTGGTGCCCAGAGTGCTTCATCCTGTTTAGGACAGAGGTAGTGGATGGATGTCTCCACTGGTTCTGGAGGGGGACTGGTGCCCAGAGTGCATCACTCACCCCGTGACGGACCCAGTTGCATCAGTGCCCCTGCCGCTCATGGGCTAGCGGTGCTTGAGTTGGCGGTGCCCTGTTCAGCGGTGCTTGAGTTGGCGGTGCCCTGTTCAGCGGTGCTTGAGTTGGCGGTGCCCTGTTCAGCGGGGCTTGAGTTGGCGGTGCCCTGTTCAGCGGTGCTTGAGTTGGCGGTGCCCTGTTCAGCGGGGCTTGAGTTGGCGGTGCCCTGTTCAGCGGGGCTTGAGTTGGCGGTGCCCTGTTCAGCGGGGCTTGAGTTGGCGGTGCCCTGTTCAGCGGTGCTTGAGGCGGCGGTGCCCTGTTCAGCGGTGCTTGAGTTGGCGGTGCCCTGTTCAGCGGGGCTTGAGGCGGCGGTGCCCTGTTCAGCGGTGCTTGAGTTGGCGGTGCCCTGTTCAGCGGGGCTTGAGTTGGCTGTGCCCTGTTCAGCGGGGCTTGTGCTGGCGGTCCTTCATGGCCCAGCGGGCTTTTTGCTGGCGGTCCTTCATGGCCCAGCGGGGCTTTTGCTGGCGGTCCTTCATGGCCCAGCGGGGCTTTTGCTGGCGGTCCTTCATGGCCCAGCAGGGCTGGTGCTGGCGGTCCCTCATGGCCCAGCGGGGCTTTTGCTGGCGGTCTTTCATGGCCCAGCGGGGCTGGTGCTGGCGGTCCTTCATGGCCCAGCGGGGCTTTTGCTGGCGGTCCTTCATGGCCCAGCGGGGCTTTTGCTGACAGTCCTTCATGGCCCAGCGGGGCTTGTGCTGGCAGTGGCCTCCTGGGCAGCTGTGCTGGGGCTGGCGGTGGCCTCCTGGGCAGCTGGGCTGGGGCTGGCGGTGGCCTCCTGGGCAGCTGTGCTGGGGCTGGCGGTGGCCTCCTGGGCAGCTGTGTTAGGGCTGGCGGTGGCCTCCTGGGCAGCTGTGCTGGGGCTGACGGTGGCCTACTGGCCAGCTGGGCTGGGGCTGGCGGTGGCCTCCTGGGCAGCTGGGCTGGGGCTGGCGGTGGCCTCCTGGGCAGCTGTGCTGGGGCTTGCGGTGGCCTCCTGGGCAGCTGTGCTGGGGCTTGCGGTGGCCTCCTGGGCAGCTGTGCTGGGGCTGGCGGTGGCCTCCTGGCCAGCTGGGCTGGGGCTGGCAGTGGCCTCCTGGGCAGTGGGGATGATGGCGGTCTTCTCCGCCGTGCAGCTCTTCCCAGGCTTGCCGGGTTTCTTGTGGCCCTTCCCCACCTTGGAAGGTGTCACAGCTGACTCCACACTTCGAACGGGACCCCTGGGAGCGGCTTTGGTGGCTGGAGTCTTCCCCCTCTCCCGCTGGGCACTGGCCAACTTCTGATGCTTCACAGGTGGGGGACTGTCTGTGCTGTGGCTCCGTGCCACACTGGCTGTCCTGGTGGCCGGTGCACTCCACATACCGGTGACTACAGACACCACTGATCCCGGAGATGTCTTGGCTGAGGTGCTACTTCGGGACCTATGAGATGGACGGGGTGGGGGAGGTGTGGGAAAAAGGTCAAGGGTGGACAGGAAAAGTTTTTTGGACACACTGGGACGGGTAGCTGGAGGGGGTTTGGGAGTGGAGGAAGAGGTGGTGGTTGTAGGAGGTATACGTTTGGTGACTTTGGGTGAAGGTGCATGCGCTGGAGGCTGTCGTGAGGTGGATGGCTGTTGGGTGGTTGTGTGCCTGCGTTTGTGTATCTTGGGAGGGGGCGTCACAGATACACTGGGAGAGGACACAGGGGACGTGTGAACGGTAGTGGGGGTGGTGACTGAACGTGAGCGGGGTGTGCTGGTGGGTGTGCTGGTGAGGGACGTAGTGGCAGTAGAGGTAGTGCATGCAGGTGTGAGTGTAGACGAGACTGGGAGGGAGGAGGGAGATGACGAGGAGGGGGACACAGTGGAGCTAGTGGATGTTGGTGTGTCTGCATGTGTGTGTTGCTTGCGTGAGTGCCTGTGGGATGTGTGGTGCTTATGTTTGCCTGAGCTTCCCTTGTGTGTTGAGGAGTGTGCAGGCTGGTCTGATGGTGTGCTTGGGATAGGCAGAGGTACAGGGGATTGGGTCTGGGTGGAGAAAGTTGGAGGGGGGGAGGCTAGAGATGGGGACAATGGCTGCCATCAGTGCTGAGGCCAGAGTTTGAAAAGCTCGGTGAAGGGCCGCCTGACCAGAATGAATGCCCTCCAGGAATGCATTTGTTTGTTGCAACTGCCTTTCTACACCCTGGATGGCATTCAAAATGGTAGACTGCCCAACAGTGAGGGACCTGAGGAGGTCAATGGCCTCCTCACTGAGGTCAGCAGGGGTGACTGGGGCAGGGCCTGAGGTGCCTGGGGCGAAGGTGATGCCCACCCTCCGGGGTGAGCGGGCACGGGGCGAAGGCTGAGGGGCTGCTGGGAGGGCGGTGCTGGTAGGGGGGGGTGGCGGCTGTACCTGTAGATGCGGGGGCACAGATGTTGCCGCCACTACAAGGGAGCTCCCATCAGAGGACGAGTCCATGTCGCTGGTGTCAGCTCCTGTCCCCGCCGTGGAGCTCCCCTCGCCCTTCGTCCCACTGGTGAATTCCGAGTCCGTAGTCTCACCCTCCAGGGCCATGTGGGATGCAGCTCCCTCCTGCTCCGGTGCCACTGCTCCTCCGCCTGATGATGCTAATGCACACAAGAACGGTGAGACCACAAAAAGGGGGGGGGCAACAGAAGAAAGACATGTTGAGTGCATGGATTACCGCTACCGTTGGCGGACACGACAGACACAGAAGCCCCCTGCACTATGCCACGCTCTTGGGCTCCACTGTTCAATTCCTGGGAAATGGCCTACAAGGCTATGGACGACATCTGCACTCATAGATGGCACAGGGGCATGAATAGCTGTACTTGGCACTCTACAGAGGTGGGCTGGGGTGCCACGTGGCCTGCCTTGCGGAGGGGCCTTGCCTACGGAACTCGCCCTGGCCTAGGGAAACCCACAGCCCTCCTCCCCCACCCAGACAACTCCACTGCATGCAAAGTCAGCAGAATGAGAGTGTACTCACCCCCTTGTGTCTGCTGTGATGCCCTCAAGCGCCCATCCAACTCCGGGTAGGCCACCGCCAGGATCCTGAACATCAGGGGGGTCATGGTGCGACAGGCACCCCTCCCACGTTGGGAGGCCATCCCCAGCTGAGCCTCCGCCGTCTTCTTGCTCCAGCAGCGAATGTCCTCCCATCTTTTACGGCAGTGGGTGCTCCGTCTGTGGTAGACCCCCAGGGTCTGGACGTCCTTGGCGATGGCACGCCAAATATCTTTCTTCTGGTGGGCGCTGACCTACATGAAATGTACAGGGGAAGAAGAGAAGTCATTACCAACTCCACCATCAAAGTGATAGGCCCCCATATCCCTACCGTTGCCATGTGGCACATGCATTCACCGTCTTTCATGCATGCAGCACTCTGCCCCCTTCCTTCTTACATCCAGCCCTCTCCACACAGGCATAGCCCATACAACATGCTCCCTGTGTACTTACCTGTTTGTCTGGAGGACCGTAGAGTAGCGTGTACTGGGGGAGGACCCCATCCACGAGCTTCTCCAACTCCTCCGATGTGAAGGCAGGGGCCCTTTCCCCAGACGCACGAGCCATTGTCTCTTCCAGACCGAGGTCACAGCAGCACTTGCAGTGTAGGTCCTCTCCTGTCGAAGATCAGGTATCGAGTGATTGAACAGATAGAAAATGGCGGTCACGTCTGCGGCGGTGCGTACCGTCACCGCCGGCGTACATCGTCATTGGCTCCAGGACCCATAGGGCCCAATGTTAACCAATGCAGCATTGCGCCGCGGTCTTCGACCGCCTACCGCGACGGTGTACAACGCCAGCGCAGTTACCTCACATCCCATTGTCCCACTTTAGAGGTCAGGCAGCCGCCATTTCAGGGGCCCACATGGCTTCATTTTCAACTGCGTCACACATACCTAGGCCTAGACTCAACACACATACAGGCCACCTTTTGTGTATGATTGGTGTTCTGGGTAAACTGTGGGTACGTACCTCTGAGTTGTTTGACTCTGTGCTCGCTGTTGTCCTTCATAGGCACCGTCCGCTGGGACATGTGAGGAGATGGCGGCATCCTCCGGTGTACCGACCGTTGGTGGACCTGTCGACAATGGAGGAGCAACATTTGATAATCACCTACAGGCTTAACCGTGCCACAATCCAGGAACTGTGTACCCAGTTGGAGCCAGACCTGATGTCAGCAATCCGCCATCCCACAGGAATCCCCCCTCAAGTGCAGGTGCTGTCAGTGCTCCATTTCCTTGCAAGTGGGTCATTTCAAACAACTGCGGCCATGGCATCAGGGATGTCCCAGCCTATGTTTTCCAACGTATTGTCCAGAGTGTTGTCTGCCCTTCTGAAACACATGCGGAGCTACATCGTTTTCCCTCAGGTGGAGGATTTGCCTGCAGTGAAAGGTGATTTCTATGCCCAGGGACATATCCCCAACATCATAGGTGCCATTGATGGGACCCATGTGGCTTTGGTCCCCCCCCACAGGAGTGAACAGGTGTACAGAAACCGGAAGAGTTATCATTCTATGAATGTACAGATGGTATGTTTGGCAGACCAGTACATCTCCCATGTGAATGCCATGTTCCCTGGCTCAGTGCATGACGCCTACATCCTGCGGAATAGCAGCATCCCTTATGTGATGGGTCAACTCCAGAGGCACTGTGTGTGGCTATTAGGTGAGCACCTGGAAGCAAGTCAGTGGGAATGGTTGTCTGGGTCTGGGGTTATCCCTTCAGGTTAGTGTGTGTCTAACAGGTGCCCCTCGCCATTTGCAGGTGACTCTGGTTACCCCAACCTGTCATGGCTACTGACCCCAGTGAGGAATCCCAGAACAAGGGCAGAGGAACGCTACAATGAGGCCCATGGGCGAACTAGGAGGGTGATCGAGCGGACCTTCGGCCTCCTGAAGGCCAGGTTCAGGTGCCTCCATATGACAGGGGGATCCCTATTCTACTCACCAAAGGTGTGCCAGATCATCGTGGCCTGCTGTATGCTTCACAACTTGGCTTTGCGACGCCAGGTGCCTTTTCTACAGGAGGATGGTCCAGATGGCGGTGTTGTTGCAGCTGTGGAGCCTGTGGACAGTGATGAGGAGGAAGCAGAGGAAGAAGACATGCACAACAGGGACTCAGTGATCCTGCAATATTTCCAGTGAGACACAGGTAGGAATACAAACCTGTCTACTACATGTACTTTGACACTACTACCTCTCTCCTGTCTGTCGTTTTCACCCAGTGTATGGTCACTGAGTTGTCACTTTCCCTTACGATTTCACAGATGTGGGTCCCACTGTGTGACATCTGCTTAGATTCCTCATGGACTAGAGATGTGTGACATAGGTATGTTGACATTACTACTTAAAAAACATTTTGTCACTGTAATTGCTAATACACTATTTCGAAATCACAGACAGACTCCAGATAATTTTGTGCTTTAGGTGTGTTTATTGAAGTGCTCAATATTTGAGGGGGGTTGTAAAATGGTGAGGGGTGATGGCGGAGGAGTGTCCATGGCAGAGTCCAGTCTATCAGTCTCACAGGTGCATTGCCCATATGGGCATAGGAAGTGGAGCTGGGGCAGTTTAATTATGGACAGGGTGACAAAGTGGGACAGTAGGATGACAATCAGGGTGGTCTCATTTCTTGGCGGGGGCCTTGGCATTGTGCTCTGTCTTTGTCCTGGATCTCAGGGACCATTTGCGGGGTGGTTCTCCCTCTGCAGGGGGTGGGGTGCTGGTGTGGTGGTCCTGTGGCGGGCGTCCAGCCCACTAGCGCCGGTGGAGGTGGTGGGCAGTTCATCGTCCATGCTAGTGTTAGGGGCCCCTTGTAGTGCCCCAGTGTCCCTCCTGGTGTTGAGTAGTTCCTTCAGCACCCCTACGATGGTGCCCAGGGTGGAGTTGATGTTTCTGAGTTCCTCCCTGAAGCCCATATACTGTTCCTCCTGCATGCGCTGGGTCTCCTGAAACTTGGCCAGTACCGTTGCCATCGTCTCCTGGGAGTGGTGGTAGGCTCCCATGATGGAGGAGAGGGCCTTGTGTAGAGTGGGTTCCCTAGGCCTGTCCGCCCCCTGTCGCACAGCAGCCCTCCCAGTTCCCTTGTGTTCCTGGGCCTCCGTCCCCTGGACCGTGTGCCCACTACCACTGACTCCAGGTCCCTGTTGTTGTTGGGGTGGTGGGTTATCCTGGGTTCCCTATAGTGGTGGACACACAGCTGATTGACGTGTCCTGGGGACGGAGGTATGGGCCCGCTGGGTGGGTGCTGTGCTGGTGTTTCCAGAGGGGGGAAGGTCTGTGGTGGCCTGTGCCTGTGTGAGGGGAACCAACTGTCCAGAGGTCCCCGATGGTCCGGGCTGGTCATCTAGATCCAGTTGGACAGAGGTGCTGTCATCACTGTGGGCCTCTTCTGTTGATGGTGTGGACATGTGTGGACCCTCCTGTCCGGTGACATTGGGTAGAGGTCCTGCAGGGGTATAAAAGGAAGTTTATTAAATCTGTGTGTGTAATGGTGTGCAATGGGTGGGTGACCGTGTACCCCAGTGCTAGCATTCCTGTGTGGGAGCTTGTGTGATGATGGTTTAGGGGGGTGTATGGGTATGTGCAGTGGGCATGCTTTGGTGATGGGTGTCCATGCTTTGTTGTTGTATGCAGGGCTTGGTGTTGGGATGGGTGGTTTGTGATGTTGGGACATATGTGAGGAGTTGGGGTGCTGGGGGTGAGGGTGGGGGTATGTGATAGCATGCAGGTTGGGTGGGGGATGTAATAGTAAAGCTTTGTCTTACCAGAGTCCATTCCTCCACCTACTCCTGCGGGGCCCTCAGGATGCAGAATCGCCAAGACCTGCTCCTCCCATGTTGTTAGTTGTGGGGGTGGAGGTGGGGGTCCGCCGCCAGTCCGCTGAACCACCAGGTGGTGTCTTGAGACCACGGAATGCACCTTCCCCCGTAGGTCGTTCCACCTCTTCCTGATGTCCTCCCGATTTCTTGGGTGTTGTCCCACTGCGTTGACTCTGTCCACTATTCTTCGCCATAGCTCCATCTTCCTAGCTATGTAGGTGTGCTGCACCTGTGATCCGGATAGCTGTGGCTCTACCCGGATGATTTTCTCCACCATGACCCTGAGCGCCTCCTCCGAGAACCTGGGGTGTCTTTGCCGTGCCATGGGGTGGTGTAGGTGATGTGTGGGGTGGAGTGTGTGGTGATATGTAGTGGTGTGTTGTGTGAGGTGCATGGAAGATGCTGTTGTTCTTGCTGGTGCTGTCTCTCTCTGGCCTTCTTTCAGAATGTTTGGTAGTAGGGGTTTGTGGGTGATGTGGGTGTGTGTTTTATATTGTAATGGGTGTGTGGGAGTGGTGTGTGTATGTGTATCAGGTGTGTGTATTTTGAATTGTCCAATGTGGCTGTGTTTTTGAAATGTGTGTGTATTTTGAGCGCAGCGGTGTGTACCGCCAATGGAATACCGCGGTTGAAAGACCGCCGCGTGGATTTGTGTGTCGTGATAGTGTGGGCGTATTTCTGTTGGCGTGACGGTGGAGGTTTTGTTTAAGCCAGTTTATCACTGACCTTTGGTGTGGCGGACTTGTGTGGGTGTCTGACTTTTGGCGGATTCCGAGATGTGGGTCATAATAGCTGTGGCGGAATTCCGCGGCTGCGGCGGTGTGTTGGCGGTCTTCTGCACAGCAGTAAGCGCCTTTTACCGCCAATGTTGTAATGACCGCCTAAGTGTTGACACATCATTCAGAGATATATATATATATATATATATATATATATAATCAACGCCCTGGCTTATTGGAGACCTTCTTCACCCCTCATTAAATCCTGCTTTGCTGCTTCAATGATGAGAGGCAGCACAGCAGGTGACTCTACAAATGTTAAGTTGTGTCTCTGGTGCGAAAAGAGGGCTGGTTGAACCTTGAGCCTACAAAACTCTGTGATTAATGTGCACGTTCATTCGACCCTCTCTCAAAAACCCGGATATGTCTTTGTTTTGACAAAAAGTGTCGGGACATCGGGACAGCCCTTAAAAAGCCGGGACTTTCTGGGCAAAACCGGGACGTCTGCTCACCCTAAGTATCCTCACAGCTGCAACAATCGTCAACACACAATAAAAACACGAGCAGTAAGAAACACCACAAATAGGCAAACTCCATGTGCAAGCATCACTGACATTATACTGCAGCTTGGTCACCTGCTCTAGGTGTGTGGG
This sequence comes from Pleurodeles waltl, assembly GCF_031143425.1. NCBI lineage: Eukaryota > Metazoa > Chordata > Amphibia > Caudata > Salamandridae > Pleurodeles > Pleurodeles waltl. The sequence continues at coordinate 62,557,698 of NC_090451.1, read as the reverse complement.
TCTGTGTGTGCTTTATCAGTGTGTAATGCCAGCAGGGCTGGCTCTGCCTTTTATCCATCAGAGAGCGCTAAAATGGGTGTCACAATGATAACAAGGGCTAGCATTGTCCTGCCTCGAAAATCGAAATTCAGTCTGATTGTCAATTAAAGGGGCTCCATGGGAGCGGTTGGAGGGGTCTGGTTAGGTTGAGCGTAAGCGTACAACCTCTTGTATATTTTTAAGTATACTTCTTCCAGCTATTTCATTTGTTAGTTTCAGTGTCATTTAAAAATCCTTTCTTGCTAGTGGCCAGTCATGCCTCTTTTTTCCCCCTTCTTCTGTGTGGGAGCCGGGACCAACTACAGTCTAATCATGCTTTGTCCTGTTTATCTGGTCTGTAGGGGACTTCTTTTTTATTTTGTTTCCTACTCTTGTCCAGGGAAGTTTCCCTTTTCATTTGCAGAGCATTCTTTCTCTTAACTTAGCTGTAAACAAGGCTATAAACCAGGCTGTTATCTTGGTCACATTTGATCTTTGTGGGCTCTCTGCACCCTCTCTCAGCTGCCTGGCTCTGCCCTTTCTTAGCTTGGATTTTCTTTACGTAGTGTGCCTGCCAGTGTGCTGAGAGTAAAGGCAGAGAATCACTTGTAATTGCATATACCCTAGGCACCCAGCTCTACCAGGGCTCTGCAATCCTTAGAGACTGTGCCCACTTCTACTCCATCCTGGGATCCCACTCGCAGCTCCATCAGTGCATCTCAGTTCACACACTCCAAGCCCTCAGCCATGCCAGTGTCAGGAACCCCACACAAGCTGTTTGCCAGAGCACCTCAGTTCTTGCAGTCAGTACACTCTGCTGCTCCAGTACTGGGACCTTCGGCGCAGCTTCATCAGTGCACCGCAATTCACACACTCCAAGCCCTCAGCCGTGCCAGAACCCCACACATGCTGTCTGCCAGAGCACCTCAGCTCTTACAGTCAGTACACTCTGCTGTTCCAGTACTAGGACCTCAGGTGTAACTCCATCAGTGCACCTCAGTTGTACCCCGACGAGGTCACTTCCTTCCTCCTACTGGGATGCCGCTTACATACAGTGCCATTACAGCAGCTCAATTCTAATATTCAGTCCTACTGCCAAGCCAATACTGGACCAAAAAGAGCAAAATACAGCTCAGCCAGTGCATCTCAAGTCTAACATCCAACGCCACTGTTGATGGGAACCACCACAGCTCCGCCAGAACCCATCAATTCTGACATTCAGTGCACACACGCTCTTCAGGACTCCTCGCTTCTGTGGTTCAGATGCAACGCCACCCCCATGCTGGGCCCCACTCGCAGCATCACCAGGGCACCACCAGGCCAACACTCGGCAACATTGGCACGCCAATACTAGGTTCCACACATAGCTCCATTAACGTACCTCACTTCTGACCTTGTGTACCAGTTACTATTCCAGTACTGCAGCCCACATACAACTCTGTCAGTGTACCTCAACTCTAACCTGCAACGCCCCATTATTCCAATAGCAGGAATTACACGGTGCTCCGTTCCTCATTCCTCACCCTCTGCCTTTTTGTTATTCCAGCTCTGGACCGGGTTACAGCTCTGTCTATCCCCCCATTCCTGATCTGAAGCACCCCAATATTGTTGTATTGGGGTTCACATACAATACTGTTAATGCACCTCCTGCTGTTCTGCAGTGACCCCTGCTGTTCCACACTGACGTCTGTTGGAGGAGTCAATTACATCTATTCTTAGCTGCATCTTTATTTGGGAGGGTCTGTTTCACCTGTCTCACTCCGTTCTTTCCTTTACTCTGTTTACTTTGAATGTTTTCTTTCTCCCCCACTTTTCTCGTTCCAGCTCTTAAAATCCACACGTTAACAGTTTCGCTCTTTCTTTCAGCTGTTTATTTCTACTCCTCTCCCTTTTTTATTTCCCTCCTCCTCTTGCTACCTCCTCTTTCAAACTCACAAAAACGTGGATATTTCTTTCCCTGTTTGGTTCCTCTCTTTTATCTTCATCGGGCATTCATTCTTTCACTATTTTTTCTCTTCTCTTCATTCTTTCTTTGTCTTTTGTATTTGCTCTTTCCTTTGACTCAGTATGCACCCTTTCACTTTTTTTCCAGATCTTTCTTCCTTCCTTTCTCTGGTGTTTTTCTTATCTTTATCTGTCAATTCACATTTTACTATAAATCCCTCTTTTTCCTGTCTGTGTGTAGAAGCCACAAGTTACTTGTCGGGACCGAAGTGTCAAAGTGGTTTTCCCATTCTGTGTCTGTGGGAAATGTCAGTACATACACGCCCTGGTTCTTTCGTTGCTTGTTTCGCTTACCATCTCTCTTTTTTCACTAATGTTCATTTTTCTCTTTCTTTTCACACTTCTTTCATTATTTAATCCTCTTTATCTTTCATTCGCTAGCTTTCTTCCCTTTTTTCTTTTGTCTCACACGTTTGCTCTATTTCTTCTCTTAGTTGTGCTTTCATTTTCTCGTTCTTTCTTTCCCTTCTTTCTTTTACTTCTTTGTGACCCCTTCTCTTTCTTCCTTTTGTCTGTTGTATTCCTTTCACTTCTCTTTGTCTGCCCCATCTGCTACTCTCTCCTGTGGCCTAGTTATCAAGGGAGCAGCAGGTGCAGTGGCACCGGGGCCTAAACACCTAGGGACCTCACTCAACTCTAATTTCTGCTGTATTTTCCAACCAAAATTCCAGTCAACCATTTTCCTTTCTTACTCCAGGGCCCATGACACCATTACTACGCCACTTGTCTTCTCCAGCTTTACTCCCAACTCCCTCTTTCCTTTCACCCTCCAATCCATCTCAAATGATATTTTTATTATGGTGTTTTGAGCATTACAATTCAATGCAAAAAGGTTATTTCTGATAAAGGTTTATATGATAATTGTACATGTTTTAAGATAGAGGAAGAAGGTAAATAGAAGTGCTTTAGTTAAATGCTGGGCCACTGAAATTATATGGCAGGTAAAGACGAAATTTTGAGGCAGGGTTGACCAATTTATGTGTCAAGAAAAGTCCAGTTATGAATTTACAATGCCAATAGCTCTAACTCAAGAAAATGTGAGACCTATTGCATTGCAAATGCTTGATGTGTACTACCTTCTACAAAACTCCTGTGAGTGTTATCAGTGTGGGACTTTTAGCATGAGAGGCAGATAGAGAGAGAGAATTTGTGTGTGTGTATCTCAGCACATGTTCCAAACCTTTTATGTACAGGCCCATATTTATGGGGAATTGGCGTAGGGCAGTGCCGCAAGTCTTCTTAACGCACCGGCAGCAGAAACGTCTCATAAATATGCACCACAGTGTCTAAAGCAGTGCAGTATTTAATGCGCAGCATCTCTAGCGCCTAGAGCAGATCTTGTGCACAATAACACACATTGTCACCTTATCCCTGTGTGAAAGGAGGTACTACAGGTGTATGTTAGCATCTTCACATACTGACCCTCTTACACACAGAGTACTGCACAGAACACTGTAGCCACCAGTTGTGTGAGGGGACAAAATGTGGCAGTCGCGCCTCCTGTCTCCGTCTCTGCCACACCTTGTCACACTGTGAATGCTCTGCACCTCCCCACCCAGTCACCAGCAACAACCCTGGCTGTGGCATGTCAATGGGCACTGGGGTAAAAGTCTGCCCGAGGACAGGAGAGAAACCAGTCAACGGGGACGACGCGCTGCTCCTGGTGACCGGTTCCTGTCCTGTCCTTCGGCAGAATTCTACCCCAGTGCTCCCCAACAAACTCTGGCCTGGATTGTTCAAAATTGACTAATTTCTGTCCTGTCCTTGGGCAGAATTCTACCCCAGCGCTCCCCGACATGCAATATTGTTGTTTTGTATTTGGTTTAATCAGTGCTCCAATACCATGCAATGCGTGTTTCTTCTTCCAGTTGCTTTCTAATATCATGCAATAGGTTTCATTTCAGTTTTTTTCCAGTAGAAGAGGTTACCAACTCTCTCGTACCCGTGATGAACAATCTTTCCACTGGACGTGCGGCTCCTCCAGTCCGTCACCCTTCTCTTATAAAGCCATCGATTCCCCAAAGGAAGCCACTTGTTAATTTTTTTTCTTTCCTTGATCCCACATGAGCTGTGTAATGGTCCCCAGCTGTCAGGAATAGTGATCGGACGTTCTAACTGTAACAATATGGCTTTCATTACATGCATGCCTCGTATTTAATGCCAACCGTTTCAACTTTATCGCCTCCCATCTGCAGTCCAATTGGAGTCGATCCCCACTATTTTTCCAATGGTCTACCTATAAGAATTGACAGTCTGAAATCAAACAGCCACCCCCACCAATGGACTGGTCCATACCTTGATGCTCTGGCCTAGCCCTACTGGAAAGCTTAAGGCCCTTCCTAGGCTCATTCGCCCTAGGACCAGCCCAGTCTACTGTTAGATACTGCAGTGGTTCCACCCGCACTGTCCTAGCCCCGGGTGTATGGACCAACCTGCATTCCTTACCCACAAGGTCCATTTTCCACCAGCTGTTCACCTTGGCAGTGGTACAGCCTGCTCCCCCGTCACTGGAATGGTTCGGTCCACCATCTTGTCTTCTCCTAGGATGGGCCAGAACAGCCCGCGTTGTCTCCCCGCCTCTCCTTCCCACTTTAATGCCGTAAAGAGCGAGATATTAGGGCATTGGATGTGGCAAAGTGTTCCAGGCGCGGTGACTGTCCTCCCCGGCCCTCCCGCCGCCGTCTCCTGAATTATTACTCGCCATAGAGGGGGCCAGCTCGGCCGACTTCAATCTCTCCACGGTGATTACCGCTTTAACAGCGCCTCCCTTGGACATTAAATAGAAATGGAATTGATTGGACGGAAAAGGACTTTTCTCCCGCTCCTTCTTTTTTTATTATCCTAAAAGGCTCCATGATGCCTGCAATATTGAGAGAAAATGTGGCTTATCGCAGGCGCGCATATACCTCTTGGGCCTTGTGATGTTGGGGGGAGGGGGGCAGGCCCGCATCTCTCCTGCTGAAGATGGATTTGGCGGTGACGGACTGCCAGCAGGATTCAGACAGCTTGACTAATTCACTCAGCCTGTTTTCATGCACTTCAGCCCCCAGAAACAATGTGCCGGGAAGCGATGTTGCTGTTTGGGACTGGGACAAAATGGCCGCTGTGTTACAGCACAAATGTCAAATGCTTTTTTCTATTATTGGGCATTATACTGCACAATACACACCTCAGTGTCTCAAATAAGCTTTATTATGCGGCAGTGGTGAGCATTAATATCTTATACTGCCGCATAACTCCGTGATACAGAATATCACAAATATAAAGCTTATGACGTCACAGGTGTTGTGTTAAAGGAATTAATATAAAGCACTGTACAGCCATTACTATACACCTAATGAACCCATATGTAATACCATATACTATCACAATATGAAATAATATCACCGCAACGCCTCAAGCTGCACATATGTACTACATTCCAATTTTACCACATCTTACTTCAGATATGTATTAAAATCTCAAATCTACTGTGTCATACTTAGATATATAATATCTAAAATGTATTCTGTCTGGTGGCAGAAATATACAGGGCAAACTCAGATACACTGAGTTAGGCAGCGCAGATGTATCATGATCTCAGTTAGGCTGCTTTGTGCTGCACAAATATATTTGATGTCAGATTTTATCACAGACATAGAGCATCATGTTGCATTGATAAACAACATAGGCCCAAATTTAAGAAAAGTGGCGCTGAAATATATGCAGCGCCACTTTTCTTGCGCACATCAGCTCCCCCTAACACCACCATGTGTGCACTGTATTAAACATATGGCGCACCGTGGCGCAGGTGTGGGACAATAGCATAATTTTTTTTGACGCTATTGTACATTTCAGCATTAGCGACAACATTTTTTGGAGCTAATCCTGCAAGGTACATAGGAGCCCATTAGGAATAATGGTGTGCCCCCTTCTAACACCTGCTCTGTGCAGGCATTAAAAATAGCCGCTAAAAATGGCACAGTGGAATCTCATAGATTCCATTGTGCCATTTTTGCAGCCCCCCAAACGGGGGTACGCCCTCTTTGCATACATTATGCCAGGCAGAGGCATACTGAGGCGCAAGGGGTTACAAAGTGGCGCAATGCACGCACTGCACCACTTTGTAAATCTGGCGCAGCGAATTTGGCCTCGATGAGCCACATTAGCGTCATAAACAATGACGGCGCAAGGCCTTCTTAAACCGGGGCCATAATGAGGTGTGTATGCACAGGTGCACACTCTCCGGCACTTCTCTCAAGTTGTCACCTTCTCTATGCTGGCACCCGTAACTATCTTCTTGGGCCGACAGCCACCATATGAGCCCTCCCAGGCACATCCCCAACTCTCCCAACCTATCACCCCCCTATGATCCACCTCTGATGCCGCCAACTAATGGACATAACGTGGCCCAAAGCTTCTAGTTATCCAACTTTTGCTATCCGTCTGAAACTTCACGATTCCAACACACTCCCACAAAAAACCCTTAAAGTGCGCACACTGTGTCCCTCACTGACGAGCTCCCTGCCGTTTCATAGCACTTCTTAGCCCACCCTAACTGTACTGGGGCACCCAGCCCCTCGTCCTTCCCGTGCATCTCCACCGTTGAACCCTTCTACCAGGGGCAAGGCTGCCACCCCGCTACCGGCTTGCTACAACCATGCTCCATTGTAGATTTATGGGAGGTGTATCAAGGCTCTCCCGTACGCTTTCACTACTTTTCATTTGGAGCTACTTACCTTACCTGCCAGGTTCGGTGCTCATTTACGAGCACATATAGATGTTCCATTATTTGTTGTAGACGGGTCCCCAACACCTCCTCTTTTATACTACTTTGGCGTCGTCTACACTGGGCATTTAGCAGCACTTACTTTACCCGCCAGACTCGGGCTCACTTAAAAGGACTTAACGAGGCCACATTATTGATTGCAGATACCTTAGTAACATCGCCTCTTTTGTACTACCCTGACTTCGTCGACATTTGGCAATTAGTAATACTTTGCATATAGCCTTGAAAAAGTTGTCATGGACGAAACAAATGTCAGCTGCGTGCTTTATGTGAAATAAACACATCAACTTTGTCAATGGAGTACTACAGTCTTGTGTACTAACTGGACTTACTACATGGTCTTCTATTTGTTTTGGGACCGTTTGTTCTGCTCTGGGTCTTTTATATGTTCGTGTTGAGTGGGAGTCTCTCTCACACTTTTTGACACTAGTTTGGTAGCATAGTGTCTCCACCAGTTGAGCAGACTTTTCATATTCGTTGATACACTTTTCCCTTACGGGAAGTGCGGTATATGTCATACGACTGCTACCTCTTTTTCAATAGTGTTGACTGTATAACCCTGATATACCATAAGCATTATTGCATGGTAATAAAATTGCATTCACTACATTGAAGTTACCACTGCTTTGCTAGGTAAGTTTAGGTAACCACATGTAGAAATGAAAATAGTCACAATATCCTTGGCATGGTGATGTAGTGGTCAGCGATATATTGTATGCAATATTATTGTGATTCAATATTAGAACATTATAATGTTGAGAGCTTCACTGAAGACAATGGACTAGCTGAGGGCCAATAATCGTCATATAAAAAATGTGGAGCGTGAGGCTAAATCATTTGAGTCGACAATCTTGCAAAACACAACTAATTTGCATGAAATCCAATGTCGTCAGCATAAAAGAATGTAAACACATCAAAAGAATGGTTACATAGTCTTAAGTTGAATAGATGGAATAACTCCCTGGTGAGCCTTTTGGCAATGTGAGGGAGATGTCACGGAGGTGTGTTTCACTTTGGTCCTGAAGAGGCCTGGAAAAATGGAAAAGGCCGAAATGTGTCAACCTGTATTTTTGCTAGACGAGCTGTTAGACATGGCATCTTTGGAGTGTTTCCCCTGTCTTTTTGCTTTCTAACCTTCTGTTTTTATGATATGCTGGACTTCGTTTTTGCTGGTATCTCATCTCTGTGCACTTTACCACTGCTGATCAGTGCTAAAGTCCAAGTGCCCCCTATGTAAATTATGATTATGACTGGTTATCCATGATTGACATATTTGATTTACTAGTAAGTCCCTAGTATAGTGCACCATGTGTGCCCAGGGCCTGTAAATCAAATGCTACTAGTGGGCCTGCAGCACACACGTAGCCTTCCAAAGGTGTCTCCGACTTGTCTCTGCAGTGTCTGTGCATGCAGTTTTAAACTGCCATCTCAACCTGGCAAGTGCACCCACTTGCCAGGCCTAACCCTTCCCTTTTATTGCATGTAAATCACGCCTAAGCTAGGCTCAGCCAACCCCATAGGCAGGGTGCAGTGTATTTAGAAGGTAGGACATGTAGTGGTGTGTTTTCACGTGTCCTGATAGTGAAATACTGTGCATTTAGCTTTTTGCTCTTGAAAGGCTATCTCTTCCATAGGTTAACATGCGGTCTGCCTGGAAAAACCTTTCAAGTGCAGATTCCCATGGGAAGATGACCGGAAGTTGCAGTTTGGCATCCCTGAACTCATAATTTAAAAATACATATTTTTAGAAAGTGGGCATTTTCTTGCTTAACCATTCTGTGCCTGTCTGTGGAATCCACATCTATGTTGTTGACAGCTGGGGACTCCTGCATACACTCTAGACAGTCACACAAAAGGAGCTTAGGTGTGCCTTGCATATCCTGATGGGTCTTCCAGGTCTAGAGTGGTGGGAGCAACTGACACTTGCACATGAATAGGGCTGGACCTGTCCTGTATAAAGAAGTCTCCCCCTCCTGGAGAGCATCTGGGACAGAGCAGGAAAGAGCTGGATCTTGGGAGGAGGAAGGACTGCCTTTGAAGTTTGCCTGCTTCAAAGGCCAGAACTAGTATAAGTAGTGGGGCCCTGACCCCAGAATGTTAGAACTTTTTTGGACCAAGGAACCTCTAAGAAAAAGAGCTGGAGAAGCTGCCAGGAGGGACTTCCACCTTGCTATATTGGCCTGCTGCTTGCTGCTTCTGTCTTGGGCAGTGAAAGGACTGGACTGAACTTTCAGGAATTATTTCCTGAGTTTCTCCAAGGGCTTGAAGTAGAGCTTGCCTCCTGTTAGAAGTCCCAGGAACATCAAAGACTTCAAGTTCATCTGCCAATAGCACTGGGAACTGTGTGTTTTGTGCTTCAACAGAAGAAAACCAGCTACAACTCCGCTGCGTGCATGTGACCTGAGGGCACCGCATCGAGCATCACCCCGCTTCACAACACAACCCTGGTCTCACCGATGCTACCGCCTGACGCCGTCACTGAGTCGCTGCTTGCATTGTGACCTGTGGGCACCGCACGTCGCATCGCCTCACTTCATGCCACAACTTCGGATCTCATCGCAAGGTCCACGACGCCCTGCATTTTCAAGGTACTGTTTGTGGGTCTTCGCAACACCGTAGCTGGCCCGCAACCTCATGGCCGGCCTGAACTGTTGGATTTGTTGTTCACAATGCTGTGGTAGCCCCAGACTGAGATATCAACTGCAAGGAACTTGCTTTTGAGCAGATTCTTACAAATTTTTTATATTTATTTCCGTATGTTGGATTTTGATCGTTTTGGTCTTGTTTTACACAGATAAATATTGGCTATTTTTCTAAAACTGGTGTGGTGTCATTTTGTAGTGTTTTCACTGTATTATTGTATAATATGTGCAAACGCTTTACACATTGCCTCTGAGATAAGCCTGTCTGCTCCTCCCAAGCTACCAAGGGGGTGAACAGGGGTTATTTTAGGTGCGTAACTTCTTTATCCTAACTAGAAGGAAGGGTCCCTAGTTGGACAGGGTGCAAGCCACTGCCAACTACAGACTCCAATTTCTAACAGGAGCCAACACAAGATGGATTTTGTCTTTAACACTTGTGAGTAAGAGGCTCAAAGGAATGCACACTTGGTCTCAACCATGGCTCTACTCTAGCCAACTCAAGGTGGATGACGGACTCAAAGTATTTAGACACACCACCTATTGCTTCTGAAGTGGCAGGGATTGTCAAGAACCCATTTAATTCTTTTGATGTGTTCACATTCTTTATTTTTGTCTTTCGGAATGTATGTATTAAAGAACGTTTAACTTTTGTCTTGTGTTTTGATGAATAATGGAACCATGCAGATAAGTATAATGTATGTTCTTTGCAATAAGATAGACTATTTCGGAGAAACATACAACTGGCTAAACTTAGATGTGTGGTAACTATTTTATCAGAGCTATGCTGATGACATATGCTGTTATGCCAACAAATTAGTTGCGTTTTTCAAGAACGTCGGTTCAAATGATTTATCCTCACACCTCTCGTTTTTTTATATGGTATGATGATAGTCTAAGGGAAGTGAAGATTATAGGTCAATCCCCTCCTTTTGTTTCTGGTTTTGAGGGCCAATAATTGCTGGTATAAGCCCTCTGCACGAACATTCCGTCTGCCTTTCTGTTTCTGTCATTTAAACTAGAACATTCGTCCGTCGGTGTATGGAATGCTCTAATAGTATTATTGCCCTTGTGCACAGGAAACACCGGTTGTTAAAGGCCCTCAATCTCATTATAGGCCCTCATCCACATGGCTCTGGGCTATAACTTGGGCTTAGGGTCTTTAACGACTAATATTCCTCGTCAGTAGGCTATAATGCTTAATTGTCACCCACTTTATAGTATCATATAACCCCATTAATAGTGTTCCATCTGTGGCTTTCATCACAGTCCACCATTTGGTCTTGCCAACTTCACCAAGGCACTTCCTCTGTAACCTGCCACACTCCCATGAACTCCACCCATGCCTGCCTATGCTTCCAAGCCACAGAAGCGGGGACCGCTTTCAGTCCTAAAACTTATAACCTCTTTGCACTCAAAGCTCATGAGGTCCTGCAGTGGCTCCAAGGCCCTCACACTAACCGGTTTACATCAAGAACCAACTAGGCTGACCGCTGTTAATCTTCACTACCCAAAATCCACACTGAAAACAAACTTGCACAAAATCACCTTTCAACCACCCAACAGGCCCTGCTTGTGAAAGCTAGGACACCCAGATGTCAACCTTCATAGAACTGGTGGAACACAGCGGACAGGCCACTAGTGCAAAATACTCGTGGTGTGAAAATACGGCTCTGGCCTCAATGACCTCTCCCATTGTGACCACTAATCACCACAGTGTTTGGATAAAATATTGAGTTAGAAATATTGTGTGAACAAAATATAGTGTCAAGAATATTGAGGACAAAAATATTGTAAAGGTAAGTTTCTACGTGTAAGCAAAGTTTTACTATACCTAACACCACCTATATGTACCTTGATCATATATATTTATATATATATATATATATATATCACAGACCAACTTCTCCAAACTGCAAAGGACGTGCTCGGACAGCAATTTGTGGTCACATATATTTAATAAAACGATGTAAGGAGGCATCGTTTTATTAAATATATGTGACCCCAAATTGCTGTCCGAGCACGTCCTTTGCAGTTTGGAAGAGTTGGTGTGTGATATATGTGGATAGCTGGATCCACGCTCGGACCGCCGCCAATTTTGCAGCTTCGGGATTCTGGCATTTTAGCTTGGTGATATATATATATATATATATATATATATATATATATATATCTTCAAGGTACGTAGATGTGGAGTTATGAATAGTAAATCTGTACTTACCTACTTGCACTTACCTTCTTGATATTTTGGTCCTCTGTATTTTTGACACGATATTCTGTCCATATAACTTTAGCTATGATATTCTTTCAGAAAAGCATCACTACCTAACTCGCCACAGACTTTCACTGGTCAAAGTCAGTGCCTCTTGTCTCCCATGGACCCCATCAGAAAAGGTGCAAGGTACGCCTGCCCTACATCCCACCATCTCTGGGATAAAAGGACATACATGTTCTTGAGTGTGTTTGCCGCCCATTATTCACATGTCCTTTCTTTATTTCTACACACTCTGGAGAGGTGCCTTCCTTTCACCTCACTCCTGACTCCATGTTTGCTGACGCACTTCCGCACTGTGCAAGAGCACGCACAGGCACTGAGTGCCAGTGTCTCTGGCCATCTCCAGTTTACAGCACAAGTCCTTAAAGCTCAATTGCTTTGTTAATAAAATAATTTTAGTTGTTTTTTTAAGTTGTTTTGCTGTCCATTCGGACCACCAATGCAGCTACCTCGAGTTCAGAACACGATAATGACCTCTCTGCAGTGATTTCCCAGCTGGAAGGAAGCCCGCCAGCTCCTGCAGACTTGTAATTGCTTTGAAAATATCAGAGACTTTGGAATGCTTTGTCAGAACGTCCGGCCTTAGTTCGATCCAATGTTTATTGACGAACGATCGATCGGTGCCACACTTCAACTACTACACTTCTTGTCTCTTTATCTCATGAATATCGAGGTAGCTAGTCTTGATTCCTCCTCATGCCTCTTTCTTCCACCCCCCACACTTCCTGTCCCTTTATCTGATGAATATCAAGGCTGCCTGTTCTTGATTCCACCGCATGTCTCTTTCTGCCATCACCCTACACTTCCTGTCTCTTTATCTCATGAATACCACAACTGTCTTGTCTTTATTCCACCTCATGACACTTTCTTGCAGCACCCACACTTCCTGTTTGTTTATCTCATGAATACAGAGGCCACCTAGTCTTGATTCCATCTCATACCGCTTTCTTCTACCACTGACACTTCCTATCTCTTTATCTCATTAATACCGAGGCTGCCTAGTCTTGATTCCATCTCATCTCTCTGTCTTCCACCCCCTACACTTCCAGTCTCTTTATCTTATGAATGTCAGGGCTGCCTGGTCTTGATCCCACCTCATGCCTCTTTCTCCCTCCACCTTACACTATCTGACTCTTTATCTCATGAATATCGAAGCTGCCTAATCTTGATTCCACCTTATTTCTTTCTACCGCACTTCATTGTTGTAAGTTTGTTTTCATTCCTGCTTTCTTCCTTTGTCCCTGTTGTACTATTTTTCTCTTTCTTACTTCTCCCCTTTCTTCCTCTCACTGTCTGCCAAACACTGATGGTGAATAATGAGACCTGGTACCCAAAAGTGAGTGCAGACGCCCATTTGCCATCTCTCTGCTTTGCAGACACCAGGACAAGTAGGGTTGCCCCTTTACCAGCATTTTACCAGCATGTCTAGTATTTTGGTGGCAAGGTCAGTGAAAACATAACACAGTTGTCCAATTGCTGTATTTTTTCAGTTGTTAAACAAATTCAAACAACAAATAGTAGAAGAAACTACTTTTAAAATATGTTAGAACTATCAAATCCATTCCTTAATTATTACAAGATGTGAACAAAAACAAAAGTGAAGTATTAAAAAGAAAAACGAGAGTTTGAGACAAACAACACTCCTTTTGAGTGCCGGCTCGTGGCATCTCCTAAATCTCAAAACAAGAACAAATGATCAATATTTTTGCCTAGAAAAGATGGTCACCCCAGGGCACTCCTAAAAACACTACCCACATATATGAGAAATAGAGTTACAAAAGCAAAGTAATTAGTCCTCACATATTCGGACATTATTCTATGCCTCCCCTCTGATTTACACTGAAGGATAGGAATATGCCCACGTCCTGGATGCTCTGACCAATGGGGAAGTTTCAACAGTTAGATCACCTGCCCTTCTTATGTTAGGATTTTGACCTTCCGGAGAAGAATATCAAAGGTCTGTGTTGGAGACAATTGCAAGGAAAGGTGGAAATAGGCTTTACAAACTCTTGATTTCGTAGAACGCGGGCCAAGTGTCGGATAGGGACTTGGCCTCAGACTCTTCCATAGCTCTGGTGTTCCTACCCGAGGTCCATCTATCCATCAATGGATTAAATCCACGAGGTCCATCTATCCATCAATAGATTATATCCCCGGGCGTCCATCTATCCATAACTGGATTATATCCCTGAGGTCCATCTATCCATCAGTAGATTATATCCCCGGGGTCCATCTATCCATCAGTGGATTATATCCCGAGGTCCATCTATCCATCAGTAGAATATATCCCCGGGATCCATCTATCCATCAGTGGATTATATCCCCGAGGTCCATCTATCCATTAGTAGATTATATCCCCAGGGTCCATCTATCCATCAATGGTTTATATCCCCAAGGTCCATCTATCCATCAGTAGATTATATCCCCGGGAGTCCATCTATCCATCAGTGGATTATATCCTGAGGTCCATCTATCCATCAGTAGATTATATCCCCGGGGTCCATCTATCCATCAGTGGATTATATCCCCAAAGTCCATCTATCCATCAGTAGATTATACTGTCGCTGAGTGTGCCAGGCACTGGTGGGTGGGAGCTGACTGTACTAGCACAGATCCTCCTCTTTGCCCACCGACCTGGTCCAGACAGCAAAGCTAGGGTTCCAGAAGAGGAGAGGGGACTGTTGCACGGAGGTGCCAAGAAGTCTTGCCCAATGTTGAAAGTCGTCAATGGTGCCGGTACGTACAAGCGCTCAGTGTCAGGTTGTGCCATGTTGTCTCGTAGTACTGGCTCATTTAAGTGACAAAAGGATTGCAGTTATCATTCCATTAAACAGGTTTAAATTCCTACTTACATGAGGATGGGAGATTGAAGACTAGTGCATGAAAAGTTGGGATTGGAAAGTTGGGGTGCAGGCCTTTGGAATACCAGGCCCTAGGTCCATGCTTGGTACAGGTGGAATTGCTGCACTGGGGAAGTCTGCAAAGCAGCCTGTCTGTATTTTGATCTGTGATATTTTGGTTACAAATACTCTTGTAAAGCGGTATTCAGTACATGATATTCTGTACCCGTGATGATTGTTCTGTTGGATCAGCCTGCATTTCTGAGACCTAGCGTGTAAAACCACGTGTTGCCTAGTCACAAAGCTACATCTACATGTGTAATTTTCCTCATGTGTAAATCTACTCGTTCACCTAGGTAAAAATCGGCACTTTTCTACTGTTCACCATTTCTGAGTGTAGATTTGCACCTTTGGGTACATGTCTCCACAGCCGCAGTATGCAAGGCTGGAGCAGAACTGGAGCTTACAGCACCAGATGAGAACATGAACAGTGAAGCTTGCACAGCCAGAGCAGGGCTGTAGTAAACCAGAAGTGGATTAGAACTGAAGCTTGCAAGTCTGAAGCACCAAAGCAGTTTGCAGAACTGAATCAGGATCGAAGCATGCAGGACCGGATCAGGATGGGGCAGAACTGGATCAGGATTGAAACGTGTAGGACTGGATCAGGATGGGGCAGAACTGAATCAGGATCAAAGCGTGCAGGACTGGATAAGGATCGAAGCTTGCAGGACTGGATCAGTATGGGACAGAACTAGATCAGGATTGAAACGTGTAGGACTGGATCAGGATGGGGCAGAACTGAATCAGGATCAAAGCGTGCAGGACTGAATCACGATCGAAGCGTGCAAAACCGGATTAGGGTGGGGCAGAACTGAATCAGGATTGAAGCGTGCAGGACTGGATCAGAATGGGGCAGAACTAAATCAGGATTGAAGTGAGCAAGACTGGATCAGGATGGGGCAGAACTGACTCAGAATCAAAGCGTGCAGGACTGGATAAGGATCGAAGCTTGCAGGACTTGATCAGTATGGGACAGAACTGGATCAGGATTGAAGCGTGTAGGGCTGGATCAGGATGGGGCAGAACTGGATCAGGATCAAAGCGTGCAGGACTGAATCACGATCGAAGCGTGCAAAACCGGATTAGGGTGGGGCAGAACTGAATCAGGATTGAAGCGTGCAGGACTGGATCAGAATGGGGCAGAACTAAATCAGGATTGAAGTGAGCAAGACTGGATCAGGACGGGGCAGAACTGGATCAGGATTGAAGCGTGCAGGACTGGATCAGTATGGGACAGAACTGGACCAGGATTGCAGCGTGCAGGACTGGACCAGGATGAGGCAGAACTGAATCCGGATTGAAGCGTGCA
Organism: Pleurodeles waltl; assembly: GCF_031143425.1. Taxonomy (NCBI): domain Eukaryota; kingdom Metazoa; phylum Chordata; class Amphibia; order Caudata; family Salamandridae; genus Pleurodeles; species Pleurodeles waltl. The sequence goes on along the minus strand of NC_090451.1, from coordinate 62,541,785 downwards.
GGACTGGATTAGGATGGAGCAGAAAAGGATCAGGATCGAAGCGGGCAGGACTGGATAGGGATGGGGCATAACTGGATCAGGATCAAAGCATGCAGGACTGGATAAGAATCGAAGCGTGCATGACTGGATTAGGATCAAAGCATGCACAACTGCATCAAGATGAGGAAGAACTGGATCAGGATTGAAGCGTGCAGGACTGGATCAGTATGAGATATAACTGGACCAGGATCGAAGCATGCAGGACTGGATCAGAATGTGCCATACATGGATCAGGACCGAAGAGTGCAGGACTGGATCAAGATCGAAGCATGCAGAACTGAATCATGATTGAAGCATGCAGTACTGGACCAGGATGGGGCAGAACTGAATCAGGATTGAAACATGCAGGACTGTATTAGAATGGGGCAGTAAAGGATCAGGATTGAAACGTGCAGGGCTGGATAAAGATGGGGCATAACTGGATCAGGATCAAAGCGTGCAGGACTGGATAAAGATCGAAGCATGCAGGACTGGATCGGGATTGAAGGATGCAGGACTGGATCAGGATGGGACAGAACTGAATCAGGATTGAAGCGTGCAGGACTGGATAAAGATTGAAGCATGCAGGACTGGATCTGGATTGAAGTATGTAGGACTGGATCAGGACGGGGCAGAACTGGACCAGGATCAAAGCGTGCAGGCCTGGATCAGAATGTGCCATACCTGATTGAGGATCGAAGCATGCAGGACTGGATCAGGATGGGGCAGAACTGAATCAGGATTGAAGCATGCAGGACTGGACCAGGATGGGGCAGAACTGAATCAGGATCAAAAAGTGCAGGACTGGATAAGGATCGAAGCGTGTAGGACTTGATAAGGATGGGACAGAACTGAATCAGGATTGAAGGATGCAGGACTGGATCAGGATGGGACATAGCTGGATCTGGATTGAAGCATGCAGGGCTGGATTAGGATCGATGCATGCAGGACTGTATCAGGATGGGGCATAACTGGATCGGGTGTAGGGCTTGCTGGATTGCAGCTTGCAAGACTGGTTCAGGACTGGATCAAAATGGGGCAGATCTGGAAAAAGGACTGGAGCTTGCAGCTAGGGTGGAACTAAGACGAAAAGAGGCCAAGAGACCACAGTAAAATTGCCCCCATTAGCAATCCACATAACTAAAAAAGTGACCCACATTTGTAACTCAGGCCAATTGTGAACTTGTAAAGCTGTATGGGTATCTTGAAAGATAAGCGAGGCTGCATGCATTTGTTGCTGCAAGCAATGTTTGTGGTAATATCGGAGAAATCAACAGTAAAAACTAACCCACTTGGGCATAAAACAGGTCCACAAACTGGTAAAAAACACAGCCCACACATTGATCTGTCAGACCAGCTAAATGGGCACTGTCTGATTCCCCTACAGACCAGTCCAATCCCTCTGGCAGCACTGGTTCAGTATGGGGAGGAGTCAGAGTTTGCAGAACTGGATCGGGATTGAAGCTTTCAGCGCTGGGGCTTGCAGAAAAGGTTGGGAATGGGGCAGGATTGGAGCGTGCCAAAGTGGAGCATGAACTGAGCTTGCAGGACTGGCTCAGGATGAGGCAGAACTGGATCAGGACTGAAGATTGGGAGACAGGGTCAGGATGGCGCAGAACTGGATCAAAGGTAAATCTTGCAGAAGCGGCTCAGGATGGGGCAGTAGTGTCGTTTGTAGAACTGAGTCAGAACTGCAGCTTGCAGGACCGGGACAGGATGGGGCAGAACTAGATCAGGGCTAGAGGTTCAGGTTCAAAGGAGAGCTGGAGACCGCAGAACTGGATGCGGCCTGAATCCTGCAGGATGGAAAAGAACTGAAGCTTTTAAGGCCAGAGCTGAAATGGACTTAAATGGGGTGAAGAGCCAATAGCAGGAGGCAGTTGAGCTGTGCCCCTCTAATGCACCCACCAGAGACCCTTTATCTACTGGTAGAACATCAACCATCTGAAAAGCAAGAGACAGCAATCTAGCAGGAACCACCTGACACAGAACAGGCAGTTTCTGAAGTTTTAGAAGGAGGCTGGCTCTACTCTCTTGCCTGTCGCTCGATATACTCCTCGCGCCCGCAGCTGCGCCTCCTGCTGGACTGGAATCATACCACACTATACGGATTTGTACAGGTTTTTCATGTCAGACGTGTCAAGATTTTAAAGACCATTACAATTATCTTGAATTTTATATAGTTTGAGAAGTGTTTTTTTTTAAATAAAACAAATAACAGCTGAACTGTTAAAAGTAGATTTGCTTGAGAGAAAGGCCCTCATTCTGACCCTGGCGGTCGGTGATAAAGCGGCGGCCAACCCGCCAACAGGCCGGCGGTCCAAAATATGCAATTCTGACCCTGGGGGGAACCGCCAACACAGCCCGCCGCATTAACACTCCGCCCGCCATGGCGGAACAAACAAACAGCGCGGCGGTCACCGCCAACAGCCAGGCGGCAGACAATGTACCGCCCACCCTATCACGACCCACCAATCCGCCACCTTTTCCGGGGCGGGAGCACCGCCGATAAAAACACGGCGGAAACAGACTACGAACGGGAAAACGCTCACCTCCACATACTCCACGCGAGATTCCGGCAGTATGGAACCCGAGTTACAGGTCATCCCCGCACTCCTATACCTGCTCCTGTATCAGGAGCACGCCCGGCGGCGAGGAAGACATCGGTGAGTACTGCACCTACGACACAGGGGAGGGAAAAGATTACCGGCACACACCCACCCACCCACACCCACTACAACACACACATCAATGCATTCCCACAGATCACTGTCACAACCCACAAACCCCCCCCTCCGAAATAATGCAAAGACCAAAAGAAGAGATCTTAAACGGGCAGATATATTGAAAAATGGACAGCAGTAATCCAAATAAATAAATAAACTATGTACAAAATATATACATCTACTATATGTAGTCCAACCACTGTCCGTGGACCACAGGGGTCCTGAGCAAAGGGGCAAGGCCCAGTCCCACGACAAGAACTCCACGGAGAGAACACTGCAGGGGCATCAGAAAGAAAAAAGGACAGGCACCCCAGGGGGAAGGGAAGGGGGGGCACCTCAGCCACTTGAGTACACAACGCCAGATCCACGAGGGGACTCCATGACCACTGGCCCATCCTGGGGAGAGCAAAGCCACAGTCCATACAGTCCATACAGTGGGTGGCCTGCCCACTGGGCCATCCTGGGGAGTGCAAAGCCACAGTCCATACAGTCCATACAGTGGGTGGCCTGCCCACTGGGCCATCCTGGGGAGAGCAAAGCCACAGTCCATACAGTCCATACAGTGGGTGGCCTGCCCACTGGGCCATCCTGGGGAGTGCAAAGCCACAGTCCATACAGTGGGTGGCCTGCCCATTGGGCCATCCTGGGGAGAGCAAAGCCACAGTCCATACAGTCCATACAGTGGGTGGCCTGCCCACTGGGCCATCCTGGGGAGAGCAAAGCCACAGTCCATACAGTGGGTGGCCTGCCCACTGGGCCATCCTGGGGAGAGCAAAGCCACAGTCCATACAGTCCATACAGTGGGTGGCCTGCCCACTGGGCCATCCTGGGGAGAGCAAAGCCACAGTCCATACAGTGGGTGGCCTGCCCACTGGGCCATCCTGGGGAGTGCAAAGCCACAGTCCATACAGTCCATACAGTGGGTGGCCTGCCCACTGGGCCATCCTGGGGAGAGCAAAGCCACAGTCCATACAGTCCATACAGTGGGTGGCCTGCCCACTGGGCCATCCTGGGGAGTGCAAAGCCACAGTCCAAACAGTCCATAACAGACTCCACTGCCACTGGAGGAGGCATGTTGGCCAGAGGACATCCTGCAGCCCTGCCCGAGACAGATCCTGCCCTGCCACGTCTGCCAAAGGGCCAGCGGTTCTTGCCTGGAAGGGCCCAGTTCAGCGGTTCTTGAGACGGCGGTCCCCAGCGGAGCGGTGCTGGAGACGGCGGGGCCCAGTTCAGCGGTTCTTGCCTTGAAGGGCCCAGTTCAGCGGTTCTTGCCTGAAGGGCCCAGTTCAGCGGTTCTTGCCTTGAAGGGCCCAGTTCAGCGGTTCTTGCCTTGAAGGGCCCAGTTCAGCGGTTCTTGAGACGGCGGTCCCCAGCGGAGCGGTGCTGGAGACGGCGGGGCCCAGTTCAGCGGTTCTTGCCTTGAAGGGCCCAGTTCAGCGGTTCTTGCCTTGAAGGGCCCAGTTCAGCGGTTCTTGAGACGGCGGGCCCCAGCGGAGCGGTGCTGGAGACGGCGGGGCCCAGTTCAGCGGTTCTTGCCTGGAAGGGTCCAGTTCAGCGGTTCTTGAGACGGCGGTCCCCAGCGGAGCGGTGCTGGAGACGGCGGGGCCCAGTTCAGCGGTTCTTGCCTTGAAGGGCCCAGTTCAGCGGTTCTTGCCTGAAGGGCCCAGTTCAGCGGTTCTTGCCTTGAAGGGCCCAGTTCAGCGGTTCTTGCCCTGAAGGGCCCAGTTCAGCGGTTCTTGCCTTGAAGGGCCCAGTTCAGCGGTTCTTGCCTTGAAGGGCCCAGTTCAGCGGTTCTTGCCTTGAAGGGCCCAATTCAGCGGTTCTTGAGACGGCGGTCCCCAGCGGAGCGGTGCTGGAGACGGCGGGGCCCAGTTCAGCGGTTCTTGCCTTGAAGGGCCCAGTTCAGCGGTTCTTGCCTTGAAGGGCCCAGTTCAGCGGTTCTTGAGACGGCGGTCCCCAGCGGAGCGGTGCTGGAGAGGGCGGGACCCAGTTCAGCGGTTCTTGCCTGGAAGGGCCCAGTTCAGCGGTTCTTGCCTTGAAGGGCCCAGTTCAGCGGTTCTTGAGACGGCGGTCCCCAGCGGAGCGGTGCTGGAGACGGCGGCCATTCTATGGCCAACTGCTCATTGCCTGGTGGTGCCCTCCTGGGCAGCGGGGATGGTGCTCCTTCAATGCCCACCTGGGCTGTGGGTGGTGGGGCCCTCCTGGCCAGCTGGGCTGGGTCCTCCCTGGGCAGCGGCTATGGGGGTGGTGGGCTCTCCCTGGGCAGCTGTGACGGTTCCTCCCTGGGCAGCGGCTATGGGGGTTGCGGGCTCCTCCTGGGCAGCTGTGACGGGTCCTCCATGGGCAGCAGGCCTGCTGCCTGACTTCTCCGCCTTGCTGCCCTTGCCCTCCTTAGTCGGGAGTCTGTGGCCCTTTCCTCCCTTTGGAGCTGTGGCTGTTGACGGTGGCTGGCTAGTGTCCTGGGGGGATATAGAACCCGGGCTCCTGCGGCGGCCCTTCCGCCTTCTGCTCCTCTTCCCAGGGGGTGGGCTGGCTGTCCCCTTGCTGCTGGGCGAAGATCCAGACCTGCGGGCTGGTGGGCTCCAATACCCCTGCACCCTTGTCAAGGGGGCTGCAGGGCTGGTGGTGGCTGAGGTGCTCTTCTTACCCCGACGAGAAGGAGGGGGGGGCTCAGGGTCAGGAAAGAAGGTAGCAGTAGAGAGATAGATTTTCCTGGGACAATGGATAGTGGTAGGTACAGTGGGTATGGGAGTGGAGGGAGAGGATGTGGTTGTAGGCGAGACAAGTTTGCTGTCTTTGGGTGCAGGTGCAGGAGCGGGAGGCTGTCGTGAGGTGGATGGCTGTTGGGTGGGTGGGTGGCTGCGTTTGTGTGGTGTGGAAGAGGGGGTGACAGACACAGTGGGAGAGGACACAGGGGACGTGTAAATGGCAGTGGGGGTGGTGACTGCACGTGTGCGGACTGTACTGGAGGGTGTGCTGGTGATGGAAACACTGGCTGATGGTGAGGTGAATGAAGGTGTGAGTGTAGACGTCACAGGGAGGGAGGAGGGAGACGAGGAGGTGGGGGTCACAGAGGTGGTAGTGACTGTTGGCATGTCTGCATCGGAATGTTGCTTGTGTGAATGTCTGCGTGATCTGTGGTGCTTATGTTTGGATGAGCTGCTCTTGGGTGTTGAGGTGTGTGCAGGCTGGTCTGATGGTGTGGGTGGGACAGGCAGAGGAACAGGAGACTGGGAGGAGGGAGTTAGTAGAGGGAGGCAGGAGACAGGGACAATGGCTGCCGTCAGTGCTGAGGCCAGAGCCTGGAACGATCGCTGATGGGCAGCCTGACCCGAATGAATGCCCTCCAGGTACGCATTGCTGCGATGAACCTCCCTCTCCACCCCCTGGATGGCATTCAAAAGGGTAGTCTGCCCAACAATGAGCGTTCGGAGGAGGTCAATGACCTCCTCACTGAGGGCAGCGGGGGTAACAGGGGCAGGGCCTGAGGTGCCTGGGGCGAAGGAGATGCCCGGCTTCCTGGCAGAGCGGGCACGGGGCGAACGCTGAGGGGCTGCTGGGAGGGCGGAGATGGTGCGCTGGGTGGCGGCTGTACCTGTAATGGCGGGGGGCACGGATGGTGCCACCCCCGCAAGGGAGCTCCCTTCCGAGGACGTGTCCGTGTCGCTGCAGGGTCCAGTCGTCCCCGTTGTGGAGCTCCCCTCGCCCTCCGTCTCACTGGTCCAGTCAGACTCTGTGGCATGGCCCTCCTGGGCCATGTGAGATGCAGCTCCCTCCTGCCCCGATGCCACTTCTCCTCCGCCTGATGATGCTGATGCACAGAAAGACAAACAAAAAGGGGGGGGGGAGAGAGAAATAAAGAGATTTTGAGTACATGGATCACCGGTACAGTTAGCGGACATGACAGACACAGATGCCCCCTGCACTAAGTTGCGCACTTGGGGTCCCCTACGCATTCCGTGGAACATGCCCTACACGCCTAGAGTTGACAACTGCACCCATGGATGACATGGCCCAGGGATGGCTGTACTGGCACACTACTGAGGATGGTGGCTGGGGACACAGGGGCTTACGGGGGTGCCCAGCCTACAGATATCGCCCTGGCCTAGGGGGACCCACAGCCCTCCTCCCCCACCCAGACACCTCCACTGCGCGACAACAGAGTAGATTATGCTTGTACTCACCCCCTTGTGTCTGCTGTGCTGCCCTCACGCGCCCATCCAAATCAGGGTAGGCCACCGCCAGGATCCGGAACATCAGCGGGGTCAGTTGACGGCAGGCACCCCGCCTACGTTGGGAGGCCATCCCCAGCAGAGACTCGGCGGTCTTCTTGGTCCCGCGGCAGATGTCCTCCCACCTCTTGCGGCAGTGGGTGCCCCGTCGATGGTGGACCCCCAGGGTCCGGACTTCCTTGGCGATGGCACGCCAAATCCCGATCTTCTCATGGGCGCGGACCTATGTGACACGTACAGGGAGGGAGAAATACCACGTTCAAGTTTGTCTGCATTTTCGTTGCCAGTGGCCCAACGCCCCCCATCCCCGCCAGGCCCCCCGCCATGCCCCCCGCCAGGCCCAACATGCCCCCCATCCCCGCCAGGCCCCCCGCCAGGCCCCCCGCCAGGCCCAACATGCCCCCCATCCCCGCCAGGCCCCCCGCCATGCCCCCCGCCAGGCCCAACATGCCCCCCATCCCCGCCAGGCCCCCCGCCAGGCCCCCCGCCAGGCCCCCCCTCCAGGCCCAACATGCCCCCCATCCCCGCCAGGCCCCCCGCCAGGCCCCCCGCCAGGCCCAACATGCCCCCCATCCCCGCCAGGCCCCCCGCCAGGCCCCCCCGCCAGGCCCAACATGCCCCCCATCCCCGCCAGGCCCCCCGCCAGGCCCAACATGCCCCCCATCCCCGCCAGGCCCCCCGCCAGGCCCCCAAGCCAGCCAGTGGCCCCAAATCCATATTGAATTAAACTCACTTGTTGGTCTGGAGGACCGTAGAGTAGCGCATACTGGGGGAGGACCCCATCCACAAGTTTCTCCAACTCTTC